>NC_056747.1:58556386-58871258 GCF_019279795.1 Protopterus annectens | reverse complement strand
TCTCAGCAAATCAAAGTCTAACACTCACATTTGCTTACTAGGCAAACACCCTCAGGGTCTACTAAAAGATGAACCTCAGGGCCTTAAAAATGCTGAGAGAGAAGCATGTTAACAAGGAACTTCAAACACCAAACAGATGGTTCACAAGAAGACAGATGTGCAGAACCTTTTCAGAAAACTTTAGTGGGCCATAGACTTGTCTTCTGTAAGGTCTCGGTGAAAACATGCACCCTGATTGTGAACAAACACAGATCCAGATCAAACAAGTACCTGAAGGTAAGATATATACATACCCACAAATTCAAGAGATGAGGAGGAAGGGATATTTTCTGCCCAAAAATGGAGAACTGTTTTCAATTAATGGCATGTGTATACCAAAATTCTAGTCCAGTGAGATTACTGTGAAGTCCAGTTCCGAGACGGAGACTGCTGTCCTGACAGAAACAAAGGGCACCCAACTCCTGGGCACTGGCAGATGCCGAACAGCCTGACACCAGGCCCTCCTAATCCATCACAGTTTGACCACACTAAGAATACTAAGAAAGAGGCAAGGAACAACAAGGAATGGAAGGAAGGAGTACAAAATATTCTCATCCAATCAAAATACAATAAGTCTGCCAACCACTCAATCTGGAACTAATGCGAAATGTGAAACAAATGCTCAAATATAGAAACCGTAAATTATGATTCTCAATAGGCTGATACCCCGAAAATGACAACAGCAAAAAGTATTGCATCTCAATATATGGTAAAGCAACATTATGCTGACAAAGTTGTGTAAAGCGATTGATAGAACTCACAGATCACAAACTGTAATGAATGAAGAATGTAACATAGCATTTGATAGAGTCTAGAATTTAAATTTAGTACGAAACAGCCAGGCAAAGACAACTCTGAGAATGCGGCTGTAAAGAGAGTGCTGTAAGATTAATTTAGAATAGTTTAGTCTGTAGGATACGGACAGAGAGGACCTTACAAGAATATACTATAATAAATAATTTGACAAGTTCTGAACTGCAGCAATGATTCACAGACTCGAATGCTAAATAATATGACAAGGGGCGTAACTTCAACTTTTAACCATATTAGCTGTATAGCTTAAAACTCTGGTAGCTGTATACAGAAAAATTATAATCTATCACAATATTACAATAAAAGGCACCAATCAATAAACAAAATATATCTCGTTATATTTACTATTTTGTCATCATTGTTTTATACCTTGAGCAATTTTTTTGCAAGATATGGATGTTATACTGCACTGCAGACCTCTCAGTTGTCACTTTTTTGGAGAAACATTCATATTTTCAGCCCTAATTTACTATTGCACAGGTTATCAATATTTCTGGAGGCATGTCCCTGCTTTCAGGCTTGATTTAACCCTTCACACAATTTTCCGAATTTCCCCTCATACCACATTTTCTGTTAACTAGATAGCTTCAAAAATCCAATCATGAACATATTACTGGCAACAATAATTTAAAAAATGGATACACATCTTACATCTACCTTTTTCTGACGCAAAAATAAATAGCCTTGTGTAGTAGGATTTTGCAATTCATTAAGGCCTACATATTTTGCACCATTTACTAGTGTGCTTACAATCCTTCCTTAATGTTTTGCCATTCTCTACTTTTTAAACTTGTGTTTCTGACTAGTATCTCGCATTCCTACTGGAGATGGGCTAACGTGTGTTATTCAGTATTCAGACTTTACGCTTATTACTTGTCCTGATTCTAGCTAGACGTTTCCACTTTTCAAAGGCTTTTGTTCATATTTTCAATATCTGCAGGTTGAGAGGTATGCTGTATTGTGATTCTTATTAACTGCTGTTATAGAATTTGTTGAGTAGGAGCATCTTACTGGGCACAGCCTGTTTTCAACAGAGGGCTGGGAAGAACAGCTCCAATAATGATAAGAACAATATTAATGCAGTTATTGAAAAATACCAACATTGCAGACAGATACTGCAACATTCCAAATAAGTAATACAATATTAACACAGGACATTTTCTATAACTATATAATTAACAAATACAACACTTCCAGATGGTTATCCAATTACAATATCTACCCATGATTATAAAAAAATATACAGACTGCAATTTAAAATGACATACTCTACAAGCTTATTTAAATTATAGTTTCAACAGCTTTATAGCTAGAATGTTAAATTAAGAAACTGTAAGATCCTAAAGCATGCTGAAAGGTTTAGTCTTACTAAAGGAGGTGGGCTATACCTGTGGTGTCACTGTGAGCAGTGAAACCCCTTACAAACACCTTAAAGGAGATCAGGTAAGGCTGCACATGGATGAGGAAGGAGGTTATTTCAGGTTTTACATGTTGTGATACAGAATGTAACTCGCCATGGCAATTAAACTGCTTATTATACAGGAGAAGATCAGCATGTGTTTCAACACTTGTGCAATCAGTTGGTATACATCTTGCAAGCCACCGTGGGGAGGTATTAGATAATGGGGGCATCCCAATCCCTAATACTTCAGATATGACTGCAATGCCCACTTGGCTGACTGTTGCTTGCAGGCAATACATCTACAGTCCTGGAGATGTTCAAAGGAGCAGAGCCAAGCCATACCCCAAGGATGCTTGAATTGCTATCAGTTTAAGCACTTTGACCACTAGAGGTCACTAATGTCCTAGACAATTTTCCCATTACAGTTCAAAGAACATTCATTCCCAGGGCTTTTTCTTCATTATTTGTTCTTCGGTTCATAGATGTGTACTAGGCTAATGGTTCTGGAACCTTTACAAGCCTAGCCCATGGGATTACCCTGGCATCGTGCCACCCAACCTTAGTTCCTAGTGCCTCTGTAGAGTAGAGCCACTGGAGTGATCCTCGGGGTGAATTTTCCATTTCCCATACACTCAAGATTTCTCTTGAAGAGGGCCAGTGAGGTGCTCTGCTTGACATGTACGGGAAGTCTATTCCATAGCATAGGCAGTCTCTGGGTTATGAACCTGTCCCTCTAGCATGTTCTGTTGATTGTGGTAATACGGTTGAGGTCTCTGGAGCGTGTGGTGCGGAGGGATTGGGATTTCTTTAGATGTAGCATTTCTAACAGAGCTGGGTCAGACATGGCTTTGTAAGTCAAGCAGAGATCGCCTCTAAGTAGGCGATATGAGACCGAGAATAGCTGGAGTTTTTTTAGTCTGTCCATATAGGACACATGTTTAAGGCCTAGGATCCTCTTTGTGAGGTACTTTTGCAGAGACTCCAGTTGTTGCAGGTGTCTAGTGAGGTACATGCCAAATGGGGCATTGTACTCTGACTGGCCTTATGAGGGAAGAGTAGAGGGAGACAATGACCTCTTTCTTCCTGGATGCAAAACCCTTAGTAATTAGATGCGCCACATAGGACTTTCTGACCACAGTGGCAACGTGGTGGTCAAAAGAGGCTGCTGTCAACCTGTGTTCCCAGATCTCTTCTAACGCCTTCTGTGTTCAGTGGACTACCATCAATGTGGTAATTCAAGGCAACTGGGTTTTTCCCCAAGGGGGATGACGACATTTTTTGGCATTGAGCTTAAAGCCATGGTTCTGACACCAGTCGTTGGTCTCATTGAGGCCTTCCTGTAGGATGTCAACATCACTTGGGGAGTTAATAATAGCTTCCAAATTGCAATCATCTGCGAACTTTGTCAGCCAGAGTCCCTTTGTGTTGGACTTCAGAGAAGTAGATCCCCAACAGGAGGGGACCTGGGACCAAACCCTGTGAAACTCCACTCGTGACTGGTCGGCAGTCTGACTTGGAGTCAGCTACTTTCACATTGTGAGTTCTATCTGTGAGCCAGTTTGCAACCCACCTAGTGATATAGGGGTTGATGCCTAGCTTAGTGAGTTTTTCTATGATTCCTGAGTGGGGAATGGAATCAAAGGCCTTGGGCAGATCAAGGTAGGCTGTATGAACCACCTTGCCTTCATCCACAGCTCTGTTGACTGACTCAAAGAAGTCGACCATGTTGAGCAGGCATGATCTACCCTTCACAAAAGCAAACTGTGTAGGATCCAGAATTTGGAGATTCCCTATATCCTTGTTTATTAGGTCCATGATGATGCATTCCATAGCTTTACATATCAGACTCTTCAGGTTAAAGGGGCGATAATTCCCAGGGTCTGCAGTCGCTCCTCCTTTGTGGATAGGAATGAGTGTAGGAGTGTGCCATTCGGTAAGGACAAAGCCTGAGGTTAGGCTGTGAATGAACAGGGCACACAGGTGAGGTGCCAGTTTACTCTGTAGTTCATATAGAGCACAGCCAGGGATATTGTCAGGTCCCACAGAAGCTGTATTCTTGGCCTTGAACAGTGCTGTTTTAAGCCTGTGCAGCAGTAATACTGGCTGCCTAGCAATCTACTGGTACTGTGATTGGTCCTTTGGGGGGGGGGGTAAAGTTAGCACTGACTCTGTCAGCCAGTATATTGGCAATATCTCTTGGCTCGGTATAGGAGGTACCATTGTGCAATAGCTCAGAGCAAATCTGGGTATTGTTGTGGAAATTCTTTACATAACTACAGAAGGCCTTCTGGTTGTCTTTACTATCTGCTGCAATTCTGTTTTCATAGTTAGCTTTAGAGGATTTGATGGGACTTCGCCTTATTCTGCATCAGTTTCCTCCTTCTGTTGTAGTGTTTGTTCATGGCAGGGGACCACTAGATTGGCTTCCTTTTTTTGAGGAGACAGTCTTGGTTCTATTGGGTATGGCGAGATCCATGCATTTGTGTACGTGTTTGTACAATGCACTGGTGCATGATTCGGTCATGCAACTATTATCCATTAGCATGGGTGCCATGAAGTTAGCCCCCTCTGTTTTTAGGAGCTCAAAGGTAGCTTTGGAGAAGTTTTTCACAGTAGTTACCTTTGTGGGGGTGGGGTGGGGGGAAGGGATGCGGATTCTCAAGATGATTAGTTTGTGGTTGGCTCTAACCAGGGAGGAGTGGACTACTGGTGTAGAGCAACGACCAGGTCAAGAATGTTGCTACCTCTAGCAGAGGTAAAAACGAGCTGGTCCAGAGCATTGGAATTAAATTCCAGAAAGCACTGGGCAAGTGTACTGGTACAGGAGTAGCTTTCCCAGATAATGGAGGGGTAGTTGATGTCGCCCAGTATGACAGTGTTAAGTTGGACCTAGAGCTTTGGTCTGAGTTCTGGGGGGGCAAAAAAGTGGAAGAGTTAGTTATGCCTAGTGCAGTGCCAGGCTGCTTGCTGCCTGAACCCAGGTCTTACAGCACAAGATCTCACATAACTGTAACTCAGTTGAGTGTTCATAGTGCATCTATTATGATCTTTATCAAAAACAATATATATATATATAAGTTTTTACCAATAATACCAACTCTGGTTACATTTTATTACTCTTTCACACATGGAGGGGTAGTTGATGTTGCCCAGTATGACAGTGTTAAGTTGGACCCTAATATTCTCCAGGGTGCTTAGGAACAAGGAGTGCAAGTCTAGGGACATGGTTGGGGACCTATAGCAGGCTACGACCTGAATTGCTGTCTTACCTAATGTTAGCTGCACCTGAAGTATCTCAGATACATTATGTTGGGCTACCAGTCTGCAGGTGTGCAGATCCTTTATAAATATGGAAACACCACCGCCTTTGGAGCTTCGGTCCGAGTTCTGGGGCCAAAAGGTGTGGAATGAGTTATAGCCTGGTAGTGCAGGGGTGCTTTCTGCTGCCTTGAACCAGGTCTCTGTTACAGCACAAGATCTCACATAACTCAGTTGATTGTTCATAGTGCATCTATTATGATATTTAACAAGGCTAAACAATATACTGGTTACCAATAAGATACCAAAATGGTACCATTTTATTACTCTTTCACACAGAAAGCAATGCCTCTATATATATATATTTTTTTAAACTGTGGGGGGGGGGGGGGAGTTGTATGGTTATATGTATTCACTTGGTTCTCGGGCAGCTGGAATACTACTATACATTTTATTTTCCTGTGTGTAAATAATAAATATTTTCCACACTTGGACTAGTTCCAGAGAACTTTCTTGCATGGAGTGCTGATCTGTTGCTGTTCTTAGTAACAAGAACAGCTGCAGAGAGCCAAAGCTGTGGAGATTAGTCCACCAACTGAGGTCTGCAATCATGTGGGGGACAGCGGTCAAATCTGGGTTAAAGACTGGATGGACTGTTTCCATTTGGACTTCAGTGCCCACTGTGCCCAGTGCATATGGAGCTTTGCATATGATGCTGTGATTTTGCAAAATAAAACCTGTATTACAGAGCACGGAGATACTTGCATGCTGTGGTTAACTTCCCTCAAGATAGAATCATCGCTAAACACTTACTGCATGTAGAAAAACCTTAAGTGTTATGTACCAGTATAAGTCCCAGGGAATTGCACTCTATGAATGGTACCAGTACTCAAGAGATACTGATTACAACATTGTTGAGCAAACTTTAAGGACTGCATTCAGTCTTGTAGCAACTGGCCTACTATTATTCTTTAAATAACTTTCACACTAACACCAACCACGAAGTAGAAGTTGTAGAGGTACTTTTTTGGGGGAGAATCTTACAGGAATATGCAAGTAAACATCTTCCATATCCAATGAAAACACTGATAAGGATCATGGTACATTAGCAATCAAAGACTAATACTGTGAACTTTTTGGCTGAGAAATGTTCAAATTTGTAAAACCTAATCTAGGCCTGCCTGACTCTTCTTCTCTAAAATCACAAACAACTTGCAATAGACACCCTTCATCCAACACACAAGGTGAGAAATAGCTCTACTGCTTACTTATCTATCACCTACTTAGAGGCGATCTCTGCTTCATCTAAAGAAATCCAAATCCCTCTGCACCACACGCTCTAGAGACCTCAACCGTATTACCACAATCAACAAAACATGCTGGAGAGAGAGAGGTTCTTAACCCGGAGACTGCCCATGCTATGGAATAGACTTCCCATACATGTCAAGCAGAGCACCTTGCTGAACATCTTCAAGAGAAATCCTGATGAGTAGATAGGAAACTGAAAATTCACCCCAGGGATCATTCCAATGCCTTTACTCGACAGAGGCACTGGGAACTAAGGTCGGGTGACACAATGCCAGGGTAATCCTATGAGCTAGGCTTGTAAAGGCGCCAGGGCCATTAGCCTAGTATACACCTATGAATCTATGAACCTGACAAATTAATTAGTTGCTTCAGGCCTCCTGCAAGTAATCCACTGAAATCTTTGGGATGGGTGGAATAGAATTTGTCAGCATATCCCTGTGTTACCTTCTCCTGTCTGCAACGTACTGCCACAAAACATTACAATAATGGAGAACACTCCTCCTAAAGGAACTAAATCTATGAGGAAAATGGGGAGGTACAAGACACCCAAATATAGTTTCTTGAAGAATGTAAGCTACTTAAAGGAGATGTGACAGCACTTATCATTTCTAGGCTGTTCCTTACTGTTATTTAGGATTACGTTTTGCTAGATCTAGGCTTCATTCCTATGGTCTTCATTTGTCTACTGTGTGCATACGTCTCTGAGCAAGTCACTTATGCATTCCTTCCAGGTTGCAACTGGAGAGAGACAGTGTGCCACCAAGTGGGCTTACCAGATCAACACTTTTTTTAACTTCATAAAAATCATCCTGGCAGCAGAAGGGTTTCTGTACAGCTGCCTAAACTGGTTTAAACAATGGCTGGCCAAGAGACCATTTTTCCCCACAACCCAAATCATAAGTCAGAAACACAAGCAGAAAATCAGTTATAAAACTACAACATCACAGACAGAAATTAATTACAAGTACTCATCAAATTAATTACAAGTACTCATCAAATTAATTATAAGGACATCATTCTTACAATACAAAGTTGTACATACATAATGGAAAGCTTTAACTGAGCAAATATGAAAAGCAGCAGCACTACACACTGATAACACTAAACCATGTAGGAGTTGCAATAACAAAGTATAACATGGAAACAGTATACAAGAAAGGATGAACACAGCAAATAGTCTATAAAATACTTAGAAAATAAACAGAACGAGTAGCAGATAAAGTAACAGTAAATAAAACTAGTACTTAAGAGCACAACTAGCAGGTGACATGCATATTAAAAAACTAAAGCTCAGGGTGGAGCAAACTGCCAAGTACTGAAAAAGGAATATAGTCCGCAACGTTAATCACAAATAAGCAAGTCAAGGAAGGTAAAATGTATGAAGAATGAGGAAGTTGGGATAAATTATTTACGGTTTGTTGACTGGGTAGTTGGCCTGACATCAGAACAACTATAGAAACCTCAAATTATAAACCTAAACACTTATGCTTTGTGTAAAAATCTGCAAGGTTATCCAACATTCCAGCTACTGGGTCCATGAAAGCCACCAACATATGGTGATGTGGGAGGGATTGACTAGGTTCCTTACCAGTCAGGGTGTCAGATGTATGGATGTCATCTAATAGCTCATAGAAGTGAGAAATGCAAGCACCTTTTTGGCCACGTGTAACAAACCCACCATCCCCAAGTATGCTATGTAACCCCTGTATAAAGAGGATCCAGTCTCAACAGCCACCACGCCATACATGAAACTAGCCATAATGAATATAATATTCCCTTTTTTTTGGGGCTCTCACCGGTTAGAGAGTTCCTTAAGGTCTAGGATTTCTGAAAAGGGTGGTTCCTCAGAAGAATATCCCAGGAATATGCTGGACATGCTAATCAGCCTACATTTCTAAATTACAAAACACCTGTAGCACCCCCCTCTGCCTCTGATCTCTCTGGGAATGATCCTTTAAAGCAATGGATGAAGCTTCCATCTTCAGCAAAAAAAAAATGGATGCAAAAAGCCTTCTTGCAAAAGAAAAGGTAATGTACTGTGAGATAGCCTATTTTACAAAATGCTGTGCCAGTCTTTTAAAACTCAGTCACTAGTACCTGCAAAAATAGTCCCAGTGAACAAGCCTCCATCAGCTCATTTTGCTCTATGGAGAATCTGTATGTAGCAGCAGGGACAAAGATTTTCATCGACATCTGTACACAAAACAGTTCTCAAGGTCAGTACTTCTGAATGACCTTCAAAAAAGTGAGTTGTTCAAAGTTTTTATTAACTTTATCAAATACATGGCTGCTAGGAAAGGATGACGATCTGTAAATCAGGTAATAAATGTCAACTACTGCAATTCCTTTTAAATTCACCCATCCATCCTCAGCCACTGTACCAAGTTCAAAGGTCACAGGGACCTTATCATAAGGCCAAAATCAATTATGTATGGGACATCAGTCCACTGCAGGACGTAGGCTTCTTTTCACTTGTACCCCACTCACTCACCAAGGGCAATATAATCTTTGTCAATTCACCTACCAACATGTTTTGGAAGGAGGAAAGATGTTAAACCAATGCAAAAACCTAAAGAAACATGAAACAGAACATGCAAACTCCTCAGAGTTGAAAGCTATGCCGCAGCAATTCTAACCACTGCACTACTGAACCAACTGTAATTTCTTTTAAATCACACTGGAGAAAAAAACATTTCTATAGTACTTTAAAATGTATAGTCCAGTGCAAATAACTGATGCTCAGACTAAAATCCTTTCAAAGACGATGCATCTGTTCCTATCATTCAAAATACCTGCACTTATAAAACTAAGAGATTAATTTCATAAACAGTTAGGCACTGCACCAAGTACATGAGGCAAGTTAAATGAAATGGCATGGCACACAGCAGAAAGTACAGTTGTGTACCTACCATAAATGTAGATGTTCAAGTGTATTCACTGTTGCAGTCATTACAATTGGGTTATCCTGCTGGCCGGCTACCCGCAGTCGGCCTGAGTTCCAAAGTCTAGGTCCGGCGTTGGTTGCTGTCGCCTCCTCCCTGACATCAGTGCACCAGGGGTATAAAAGATGCAGCCGACACCATTTTCTTCAGTTTTTCTTGCCCCAGATGTCAGGTGCCCCTAAAATGGTAGGCTCACTAATGCCAATAATCATGCATAACCAAAAAAAAACAACTTTTCCTTCATCTACAAGCAAATACACCACATAGGTTGTATAGAATAGATAAGTCCCAGCAAGGAAAAGGGGGATGGTGGGAGGGTAACCTGGACTGCAACAGTGAATACACTCTAACATCTACATTTATGGTAGGTACACAACTGTACTATGTTCATTGTGTTTTACTGTTGCAGTCATTACAATTGGGTTGAATCCCAAAGCTATGGTTGGGAGACTGGTGCTAAATAGGATTAGGAGAGGCTATCAGGCCCTGCAGAACTGCAGTGGCAAAACCTGCCCTGGATTTAGAGTAGAGAGGCAAGTGATAGTGCTTTGCAAAAGTATGCACTGAACTCCAAGTTGCAGCCTCTAAGATGTCTTTGGTTGGTACTCCTCTGAGGAAGGCTGCTGAAGTGGCTGCTGCACTGGTGGAATGTGGCCTAATGCCCTTAGTCACTGATTTACCATGCTGTAAATAGCAGAAATGAATGCGGTGGCCTATCCACTTTGAAATAGTCAGCGTTGAGATGGGCTTTCCTTGTGATCTTGCAGCATATGCTACTAGAAGTTGTTCAGTCTTTCTGAAAGCTTTGGTTCTGTCCAAGTAGAAGCGTAGCTGTCTGTGAATGTCCAAAGAGTGCAGAATTCTCTCACCCTTATTCTGTGGGTTTGGGTAAAAGGTAGGCAAGTGAATTGTTTGATTAAGGGCCACACTGGTCACTACCTTAGGCATAAATGTAGGGTTTGTCCTCAGAGAAACCCTGTCAGGATGGAAAATTATAAAAGGTTCCACAGCCATGAGTGCCTGTAACTCTGAGACTTGTCTAGCGGAGGTTATTGCTAGGAGCAGAGCTGTTTTCCAGGATAAGAATTTTATATCAGCTGCAGAGGCTGGCTCAAACAGAGGCAGTGTAAGTTTTTCCAAGACATAGTTGAGGTCCCATGCAGGTATTGGTGCTCTCCTTGGGGGTCTTATGTTTTTGGCCGGTCTGAGGTACTGCCTTAGTAATGGATGAGAAAAAATAGGTGGTTCTGTATTGTAATGAGCCGAAATGGCAGAGGCATGAATTTTAATTGATGAAAAGAAAAGGCCTTTAATCCAGCATCTCAGTTAAGTATTGCAAAATCTGAGGAATATTTGGAACAATCGTGTCAATACCTTGTGTCTGGTTCCAAGCACAGAATCTCTTCCATTTTTCTGCATAAGATTTTCTGGTGCTAGGCCTCCTGGCCTCCAAAATAACATCCATAACTGCTTTAGAAAGAGGTTTGTCTTGAATGGCTACATTATCCGCCATGGTGCCAGGTTTAAGGTCCAGAGTTGGCTGTGCAGTATCGGACTGTTTTGTTGGGTCAACAAGTGAGGAATTTGAGGTAATGTCTAAGCTGGGCATTGAGACAAGCTCTTTAGGATTGGGTACCAGTGCTGGCCGGGCCAGTCTGGGGCAATCAGTATCATTTTTGGCTTCTCTTGTCTGACCTTGAGGAGTACCTTGGGGAGGACAGGCAGAGGAGGAAAGGCATATACTGTTAGGTTTTTCCAGCTGAAAGCTAGAGCATCCACTTTCCATGCTTGCTTGTGATAAGTCCTTGTGCAGAATCTTTGTAATTAGCAATTGTGAGGGGAGGCAAATAGGTCTATGTCTGGGCATCCCTAGTTCTTTGTTATCATGCTGAAGACTTGTGGATCCAATTTCCACTTGTGGGGATCCATTAGGTTTCTGCTTAGTTCGTCTGGCAGAGTATTTATCCTTCCTGGCAGGAATTGTGCTTGCAGATGTACTTGGTAAGTCAATGCTGTGTCCCACAAGTTCATGGCTAGTCTGCAGAGGGGGTAGGAATGTGTGCCCCCTTGCTTGTTTATGTACCACATGACTGTGGTATTGTCCATCTTTATCAGTAGTTGTCCTGGATGAAGTAGATCCTTGAAGGCTGTCAGGGCATTTTGAACTGCTAGCATCTCTTTTTTGATTGATGTGTAGATGCATCTGACTTGCGGACCATGTGCCCAGAGTACATCTTCCTGCCATATGGGCCCCCCAAGCATAATCTGATGCATCTGTTGTCAATGTCTGCCTGGCTGTGGGTAAGGTGAATGGCTGTCCCGTGTTGTGGTGACAGGCTTTTGCCCACCATCGAAACTCCTGTTGCAGGCAGGTAATTATTGTTTCCAGGCTGTGGCAATGTTGAGTCCAAACACTTTTTAGATACCATTGAAGTTTCCTCATATGCAGTCTTGCATATGGAATTAGTAGGATGCAGGATGCCGGATGCCATGAAGCCCAAAGCCTGCAGAATTTTTCTTGCAGATAACTGGGTCTTTGTTGCCACCATTTTGAAATAAGTAGTCAGTTGTCTGTGTTTGTCTGGCGTGAGATAAGCCATCTGGGCAGTTGTATTTAAGCTTGCACCCAGGAATATCCTCTCGAGAGGGTACGAGTTTTGATTTCTTTTAGTTTACTGTGTACCCTAGGCCTGTTAGTAATGTTTTTACAAATGCCAGATGCTGTAGTAGAGTGTCCTTGTTCTCTGCTTGAATAAGGCAGTTGTCCAAGTAAGGATATATTTGAATTCCTCTGTCTGCAAAAAGCAATTACTGGTGCCAGGCATTTTGTGAAGACCCTGGGTGCAGTAGATAAGCCAAAGGGCAGTGCAGAGAATTGGTAATGCTTTGAGCCAGCTATAAATCTGAGGTATCTTCTGCATGCTTGACCGATTAGGACATGCAGGTATGCCTCTTTTAGGTTTAAAGCCACAAGCCAAGCCTTCTTGCCCAGCATGGGCAGAAGCTGCTGCAGAGTTAACATTTTGAATTTTGGAATATCCAGGAATGTGTTCAGGATAGACAGGTCCAGTATTGGTCTCCAGGTTTTGTCCTTTCTGGTCACCAAGAATAGCCTTGAGTAAAATCCTAGTCCCTGCTCTTGCTGTGGTACTTGCTGAATGGCTCTCATGTCCAGGAGGGATGAAACTTGTTTTTGAGCCTTTGCCCACTGATTGCGTGGCAGGTCTGGCATACCGTTTGGCCTTGGCATTGTGTGAAAATGGAACCTGTAGCCCTACGATATGATATTTAAGACCCATTTGTCCTGGGTGATCATGTGCCAATTTTGTGCAAAAAGTGCTAGTTTTCCCCCCAAAGGAGCTGCCAGAAGATAAGTGCTTGGTGCTGGCAGAGGAATGTCATTGAGACTGTTTCCTGTATGGCTGTGATTTTTCTTCTCCACTTTTGGAGGTTGAAGCACCCAATTGTTTAGGCCTGCATGAGCCTTGGGGCTGTGATCTGCCTCTGGGGAGTCTGTATCTGCCTCTTTGTGGCCTGTCTGACACTGGAAAGGACCAATTATTTGCAGGCCAGTTCCACTAAATCTGGGAGTCTGTACCTGTAAGAAATCCTTGACTGTTTGCATAGATTTAGCTTTGTCCTCAATTTTCTTCAACACCTCTTCTGCTTTAACACCAAACAAGGTACCATGTTGTAATGGAGCATCTAATAATTTTGCTTTAACATGATCGGGCAGATTCTGTTCTTTTAACCAAGCATGTCTCCTAATGACAGAACCTGTAACAGCGGCCCTGCAAGAGGCCTCTAGAGAATCAAAACCACATTGCAAAGTATGCTTTCCTACTTGTTCAGCTGCATGCAATAAATCCTCCATTTCTTTGTTTTCTGCACATTCTGAATTTGTCAACATTTTCTGTTTAAGCAGTGCCATTAGATATTGCTGATATTTAAGCATATGAAATTGACAATTTAAAGCTCTTACAGCCAAGGTAGCAGAAGTATAAATCTTTTCCCCCCATCTGTCCAGGGCCCTTGAATCCCTATCAGAGGGTATAGGGTTTTTTTTCCAGTGGACGCCTTGACCCCTTTGGGACCCTGAGAGATAGTTTCTGGGTCTGCAGCAGGGATTTTATAAAGAAATTTATGTGAATCAGGAACCCGGTAGTATCGGTCTGGTTTAACAGGAGCTGGTGGCAAAGAGTCAGGAGACAGTCCAGACTCTGAAAATACATCTACAATGTCTAAAACAGGAGGAATAGCTAGGGGCCTGTGCTGAGGTAATAAAAGGAAGTCTCTGAGCCTTTTCTTGGATTCTGAGTAATCTTGGCTCTCCCAGTGGAAATGCTCCCTCACACTTCTCAGAACTACAGGCAAGCACGGAAGGGCTGTGGCTGACTAAGTTTGTGGACGACTGCAAACTGGGTGCTATAATAGAGTCTCCAGCCGATATGGAGATCCTCCAGAAGGGCCTAAATGAGACTGATGCATGGTGTCAAAGCCATGGTCTCAAGCTATGCAAAAAAATGCGTAGTAATCCCCTTTGGAAAAAACAGAGTACCCGCAAACTACAGCATAGGAGGTAATCCCCTACAATCTGAAGAAATAAGGGATCTAAGGACCCAAGTAGATAGTCGGCTTTCCTTTGATAACCATGTTGCCAAAGTGGTTAGAAAATCATTCTATGTGACCCATCTGATCACAAAAGGGTTCGCATCAAGATCTAAGGATGTAATGGTGCCCCTTTACTCTTCCCTCATCAGACCCATTATTGAGTACAATGCACCAATTGGAATGTACCTGGCTAGACATCTCCAGCAGCTGAAGAGACCACAGAGGTACCTAACCAAGAGGATTACTGGCCTCAAACAGTTGCCCTATGCGACACAATTGAAAAAGCTAAGACTGTTCTCTGTTGCATACAGCCTTCTCAGAGGTGATCTCTGTCTAACATACAGAGCCATGTCCAACCCAGAATTGTTGAACATGCTCCATCTTAGCAAAACCAAATCTACTCGAGCTACACGCTCTAGGGATATAAACCTCAACACAACAATGAATAGAACATGCTGGAGGGATAGATTCCCTTCACAGAGACTTCCCTTACTATGGAACAGGGTCCCGATCTACATAAGACAGAGACCCTCACTATCACTCTTCAAGAGGAACCTTGATGAGTGGATGGGTAACAGAAAGATCACACCAACAGCACTACTAGATAGGGGCCAAGGGCACTAACTGCTAGTACAAGGGTCTAGGGATCTACTAAAGGGGCGGTGAATACCGCACAATGGGGCTGGGCTAATATATGCCTTCGGGAAGATAGCCCAGTACCAACCTATGAACCTATAGTACGCAGAGTTTCCCCAAAAGAATAATCCTCAGGAGGAGAGGCTGAAGGAATAGATTTCTTCAGCATCAGAATCCTCATAGGAAGGAAGAGAATATTCCTGTTCAGAAGAGGAATCAGAGGAAATGGAAACCGGATCTGAAGATGCACATTCTATCTCTTGCCTAGGCCTCTTATCAGAAGGGGGATGGGAACCCCTGATCAAAGTAATTGGGTCTTCGGCCATTTTAAGCATCTGTTTTTTAGGCATGGAGGCCTGCCCAGGGGAATGCTGTACTTGTTTCTTTGTCTTTAGAGCTGCTTTAGTCCCTGCCTTTGATGCTGAAGTTGGTTTTACATACAACTGTGTAGGCCTGAAAACACCCTCAGAAGCCGATGCCTGCTCAGCGGCTCCGGACCCATCTGAGGGAATAGTTTCCTAATGTCCAATACCTTGAGTTTCCAGCGGCCTAGTCGGCTCTACGTGGGAGTTGGGAGTGGCCTGTGGCTCTGAGGTAGCGGGAGTCAGGGGCTGCGAAAGCACCTCACTGAGAACCGGCAAACTGGCGACAGGCCTAGCAGAAGCCTCGTCGGTTTTGGACCTCGGGTGCCTGTCCTTTTCTTTGCGCTTTTTATAAACTCCGGTAGTCGGCTGATCAGACGGCATTATATAGTTAAATCTTCTGCCAAAATAATGAAATGCAAAATCGTACCGACGCTTAATAGTGCGTTGGTTAAACCTAGCACAAAATCGACAACTAGCAACATTGTGGTCGGGGCCTAGGCAAGGAATACAGTAAGAATGAAAATCCTTATGAGGTATTTGCTTCCCACAAGGAATACAATTAACTTTTTCTGACATCGGTCTGGGGCAAGAAAAAAGTTTCCCCAACGGGGTACTTAGCTTTAATGAAGACTTCGGATCCGAAATTCGAATTTGAAAATCTCAGGAGTCTGCCGACTGGCACTTGCAAACTGCTTTTGCTTCGGGCACCGTGCGGCAAGAAAGACTGGGGAAAATGGCGTCGGCTGCATCTTTTATACCCCTGGCGCACTGACGTCAGGGAGGAGGCGACAGCAACCGACGCCGGACCTAGACTTTGGAACTCAGCCCGACTGCGGGTAGCCTGCCAGCGGGATAACCCAATTGTAATGACTGCAACAGTAAAACACGATGAACATCAGAACACAACCTGAATCAGTTAAGACCCTTGAAACCCTGCTTAACAGACTTGTCTTCAAGGTTACGGAAACGATCACTGATGCGGCTCATTCATGTCATGATGGTAGGGAGTCTGGATCAACAGTCAATGATCATGCACGTTCTTGTTACTGATCCAGGTTGTGCAAGTAGTAGTGAATCTGGCTTACTTATACAAGTCTATTATGTGGGGACTGAAAGCAAGACCATGGTAGAAAATATCCGAGTTACAGCAAGACGTACTTCCCTTACACTTGCACAGAAGGCAAGACAGAAGCTGTGCAGTTTTGGACAGCTAAAGAATACATCAAATCTGCCTTCTACTCTTTAAAATGCTAACATGTCAGAAAATATAAGATCTAAAGTGGACAATTTGAGACTCATCTAAAATACTCAATCCAATGATATGGAAGGAAACAGACTCTGCTGAGGAGCTAAAAAAAGCCCTGGAAAGGCAAGATGAGAGTTGTAATAACCAAAAAGTTACACCACCCCTCACAGAAATTGCTTCATGAAGTCTGCTTTGAACATCAAATCCTGAACATATCTGTAGCAATGGAGGCAAAATGTGTTCCATACCAGTTATCCATATTTGACAAGATTAGTAAAACTGACATTGTCAGTAATCCTCAATTCTGCTCCAATCTTCTTCCCTATAAACTCCCTTGACTACAGGCAGACATTTTTCCTGCGGACGTGTATATGTGGAGTGAATGACATGAAAATGTAGTGCGTTTTCTCTAACATCTGGCCTCCATAAGTGAGAGTTTTCCTTTGTGGAAAATGAAGATCTGCCTTCAGATGTAAAGCTGAGAAATGAAATATCACCTAATGGGCAATAGATGGTATAGGGACTACAACTGATGCTTCACAGCTTTTTTTCTGGAGTGCCTTCTGTGTAGAGTATGCAGGTCTTCTACATGTCTTGGAGAGTTTTAACAAAGTGCTCCAGTTTCCTTCCACATCCCTAAGACATGCCAATAGGCAAACTGGTAATTTTATAAACAGCTCACAAGTAAGCGTACACTGACTATGTCCTTTGAAGCACTGTTGTCCTGTCATGGACTGGTTCTCTGCCTTGTGCCAACTGCTTTCTGAAAGGTTAGAATACAAATGGCATCAGCTTCCACCTAGAAGTACACACACATTAACTGAACAAAATAAGCAAAATCAGCTGTTTCAGTGTAACTGTGAAGAAATGAAAAGGCAAAAATGTAATGGAAAACCAAGATGTGGACTGTTAAGTCGAATGCCCTCATCATACAAGAATTTAAGAAATTTATTCTAACATTTAGTGAAACTTTGGGGAGAAATAAGAGGAACAGCACAAATATTTAAGTTGTTAATGGCAAACGTTTCATTTTATCCAAAAAAAATAACTAGAGAGGATCAGTGCTTCAATAACTTACCTAACTTGTTGGTAACCTTTTGAAATGTCAGACCCTGATACAGCCAGTTGCAAGACATGGAGACTGGATGGCCGATAAAAATGGAGCTGCATATACCCATCGAAAAGCTAACACAACTTGGCATAAATCCCTATCTCATCATGTGGGTGGCCAACCGGCCCACCAACAGGATCCCACAAGGTCAAAATAGGTGTGTCCACCTCCAATAACAGACCTGTCACTAGTGGTGCTCCCAGGGATCTGTCCTGGGACCCCTACTGTTTGACAAGTACTTCTCAGAGGTCCAGGCAAAGACAAAAGGTCTGTGGCTGATGACCAAGTTTGCGGGCGACTAAGTTGGGTGCTGTCATTGACTCTCCAAATGATGTTAACATACTGCAAGAGGGTCTCACAGCAACAAATGACTGGTGCCAAAGTCATGGCCTCAAGTTAAATGCAAAAAAATGTATCATCATACCATTTGGGAAACGCATGTCCCTAATGGTTACCACATCAACGGCAACCCCCTAAGCACGCAACCTGTGGTGAGAGACTTTGGTACTCAGGTTAACAACAATCTCACATCTGACCATCATGTAGAGGCAGTGGTCAGAAAAGCCTTTTACTTGGTTCATCTCATAATTAAAGGGATTGCATCCAGAAAAAAAGGAAGTTATTACCCCTCTCTATACTCCTCCCTCATTAGACCAATAATTGAATATAAGAACCCATTTGGCATGTACCTCTCCAAACATCTGCACCAAATGGAAAGGCCACAGAAATATCGCTCAAAGACAATCCATGGCCTCCAACACCTGTCTTATGCGGACTGGCTCAAATCACTATTGCTCTACTCGGTATCATACAGATTGCTCAGAGGTGATCTGTGTCTCGCCTACAAGGCAATCGCAGACCCTGCCATACTAGAGATGCTCCATATCCATAAGTTTAACTCGTTTCGCATTACCTGCTGAAAAGGCCCAAATGTGACATCAACAAAACATGCTGGAAAGACAGATTTGTCTCCCAGAGGCTCCCCCTGTCTCTGGAACAGACTTCCCATAAACATCAAACAGCACCTAACTGACCGTCTTCAAGCGTAACCTTGACGAGTAGATGGGAAAGGTACAGTTGTGTACCTACCATAAATGTAGATGTTAGAGTTTATTCACTGCTGCAGTCATTACACTTGGGTTATCCTGCTGGCAGGCTACCCGCAGTCGGCCTGAATTCCAAAGTCCTGGTCCGGCATCGGTTGCTGTCGCCTCTTCCCTGATGTCAGTGCGCCAGGGGTATACAAGATGCAGCAGACGCCATTTTCTTCAGTTTTTTTTGCCTCAGATGTCAGGTGCCACCAAAAGGGTAGGCTATACACATTGCTTATAAAAAGCATACACTAAAATAAACAATACCTTCATCTACAAGCAAATACACCACATAGGTTGTATAGGATAGAGAAGTACAGGTAAGTCCCAGCAAAGAAAGGAGGATGGTGGGTAGGTAACGTGGACTGCAACAGTGAATACACTCGAACATCTACATTTATGGTAGGTACACAACTGTACTATGTTCAACGTGTTTCACTGTTGCAGTCATTACACTTGGGTTGAATCCCAAAGCTGAGGTTGGGTGGCTGGGTCTAAATAGGATTAGGAGTGGCTATGAGGCCCTGCAGAACTGCAGTGGCAAAGCCTGCCCTGGATTTAGAGTAAAGAGGTAAGTGGTAGTGCTTGTTAAAGTGTGCACTGAACTCCCAAGTTGCAGCCTCCAAAATTTCCTTGGTTGGTACTCCTCTGAGAAAGGCTGCTGATGTGGCTGCTGCCCTGGTAGAATGTGGTCTAATATTCTTAGGCACTGACTTGCCATGCTGTGCATAGCAGAAACGAATGCGGTGTCCTATCCATTTTGAAATAGTCTGCTTTGAGATAGCCTTTCCTTGTGATCCTGCAGCATATGCCACAAAAAGTTGCTCAGTCTTTCTGAAAGCTTTAGTTTTGTCCAAGTAGAAGCGTAGCTGCCTGTGTATGTCCAAAGAGTGCAGAAGTCTCTCTCCTTTATTCTGGGGATTTGGATAAAAAGTTGGCAAATGAATGGTTTGGTTAAGAGCCACATTGGATACTACCTTTGGCATAAATGTTGGGTTTGTCCTTAGAGAAACCCTGTCCGGATGGAAAATGATAAAAGGTTCCACTGCCATTAATGCCTGTAACTCTGAGACTCTTCTTGCTGAAGTTATTGCTAGGAGCAGAGCAGATTTCCATAAGAATTTTATCTCAGCTGTATTGGCTGGCTCAAAAGGAGGCAGTGTGAGCTTTTCCAAGACAAAGTTGAGGTCCCATGTAGGCATTGTTGCTCTCCTTGGGGGTCTTATGTTTTTGGCCCCTCTGAGGTACTGCCTTAGCAGTGGATGAGAAAAAATTGGAGGTTCCGTATTTGAATGAGCTGAAATGGCAGAGGCATGGATTTTAATTGACGAGAAGGATAGGCCTTTGTCCAGCATCTCAGTTAGGTACTGTAAAATCTGAGGAATATTTGGTACAAGCGGTTCAAGTCCTTGTGCCGGATTCCAAGCACAGAATCTCTTCCATTTTTCTGCATAAGATTTTCTGGTGCTGGGCCTCCTGGCTTCCAAAATGACATCCATAACTGCTTTAGAGAGAGGTGTGTTCTGAGTGGTTATATTATTCGCCATGTAGCCAGACTTAAGGTTCTGAGTTGGCTGTGCAGGATCTGATTGTTTTGTTGGGTCAGAAGATGAGGAATTTGAGGTAAAGTCCAGGCTGGGCCTTGAGACAGGCTCTTTAGGATTGGGTACCAGTGCTGGCATGGCGAGTCTGGGGCAATCAGAATCATTTTTGGCTCCTCTTGTCTGACCTTTAGGAGTACCTTGGAGAGGAGAGGCAGTGGAGGAAAGGCATAAACTGTCAGGGTTTTCCAGCTGAATGATAGAGCATCCACCTTCCATGCTTGTGTGTGATAAGTCCTTGTGCAGAATCTCTGTAGTTGGCAGTTGTGAGAGGAGGCAAATAGATCCATGTCTAGGCAGTTGTTAGAGGAGGCAAATAAATCTATGTCTGGGCATCCCCATTTCCTTGTTATGCTGAAGACTTGTGGATCTAGTTTCCACTCGTGAGGGTCCATGAGGTTTCTGCTTAGTTCGTCTGCCAGAGTATTTGTCTTTCCTGGCAGGAATTGTGCCTGCAGATGTACTTGATAGGTCAATGCTGTGTTCACAAAGTCATGGCTTCCCTGCAGAGGGGGGAGGAATGTGTGCCCCCTTGCTTATGTACCACATGACTATAGTATTGTCAGTCTTTAGCAAAAGTTGTCCTGGATGAAGTAGATCCTTGAAGGCTGTCAGGGCATTCTGTACAGCTAGCATCTCTTTTTGATTGATATGAAGATGCATTTGGTCTGCTGGCCACGTGCCCTGAATACATATTTCCCACCATGTGTGCCCCCAGGCATAATCTGATGGAGCTATTGTTAAGTGTCTGCCTGGCTGTGGGTAAAGTGAATGGCTGTCTCTTGTTGTGGTGACAGGCCGGTGCCCACCATTGAAACTCTTGTTGCAGGCAGGGAATGAGAGTAATTATTGTTTCCAGGCTGTGGCAATGTTGAGTGCAAACTTTTAGATACCATTGTAGCTTCCTCATATGCAGTCTTGCATATGGAATTAGCAGTATGCAGGATGCCATGAAGCCCAAAGCCTGCAGATTTTTTTTTGCAGGTAACTGGGTCTTTGTTGCCATCATTTGGAAATAATAAGTCAG
This sequence comes from Protopterus annectens, assembly GCF_019279795.1. Classification (NCBI taxonomy): domain Eukaryota; kingdom Metazoa; phylum Chordata; order Ceratodontiformes; family Protopteridae; genus Protopterus; species Protopterus annectens. The sequence continues at coordinate 58,849,808 of NC_056747.1, read as the reverse complement.
TTGCCTTTGTTTGTCTGGCGTGAGATAAGCCATCTGGGCAGTTGTATTTAAGCTTGCACCCAGGAAAATTATCTCTTGAGAGGGCACTAGTTTTGATTTATTTTCGTTTACTGTGTACCCTAGGCAAATTAGTAATCTTTTTACAAATGCCAGATGTTTTAGTAGAATGCCCTTGCTCTCTGCTTGAATAAGGCAGTTGTCCAAGTAGGGATATATTTCAATTCCTTTTTGTCTGCAAAATGCAATTACTGGTGCCAGGCATTTTGTGAAGACCCTGGGCGCAGTAGATAAGCCAAAGGGCAGTGCAGAGAATTGGTAGTGCATTGAGCCAGCTATGAATCTGAGGTATCTTCTGCAAGACTGATTGGGACATGCAGGTATGCCTCTGAGGTCCAAAGTAACGAGCCAAGCCTTCTTGCCCAGCATGGGTAGAAGTTGCTGCAGTGTCAATATTTTGAATTTTGGAATGTCCAGGAAAGTATTTAGAGTAGACAGGTCCAGTATTGGTCTCCAGACTTTGTCCTTTCTGGGTACCAAGAAAAGTCTTGAGTAAAATCCTTGCCCCTGCTCTTGCTGTGGTACTCTTTAAATAGCCCTCATGTCCATGAGAGCGGAAATGTGCTTTTGTGCCTCTGCCCACTGATTGTGTGGCAGGTCTGGCATACCTTTTGCCCTTGGGAGGGTGTGAAAGTGGAACCTGTAACCCTGAGAAACAATATTCAGTACCCATTTGTCCTGGGTGATCATGTGCCAATTTTGTGAGAAAAGTGCTAGTTTTCCCCCTAAGGGTGCTGCCAAAAGTTAAGTGCTTGGCACTGGTAGTGGGAAGTCATTGGGACTGTTTCCTATATGGTTGTGATTTGGCTTCTCCACCTTTGGAGGCTGAGCACCCCATTGTTTAGGCCTGTATGAGCCTTGGGGCTGAGATCTGCCTCTAGGGAGTCTGTATCTGCCTCTTTGTGGCCTGTCTGACACTGGAAAGGACCAATTTTTAGAAGGCCAGTTCCTGCTAAATCTGGGTGGCTGAACCTGTAAGAAATCCTTTACTGTCTGCATCGACTTTGCTTTATCCTCTATTTTCTTTAACACCTCTTCTGCCTTAACACCAAAATATCATGCTGTAATGGAGCATCCAATAATTTTGCTTTAACATGATCAGGTAGACTCTGTTCCTTAACCAAGCATGCCTTCGAATGACAGAACCTGTAACTGCGGCCCTGCAAGAAGCCTCTAGTGAACCAAAACCACATTTCAAAGTATGCTTTCCCACTTGTTCAGCTGCATGCAATAAATCCTGCATTTCCTTGTTTTCAGGACATTCAGAGTTTGTCAACATCTTCTGTTTTAGCAGAGACATTAGGTATTGCTGATATTTAAGCATGTGAAACTGGCAGTTTAAAGCCCTTACAGCTAAAGTAGCAGAGGTGTAAACTTTTTTCCCCCTATCTGTCCAGTGCTCTAGAATCCCTATCAGAGGGAACAGGGTTTTTTGCAGTGGAAGCCTTGACCGCTTTGGGACCCTGAGAAATTGTTTCTGGATCAGCAGGGGTTTTATACAGAAATGTATGAGAGTCTGGAACCCTGTAGTACCTATCTGGCTTAACTGGTGCAGGGGGTAAAGAATCAGGAGACAGACTGGATTCAGAAAATACATCATCTACAATGTCTAGGACAGGAGGGATAGCAAAAGGTCTGTGGCTGAGGCAATAAAAGAAAGTCTGAGCCTTTTCTTGGATTCTGAATAATCCTGGCTCTCCCAGTGGAAATGCTCCCTCATGGTGTGCAGGGTTTCCCCAAAAGAGTAGTCCTCAGGACAGGCTGAAGGGATAGATTCTTCAGCATCAGAGTCCTTATAGGGAGGAAGAGAATATCCCTGTTCTGAAGGGGAATCAGAAGAAATAGAAACCTGGTCAGAGGAGTCATAGTCAGTGTCTTGCCTAGGCCTTTTATCAGGAGGGGGGTGGGAGCCCTTGATCAAAGTAATTAGATCCTCTGCCATTTTAAGCATCTGTTTCTTAGACATGGATGACTGTCCAGGAGAATGCTGTACTTGTTTCTCTGTCTTTAAAGGTGTTTTAGACTTTGCCTTAGCTGCTGAAATGGTCTTGATAGTAAGCTGTGTAGGTCTGAAAACACCCTCAGAAGCCGATGCCTGCTCAGCGGCACCGGACCCATCTGAAGGAATAGTTTCCGTAGGCCGAATACCTTGAGTTTCCAGAGGCCTAGTTGTCTCCATGTGGGAGTCGGAGGCGGCCTGTGGCTCTGAGGTAGCGGGTGTCAGGGGCTGCGAAAGCACCTCACTGCAAACCGGCGACTGGCCTAGAAGAGGCTTCGTCGTCGGTTTTGGGCCTCGGATGCCGGTCCTTTTCTTTGTCCTTGCACTTTTTATGAACTCTGGTCATCGTTCGTTCCGACGGCATTATACAGTTAAACCTTCGGCCAAAGTAATGTAAAGCAAAATCGAACAGACGCTTAATAGTGCGTTGGTTGAATCTAGCACAAAACAGACAACTAGCAACGTCATGGTCAGGGCCTAGGCAAGGAATACAGTAAGAATGAAAATCCTTATGAGGTATTTGCTTCCCACAAGAAATACAATTGTTAATTTTTACTGACATCGGTCTGGAGCAAGAAAAAGTTTCCCCAATGGGGTACTTAGCTTTATTGAAGACTTCGGATCTGAAATTCAATTTCGAAAATCTCAGGAATCAGCCGACCGGCACTTGAACGGCTTTTGCTTCAGGCACCGCTCGGCAAGAAAGACTGAAGAAAATGGCGTCGGCTGCATCTTTTATACCCCTGGCACACTGACGTCAGGGAAGAGGTGACAGCAACCGACACCGGACCAGGACTTTGGAATTCAGGCCGACTGCGGGTAGCCTGCCAGCAGGATAACCCAAGTGTAATGACTGCAACAGTGAAACACGATTAACATCCACAAATTTGTTCCATGGATTCCATCTGTGTCTCTCACTGACAAGGGTGACAGGTGTTGACTGAGGTTTTGTTTTTAGGGTAAAACTCTTGGCTAGGCTTGTAAGGGCTGTAGGGCGATTAGCCTATTAACTTCCTATGGTCCTAAGTCCAAGATGGCCATTTTTCAGAATATTCCCTTTTCTGCAAGGTATGGCAATCTTGGAGGTAGTACATACAAGTTTGGGGGTGGGGGAAGAGCGATGTTTGAGATTAGGTCTTCTCTTGCAATTCTGGACTTTTCTTTTGTGGAGTGTCGGCACTCAGCATTTCAGGTGCCAAAATTTAAACAGGGAGCTAATATGGTTTGAATTATTACACAGACTACCTCATGAAATCTGGCACATCAAACACCCTCAAAACGTAGCCTATTTTTCTTAGCATTAGTGAAAGGATATTATTAAGATTAAGACAGGGGGATGGTAACTGACAATGCCAGTATTTTATGGATAAGGACTACAAAACCACACTCAGTGGTTATGAAGGCAAAAATAGGGATTAGTCATAAACAGGTACCAATTATCTGTATAGAGGAATGGCCTGTGTGTTGTACAGACAGTTCTGAAGCCAGAGACACTTCTGGCAAAAATCAGACAAATCGTCAGAAGCATACAGCCACAAGAAAAAGTGAAGAAATTGAGAACTTGTGGAAAGTGTCTTCCAAATACCCAAAATTTATGACAACCATTTTCCTATCTTCACTGAAACCACTGATCCCCTGCGAAATGGCATTAAATATTTTCTGTATGACGAATCCTCTCTGCAGACAGTCTTCCTTGCGTCTAACTCCAAACAAGGAAGGAAGTTGCTTGTTTTTGTTTCTTTATACATACAGTTGTTAACCAGGTAGGTACTCTAATCAAAAGACATTTTCAGGTGCGACCTGGGACAGAATTAGAGTAAATGACAGTAAATGGGAATATGAGGCACAGTGAAATAAAACACAGTCATGATTACAGCAAGAACAACGATAACAAAAAGCATGGCAGTGTTACAATATACACAGCATTTCCAACAGAACGAACTACGTGCATGGCCCAACAATAACGGTATTAGAACCACAGTCTGCAGCAGGGCAGTGTTACAATATACACAGCATTTCCAACAGAACGAACTACGTGCATGTCCTAACAATAACGGTATTAGAAACACAGTCTGAAGCATGGCAGTGTTACAATATACACAGCATTTCCAACAGAACGAACTACGTGCATGTCCTAACAATAACGGTATTAGAACCACAGTCTGAAGCATGGCAGTGTTACAATATACACAGCATTTCCAACAGAATGAACTGCATGCATGTCCTAACAATACCGGTATTAGAAACAGTCTGAAGCATGGCAGTGTTACAATATACACAGCATTTCCAACAGAACGAACTACGTGCATGTCCTAACAATAACGGTATTAGAAACACAGTCTGAAGCATGGCAGTGTTACAATATACACAGCATTTCCAACAGAACGAACCACGTGCATGTCCTAACAATAACGGTATTAGAACCACAGTCTGAAGCATGGCAGTGTTACAATATACACAGCATTTCCAACAGAACGAACTATGTGACATGGTTCAAAGCTCCAGAGAGCACCCCTGCATTACCAGGCTATAATTCATACCACACTTTTCGGCCACCAAACCCGGACCGAAACACTAAAGGTGGAGGCGTGTCCATATTCATTAAGGATATCCACACCTCCAAGCTAGTTGCTCAGCATAATGCATCCGAGATTATCCAAGTTCAACTAACTCTGGGCAAAACCGCAATCCAGATTGTAGCTTGCTACAGACCCCCCCACCATGCCCCAGGATTCCCACTCCTCTTTTCTTGATACACTGGAAAATATTAAGGTACAACCCAACACTCTAACAATGGGGGATTTCAACTACCCTACCATTAAATGGGAAAACTCATGTACCAACTCTTTTGCTCAATGTTTTCTGGAAAACATCAATTCCAATGCTTTGGATCAACTTATCCACACCCCCACCAGAGGCAGCAATATCCTAGACCTGGTCATCACCAACATGGGTGACCGGTGTTCCACACCAGAGGTCAGCTCCTCGTTGGTCAGATCCGACCACAAGCTAATCACCCTAGACATCCACATCCCGCCCCCACCCCCCTTTAGGAAAACAACCGTAAAAAACTTCTCCAAAGCCAACTTCACGCTTCTTAAGACAGAAGTGGCAAACTTCATGACACCCATGCAGATGGACAATAGAGGTACGACTGCTGAATCCTACACAAATGCACTTTATAAGCACTTACACGAGTGCATGGATCGTGCTATCCCTAACAGAACCAAGATGCGATCCTCCAAAAAAAAGGAAGCCAATCTGGTGGTCTTCTGCCATAAACTCTACAACAGAAGAAAGAAACTGTTGCAAAAAAAGAGTAAAATCCCACGATTGGAGGAATTCCCTGGTCAGCTAAAGTAAGAAGCTGAGATCCCTCATAAAATCCTCCAAAGCTAGTTATGAAAACAAAATTGCCACTGATTCTAAAAACAACCACAAAGCATTCTATAGCTATGTTAAAAATCTCAATGGCAACACTCAGATCTGCTCTGAGTTACAGCACAATGACACTAAATATACAGAACCAACTGATATTGCCAACATCCTGGCAGATTTACCCCCCTCTCACACCCTAAAGGGCCCATCTTTATACCGGAAGAATGTAGAGTTCCTGTAATCACGGCTGCACAGGTAAAAACTTCACTCTCCAAAGCTAAGAACACAGCATCCATGGGACCTGACAACATCCCAGGCTGCCTTCTACATGAACTACAGAATGAACTGGCACCCCACCAAAGTACCATGTTCAATCATAGCCTCACCTCAGGCTTTGTGCCCATTGAATGGCGCACCGCGACAGTTATCCCACTCCACAAAGGGGGGGGGGCCACAACAGACCCCAGGAACTACTGCCCCATTAGCCTGACGAGCCTCGTCTGCAAGGCCATGGAACGTATCATCATGGAACTCATAAACAAAGACATTGGAGATCTCCAAACCCTGGACCCCACACAGTTTGGGTTTGTAAAAGGCAGATCATGTCTCCTAAACCTGACAGACTTCTTTGAAGTAGTCACCAAGGCCATGGATGAGGGTAAGGTGGTTCACACAGCCTATCTAGATCTCGCCAAGGCGTTCAACACCATCCCCCACTCTGGAATTATAGATAAACTCACTAAACTAGGCATAAATCCTTATGTCACAAGATGGGTTGCCAACTGGCTTACTGAAAGAACCCACACTGTGAAAGTAGCAGACTCCAAATCAGACTTCAGACCAGTGACAAGTGGAGTACCACAGGGTTCAGTCCTGGGTCCTCTCCTGTTTGGTATCTACTTCTCTGAAGTACAGGCTAACACAGAAGGTCTTTGGCTAACTAAATTCGCAGATGACTGCAAACTAGGAGCCATAATTGAAACTCCTAACGATGTGGACATCCTACAAAAGGGCCTCACTGAGACAGATGCCTGATGTCAAAGACATGGTCTCAAGCTCAATGCCAAAATGTGCATAGTCATCCCCTTTGGTAAAAATTCTGTACCCATGAACTACCACATAGGCGGTAGTCTACTTAACACTGAAAGTGTGATAAGAGACCTTGGGACACAGGTGAACAGTAGTCTCTCCTTTGATAATCACATCGCCAAAGTGGTCAGGAAATCCTTCTACATGGCACACCATCACAAAAGGTTTCTCATCCAGAAAAAAAGAGGTCATTGTTCCCCTTTACTCATCACTCATTAGACCCATTATAGAGTACAACGCCCCTTTTGGTATGTGCCTCACAAGACATCTACAACAACTGGAAAGGCCGCAAAAATACCTCACAAAATAGGATTACTGGCCTCAAACAGATGCCTTACGCAGACAGTCTCAAAAAACTCCAGCTTTACTCCGTCGCATATCGCCTACTCAGAGGCGATCTCTGCCTAACATATAAAGCTATGTCAAACCCAGAGCTGTTGGACATGGTCACTTAAAGAAATCCCAATCCCTCCGAGCTACACGCTCTAGGGACCTAAACCTTGTCACCACAATAAAGAGAACATGATGGGAGGGATAGATTCCTGACCCAGAGACTTCCCATACTCTGGAACAGACTACCTATCTATGTCAAACAGAGCTCCTCATTAGCACTCTTCAAGAAAATCTTGATGATTGGATGGGTAATAGGAAATTCACCCCGGGGATCACTTCTGTGTTTCTGCTTGACAGGGACACAGGAAAATAATTTTCTTGGGTGGCGAAAGCCAGGGTACATTTTTGGCTAGGCTTGTATAGGCCCTAGGGCCAATAGCCTAGTACCTACCTATGAACCTAACAATAACGGTATTAGAAACACAGTCTGAAGCATGGCAGTGTTACAATATACACAGCACTTCCAACAGAACGAACTACGTGCATGGCCTAACAATAACGGTATTAGAAACAGTCTGAAGCATGGCAGTGTTACAATATACACAGCATTTCCAACAGAACGAACTACGTTCATGGCCTAACAATAACGGTATTAGAAACACAGTCTGAAGCATTGCAGTGTTACAATATACACAGCATTTCCAACAGAACGAACTACGTTCATGGCCTAACAATAACGGTATTAGAAACACAGTCTAAAGCATGGCAGTGTTACAATATACACAGCACTTCCAACAGTAATAATGGCAGCAGATTGGGGTAATCAGAAGAAGCTGAGAATAGAGATAGATGGGAAGATAGTGGAACATGTAAACAGCTTCAAGTATCTGGGAGGGGTGGTTGAGGAGAAGGGTAGTCTGAATGAAGAGGTCAAAGCTAGAATCAGAGGGGCTGCAGCCAACTGGCATAGAGTATCAGGTGTAGTATATGACAGAAGAATGCCAAAGAAGCTGAAAAGTAAGGTGTACAAGACAGTGGTGCGACTAGTACTACTGTATGGTACAGAAACCTGGGCAGTAAAGGCAGAACAGTTGAAGAAGCTAGGTGATGGAAATGAAGTGCCTGAGAAAGGTGGTAGGATGCACACTGCGGGACAGGCGAAGAAATGAGGACATAAGGGCAGAAGCCAAAGTAGCTCCAATTGCAGAAAAGATCAAAGAAAACAGATTACGATAGTATGGGCACATGTGTAGAAAAGCAGAAGACAATCTGGTGAGGGAGATTTGGGACAGACAGGAAGAAGGTAAGAGGAAGCGAGGGCATCCAGCAAAGAGGTGGATGGATTGTGTGAAAGAAGATCTGCGACAGTCAGGCATGAGTGTTGAAGAAGGCAGGAGAGTGGCACTGAAATCGAGAGAGTTGGCGACAGTTAATACGATACCCCGACCCCATGTAAATGGGAAAAAGGGGATGATGATTCCAACAGAACGAACTACGTTCATGGCCTAACAATAACGGTATTAGAAACACAGTCTGAAGCATGGCAGTGTTACAATATACACAGCACTTCCAACAGAACTATGTGCATGGCCTAACAATAACGGTATTAGAAACACAGTCGGAAGGCATGGCAGTGTTACAATATACACAGCATTTCCAACAGAACTAACTACGTGCATGGCCTAACAATAACGGTATTAGAAACAAAGTCTAAGTATAGGAGGAGGAAGCCAAGAATAAAAGTACAAATAAGTAACAGGAGTATCCGGCAACAAGTGGTAAAGTGAAGGAGATTAGTGCATTTTAAGGAGGAAAAAGGTCAGAAAAACAAAGGGATGTCAGCATAATGGTAAGATGCTCCAGAATAGGAGTTTGTAACAAGAGAGGAGGGGTTAGGTACTTTGAAGATAGAAGAATAAAGCTGCTGTGTGAAGAGTTGATGAGGAGTGAAGGCATGAGGTAGACAAGAAGAGTGTAAGAGAAAGAATTGTTCATTACAGATAGGAAGATCTGGATCTGGTTATATTTCAATAGTAGAGGCAGTGCTATGCAAACAGACAGCAGCCATGACTGCCAAGATATTGTACAGTAAATATGTGCAGTATATACTTACAGATACCATAAAAGTAGTAATTGTGTAGTAGAGCTACCATACAAGTAGAATTGTGTACAGACTGTCAAAATGTTTTATGACTAGATACCCTGCCATGTGAATTTTTTTTTTTTTTTTTTTTTTTTTTTTAGCAGAATTACCCCCCACCCCTCCACCACTCAAGGGTCCCTCTGGTAAAATCTTCTGGGTGGTAACATCTCACTCTGAATAAAAGGTCCATATGGTGGATGTCTTCTGGATGTTAAAAATCCCACCCTGAATTTCCAGTGTGGAAAATCCTCTGATGTTCTTCCACATTACATGGCCAGTTTCACTACATTTAACAGTTAAAAACTAAAAGCTATTCTCTGTAGCCACAGAAGCATTTGGACTAGATTAACTCTGCTACCCATGACATGATGGGCTGCTTTGCTATTTTTTAGCATCAAACGTTCCTTCTTACATGGGTCACATCTAGTTTTCCTTCCAACTCAAGTCATATCTATTTTTCACTCTTCTTTCAATAGAGTTTCCCTCTATGGTATCTAACCATAATTTATCTGTATTTTTAAGTGGATGTGGCAAAGTTGTAGTCATTAATCACAGATTTATTTTTATCTGTATATGTAGCCATTCATCCACCATCCATCCTTTTCTGACTGGATTAGTCCCACTGGGCTAGGGGCCTCTTCTTAGGGGATGTCAGAGGTAGTATTTAACTGCTAGGTGAAATTTTGGCCAGAGCATAGGGGGAACTTCCACTACTCTTTTAGACTGGGGCCATGGGATCTTTTACATCCACTTGAGCTACCACCAACTCAAATGGATGGGACCAAGGTTTAACGACTCATCTGAAGGTCAAGCACTCCCTCTACCTGGTGTGGGGATGGAACCCACAGCCTTTTACAAAGACAAGTGTGAAAGTACAGTTGTGTACCTACCATAAATGTAGATGTTAGAGTGTATTCACTGTTGCAGTCATTACACTTGGGTTATCCTGCTGGCAGGCTATCCGCAGCCGCAGTCGGCCAGAGTTCCAAAGTCTAGGTCCGGCGTCGGTTGCTGTCACCTCTTCCCTGACGTCAGTGCGCCAGGGGGTATAAAAGATGCAAGCAATGCCATTTTCTTCAGTTTTTCTTGCCCCGGATGTCAGCTGCCCCCAGATAGGAAGGCTGAAAAAATAAAAATATGCCAAAAAGCATGCATGTACTAATATAAACATTTCCTTCATCTACAAGCAAATACACCACATAGGTTGTATAGAGTTGAGAAGTACAGAAATGTCCCAGCAATGAAAAAGGGGGATGGTGGTTGGGTAACCGGGACTGCAACAGTGAACACACTCGAACATCTACATTTATGGTAGGTACACAACTGTACTATGTTCATGTTTCACTGTTGCAGTCATTACACTTGGGTTGAATCCCAAAGCTGAGGTTGGGTGGTTGGGCCTAAATAGGATTAGGAGAGGCTACCAGGCCTTGCAGAACTGCAGTGGCAAAGCCTGCTCTGGATTTAGAGTAGAGAGGTAAGTGGTAGTGCTTGGTGAAAGTGTGCACTGAACTCCAGGTTGCAGCTTCTAAAATGTCTTTGGTTGGTACTCCTCTGAGAAAGGCTGCTGAAGTGGCTGCTGCTCTGGTAGAATGTGGCCTAATGCCCTTAGGCACTGGTTTGCCATGTTGTGCATAACAGAAGTGAATGCAGTGTCCTATCCATTTTGAAACTGTCTGCTTTGAGATAGGCTTTCCTTGTGATCCTGCAGCATATGTTACAAACAGTTGCTCAGTTTTTCTGAAGGCTTTTGTTTTGTCCAAGTAGAATCGTAGCTGTCTGTGTATGTCCAAAGCGTGCAGAAGTCTTTCCCCTTTATTCTGGGGGTTTGGATGAATGGTTTGGTTAAGAGCCACATTGGAAACCACCTTTGGCATGAATGTTGGGTTTGTCCTAAGAGAGACTCTGTCCTGGTGAAAAATGATGAAAGGTTCCACTGCCATTAATGCCTGTAACTCAGACTCTACTTGCTGAAGTTATTGCTAGGAGCAGAGCAGTTTTCCATGATAAGAATTTTATATCAGCTGTGCTGGCTGGTTCAAAAGGAGGCAGTGTGAGCTTTTCTAAAACAAAATTGAGATCCAAAGTAGGTATTGGTGTCTTATGTTTTTTGCCTCTCTGAGGTACTGCCTTAGTAGTGGATGTGAAAAAATAGGAGGTTCAGTATTGTAATGAACTGAAATGGCAAAGGCATGGATCTTAACAGATGAGAAGGATAGGCCTTTGCCCAGCATCTCAGTTAGGTATTGTAAAATCGGAGGTATATTTGGAACAAGTGGTTCGAACCCTTGTACCTGGTTCCAAGCACACAATCTCTTCCATTTTTCTGCATAAGATTTCCTAGTGTTGGGCCTCCTGGCTTCTAAAAGGACATCCATAACAGCTTTAGAGAGAGGTGCGGTCTGAGTGGTTACATTATCTGCCATGCTGCCAGATTTAAGGTTCTGAGTTGGCTGTGCAGAATTTGATTGTTTTGTTGAGTCAGAAGATGAGGAATTTGAGGTAAAGGCCAGGCTGGGCCTTGAGACAAGCTCTTTAGGATTGGGTACCAGTGCTGGCGTGGCCAGTCTGGGGCAATCAGGATCATTTTTGGCCTCTCGTCTGACTTTTAGGAGCACCTTGGGAAGAAGAGGCAGTGGAGGGAAGGCATAAACTGTCAGGGATTTCCAGCTGAATGATAGAGCATCCACTTTCCATGCTTGTGAGTGATAAGTTCTTGTGCAGAATTTCTGTAGTTGGCAGTTGTGAGGGGAGGCAAAAAGATCTATGTCTGGGCGTCCCCATTTCTTTATCATGCTGAACACCTGTGGCTTTAGTTTCCATTCGTGAGGATCCATGAGATTTCTGCTTAGTTCGTCTGCCAGTGTATTTTTCATTCCTGGCAGGAATTGTGCCTGCAGATGTACTTGATAAGACAGTGCTGTGTTCCACAAAGTCATGGCTTGCCTGCAGAGGGGGTAGGAATGTGTGCCCCCTTACTTGTTTATGTATCACATAACTGTGGTATTGTCAGTCTTTATTAGTAGTTGTCCTGGATGTAGTAGGTCCTTGAAAGCTGTCAGAGCATTCTGTACAGCTAGCATCTCTTTTTGATTGATGTGAAGATGCATTTGTTCCTTGGGCCACGTACCCTGAATACATTTTCCTGCCATATGTGCCCCCCAGGCGTAATCCGATGCATCCGTTGTTATTGTCTGCCTGGCTGTGGGTAAGGTGAAAGGCTGGCCCTTGTTGTGGTGACAGGCCTGGGACCACCATCGAAACTCATGTTGTAGGCAGGGAATTAAAGTTATTGTTTCCAGGCTGTGGCAATGTTGAGTCCAAACACTTTTAGATACCATTGTAGTTTCCTCATATGCAGCCTTGCATATGGAATTAGTAGAATGCAGGACGCCATGAAGCCCAGGGCCTGCAGAATTTTTCTTGCAGGGAGCTGGGTCTTTGTTGCCATCATTTGAAAGTAATGAGTTAGTTGCCTTTGCTTGTCTGGCGTGAGATAAGCCATCTGAGCAGTTGTATTTAAGCTTGCACCTAGGAATATTATCTCTTGTGAGGGCACTAGTTTTGATTTCTTTTTGTTTACTGTGTACCCTAGGCAAATTAGTAATCTTTTTACAAACGCCAGATGCTTTAGAAGAATGTCCTTGCTCTCTGCTTGAATAAGGCAGTTGTCCAAGTAGGGATATATTTGAATTCCTCTTTGTCTGCAAAATGCAATTACTGGTGCCAGGCATTTTGTGAAGACCCTGGGTGCAGTAGATAAGCCAAAGGGCAGTGCAGAGAATTGGTAATGCATTGAGCCAGCTATGAATCTCAGGTACCTTCTGCAAGACTGTCTGATTGGGACATGCAGGTATGCCTCCTTGAGGTCCAACGTAACTAGCCAAGCCTTCTTGCCCAGCATGGATAGAAGTTGCTGCAATGTTAACATTTTGAATTTTGGAACATCCAGGAAAGTATTTAGGATTGACAAGTCCAGTATTGGCCTCCAGGCTTTGTCCTTTCTGGGTACTAGGAAAAGTCTTGAGTAAAATCCTTGTCCTTGCTCTTGCTGTGGTACTCTCCTGAATAGCTCTCATGTCCATGAGAGCAGCAATTTGTTTTTGTGCCTCTACCCATTGGTTTTGTGGCAGGTCCGGCATACCTTTTGATTTTGGAAGGGTGTGAAAGTGGAACCTGCAACCCTGAGAAAAAATATTCAGTACCCATTTGTCCTGGGTGATTATGTGCCAATTTTGTGCGAAAAGTGCTAGCTTTCCCCCTAGGGGAGCTGCCAAAAGGTAAGTGCTCGCCATTTGTAGAGGGAAGTCATTGGGACTGTTTCCTATAAGGTTGTGACTTGTCTTCTCCTCCTTTGGGGGCTGAAGCACCCCATTGTCTAGGTCTGTAGGAGCCTTGGGGCTGAGATCTGCCTCTTGGGTGTCTGTATCTGCCTCTTTGTGGCCTGTCTGACACTGGAAAGGACCAATTTTTTTGAGGGCCAGTTTCTGCTAAACCTAGGTGGTTGAACCTGTAAGAAATCCTTTACTGTCTGCATTGATTTTGCTTTATCCTCCATTTTCTTTAACACCTCTTCTGCCTTAACACCAAACAAAGTATCATGCTATAGTGGAGCATCCAATAATTTTACTTTAAAATGTTCAGGTAAACTTTGTTCTTTCAACCAAGCATGCCTTCGAATGACGGAGCCTGTAACTGCAGCTCTACAAGAAGCCTCTAATGAATCAAAACCACATTGCAGAGAATGCTTTCCCACTTGTTCAGCTGCATGCAATAAATCCTGCATTTCCTTACTGTTAGGACTTTGAGTTTGTAAGCATTTTCTGTTTTAACAAAGACATGAGGTACTGCTTATGTTTAGGCATGTGAAACTGGCAATTTAAAGCTCTTACAGCTAAAGTAGCAGAAGTGTAAACTTTTTCCCCCATCTATCCAGAGCTCTGGAATCCCTATCAGAGGGGACAGGGTTTTTAGCAGTGGAAGCCTTAACCCCTGTGGGACCCTAAGAAATTGTTCATGGGTCCGCTGCAGGGTTTTTGTAAAGAAATTTATGAGAGTCAGGGACCCTGTAGTACCTGTCTGGCTTGACTGGTGCAGGGGGTAAAGAATCAGGAGACAGGCTGGATTCAGAGAAAACATCAACAATATTAAGCACAGGGGGAATAGCCAGGGGCCTGTGCTGAGGCAATAAAAAAAGTCTCTGAGCCTTTTCTTGGATTCTGAGTAATCCTGGCTCTCCCAATGGAAATGCTCCCTCATGGTGTGCAGGGTTTCCCCAAAAGAATAATCCTCAGGCGGAGAGCATCCAGTCTGGTGGACCCCAGCCATACACATTGCTAACATACTGGCTGACAGGTTCGAATTAAACCCACAGTTAGGACAGCTGTTTAATCTTAGCCTCACCTCAGGATACGTGCAAGGGTGGCGCACGCATGACTGTGGTTGACAAAGTTTGCAGAAAGGCCCCAAAAGTTCTCACTGACATATAAGGCCATGTCAACCTATGAACCTATAAGAGGCTGAAGGTATAGATTCTTCTGCATCAGAGTCCTCATAGGGAGGGAGGGAGAGAATATCCCTGATCTGAAGAGGAATCAGAGGAAATAGAAACCTGGTCAGAGGAATTATAGTCAGTGTCTTGCCTAGGCCTTTTATCAGGAGGGTGTTGGGAACCCCTGATCAAAGTAATTAGGTCTTCGGCCATTTTAAGCATCTGTTTCTTTGGCATGGATGACTGATCAGGAGAATGTTGTACTTGTTTCTTTGTCTTTAATGGTGTTTTTGACTGCCTTGGCTGCTGCAGTGGACTTAATAGTAAGCTGTGAAGGTCTGAAAACACCCTCAGAAGCAGATGCCTGCTCAGCAGCTCCGGACCCATCTGAGGGAATAGTTTCCGCAGGCCCAGTACCTTGAGTTTCCACAGGCCTAGGTGTCTCCACGTGGGTGTCGGATACGGCCTGTGGCTCTGAAGTAGCAGGTGTCAGGGGCTGCGAAAGCACCTCCCTGAGAACCGTGAATGGCCTAGAAGAGGCTTCCTCGTCAGTTTTAGACCTCAGATGCCTGTCCTTTTCTTTGTCTTTGTGTTTTTTTTATGAATTCCAGTCGTTGGTTGTTCCGACGGCATTATGTAGTTAAACCTTCAGCCAAAGTAATGGAAAGCAAAATCAAACCAATGTTTAATAGCGAGTTTGTTAAATCTAGTACAAAACCGACAACTAGTAACGTCGTGGTCAGGGCCTAGGCAAGGAATACAGTAAGAGTGAAAGTCCTTATGAGGTATTTGCTTCCCACAAGAAATACAATTATTAACTTTTACTGACATCGGTCTGGAGCAAGAAAAAGTTTCCCCAACAGGGTACTTAGCTTTACTGAAGACTTTGGTTCTGAAACTCGATTTCGAAAATCTCAGGAGTTGGCCGACCGGCACTTGCGAACTGCTTTTGCTTCAGGCACCGCTCCGTAAGAAAGACTGAAGAAAATGGCGTCGGTTGCATCTTTTATACCCCTGGCGCACTGACGTCAGGGAAGAGGCAACAGCAACCGACGCCAGACCTAGACTTTGGAACTCTGGCCGACTGCGAGTAGCCTGCCAGCAGGATAACCCAAGTGTAATGACTGCAACAGTGAAACATGATGAACATCCACTGACACTGACTTACAAAGCCAGTGACAGCAACCCTCATTAGTTATTTATTTAGTTGCATTTGTTTACTAGGGAAGTCCACTGGGCTGTTATGGGCCCATTTTCAGTGGAGGCCCGGGTAGAAAAGCTCCACAAAACATAAACATACAGATTCAAGAGTATATACAAAAAGGAAACATATTTAATACGTTGTATTACTGGTAGGACAACAAACTGACAAAAGTTAAGAACAAAGGTAAATAGATTGACAATTCACAGATGTTTCTGCAGTTACATAGCAAGACTATCACCTGGTATTGATACAAAGTACATAATAAATGTGAATATCTACATTAAGCAGAGGCAGTTGGGCTTTGACAGGTGGAGAGAAACCGTGCAGGTGCAAGTCCAGGTAGAGCAAAACTAGGCTCTTACAGAAGTTTTGAAAGAGGTAGGGTGTTCAGTAGTTCTAATGGTTAATGGTAGGGCATTCAAATTTTGGATGCCGAGCAAGAGTACAGAAGCTGGCCTGGTCAATGGGAGCTCTCACAAGCACACAAGGCACAGTAGGTCCTCGTGGTGACACAAGGAGCAAGTTAGGATGTCCTTCGTGGTTCACTATTGCAGTCATCACTGTAGGGTTCTTCCTGCCAGCAGCAGCCCCCGATCGGCCAGAATCCCAAAGTCTGGATCAGGCGCCAGCTGAGGTCGCATTTATCCTGACGTCAATGTGCCGGAAGGTATAAAGACCTCAGCTGACGCCATTTTCCCAGTCTTTCTTGCCGCACGGTGCTCTTTGCAGTTCACCGATGCCAGTCGGCCTGTTCCTGTTTGTTTTTGGATCTAATCCCAGGTTTTTCATTTTTTACAGATAAGTACCCCGTTGGGGAGGTCTTTTTCTTGCTCCAGTCAGATGTCAGAAAAAGTTAATAATTGTATTTCTTGTGGGAAGCAAATACTTCATAGGGATTTTCACTCTTACTGTATTCCCCGCCTGGGTCCTGACCACGATGTTGCTAATTGTGTGTTTTGTGCTAGATTTAATCAGCGTACTATTAGGCGTAGATATAACTTTGCCTTTTACTATTTTGGAAAAAGGTTTAATTATAACATGTCTTCAGATTCTTTTCCGGCTTCTGGGGTGTGTAAGAGGTGCAGGGATGCAGACAGGCCTCCGAGGTCCACAGCAAAGGATGTTACTCAGTTATTGCCAGTTGCTGGTTCGACGGTAGTCAGTGAGGCGCCTTTGCAGCCTCTGTCGTCCGCCTCTTTTGAACCAATTACCTGTACCAACTCCGGTGTGGAGCTGATGGGGTCTTCAGAATTGCCAGGGACTGGACCTTCGGATACTGCTCCCTCAGTTGGGTCCAGAGCCAGTAGGCAGGTACCGGCTTCTGAGGGAGTTCTAAGGCCTTCACAGCTTCCTGTAAATGTGGATTCAGGTTTACATGCTAAGTCAAAGTCTAAGGCTCCAGCTAAAGTGAAGTGGCTAGCACAGGCACCTTTTGATCAGGGTCCTAGGTCTCAGAGGCAGATGCTTAGGATGGCTGAAGATCTCTTAACTATGATCAGGGGTTCTCATCCCCCTCCTGACATGAAGCCTAGATTACAGTCCGATTAGGATTCTTCAGACCAAATTTCTGTTTCTTCTGCTTCTTCCCTTGAGCAGGATTATGCTTTTCCTCTTTATGAGGATTCTGATGCTGAAGATTCCTTTCCTTCCGCCTCTCCTGAGGATTATTCTTTTGGTGAAACTTTGCATGATATGAGGGTGCATTTTCACTGGGAAGGGCAGGAATTCTCTGAATCCAAGAAAAGGCTTAGGGATTTTCTTCTTCTCCCACAGCATTAGCCTCTGGCTATTCCCCCTGTATTGGACATTGTTGATGTTTTTTCAGAAGCTTCTCTCTCTCCTGATTTTCCCCCTACTCCGGCCAAACCGGATAGGTATTATAGGGTTCCAGATTCTCATAAATTTCTTTTTAAAAATCTTTTGCCTGATCCGGAAACAATTTCTCAGGGTCCTAAGGGTGTTAAAGCGGCCTCTGCTAAAAATCCTATTCCCTTTGACCGAGAGTCCAGGGCTTTGGAGAGATGGGGTAAAAAGGTTTATACTTCTTCTACATTGTCTATTAGGGCTTTGAACTGTCAATTTCATATGCTGAAATATCAGCAATACCTTTTGTCTGTATTTCAACAAAAGATGTCAGCTGTGTCTATCGGTGTGATTAATCAGGAGTTACAGGATTTGTTGCATGCTATTGAACAAGTGGGTAAACATACTCTGCCTTGTGGTTTTGATTCCTTGGAAGCTTCTTGTAGGGCTGCAACAACTGGCGCTGTTATTAGAAGACATGCTTGGTTAAGAGATCAAAGCTTGCCGGATCAGATTAAAGCCAAACTTTTGGATGCCCCTTTGCAGCACGATGTTCTGTTTGGGTCCAAAGCTGAAGAGGTATTGAAGAAAATGGAAGACAAAGCCAAATCTATGCAGACGGTTAAGGATTTTCTAGAAGTGCAACCTCCTACATTTAGCAGACACTGTCCAACTAAACCTTGGTCCTTTCCAGGCTCAGACAGGTCTCAGAGAGGCAGATTCAGGCGTTCCAGAGGTAGGGGACAGTCACAGTCCCATTTTAGGAATAGGCAGTGGAGTGCCCCCTCTCCCAAGGGAGGTGAAGATAAGTCTCAACCCTAGCGAAAACAGTCTTTATGACTCTTCCCCCTTTCTGGTTCCCGGGGCTCCTCTCCTGGAAGCTCCTTTGGGGGGAAGGATTTCTCTTTTTTATCAAAATTGGAGCCACATAACCCGGGACAAATGGGTTCTGGACATAGTCTCAAGAGGTTACAGATTTCATTTCCAGACTATGCCAAAACCGAACGGTTGGCCAGACCTTCCGTATCAGTGGACAGAGGCACAACAGCAGGTTCAGTCCCTCCTGGCTATGAGGGCCATAGAATTGGTACCAGATTTAGAAATAGGGCAAGGTTTTTATTCCAGACTTTTCCTGGTTCCCAGGAAGGAAAATTTGTGGAGACCAATCCTGGACCTCTCTGTGCTAAACACCTTCCTAGATATACCAAAATTCAAGATGCTCACTCTACAGCAGCTGCTGCCTATGTTGGGCAAGAACGCTTGCATGGTGACTTTGGACTTATAGGAATATGCAGGTAAGCATCTTGTAAGGCAAGAGTGCAGAAGGTATCTGCGTTTCAAAGTGGGCTCGAAACATTACCAGTTCTCTGTGCTGCCCTTTGGCTTATCTACTGCGCCCAGGGTCTTTACAAAGTGCCTGGCACCAGTGTGTTTTGCAGACAGACGGGGATTCAAATTTGCCCTTATCTAGATGACTGTCTTCTTCAAGCGGACGACAAAGACACTCTACTTCGGCATCTAGCTTTTGTGCAGCGTCTTCTTCTGTGCCTCGGTTTCACAGTGAAATCTAAATAAATCAAATCTGGTACCCACACAACAGATTACTTTTCTGGGGGCTCTTCTGAGTACTTCAACCCAGATGGCTTCCTTGACACCAGACAAAAAAGTGCAACTGGCTTCTTTTTTCCGACGCCTGGCTTCAATGAAACAGCTAACTGCAAGAAAAATTCTGCAGGCTTTGGGTTACATGGCCTCCTGCATTCTGCTAATACCATATGCAAGGCTGCATATGAGGAAACTGCAGTGGTACCTCAAGAGTGTCTGGTCTCAGCATTACCACAGTTTGGAAACAGTGGTCACGATTTTGCCTCGTCTCCAGCGAGAGTTTCTCTGGTAGGCCGAAGCCTGTCTACAGAACAAGGGGAAGCCTTTTTGTCCTCCGCCGACCAAGTTCTGACAACAGATGCTTCAGATTATGCCTGGGGAGCCCACATGCACGGGAGAGGTCTTCAGGGTGTTTGGACGAAGGAACAAACGCACCCGCACATAAATTTGTAGGAGATGCTAGCTGTACAGAATGCCCTGATAGCCTTCAGGGACCTTCTTCTACCAGGACAATTGTTGATACGGACAGACAACACTACAGTGATGTGGTACATCAAACAAGCAGGGGGGCTCTCACTCTTACCCCCTGTGCAGATTAGCCATGAATCTCTGGTACACTGCTCTGACCTGCAGTGTCGACTTACAGGCGCAATTCCTGCAAGGGAAAGACAACACTCTGGCAAACGCCTTGAGCAGATGCATTTTAGATCCACACGAATGGATGTTGGATGCTCGGATATTCAGGATGATTATAAAGGCTTGGGGATGTCCGGACATAGATCTCTTTGCATCCCCTCAGAATCAACTTCCAACATTCTGCACAAGGACCTACCACAAACTAGCATGGAAAGTGGATGCCCTCTCACTCAGTTGGAAACACCTCTCAGTATATACTTTTCCTCCCTTTCCTCTTCTACCTCGGGTACTTCTGAAGATAAAACAGGACAGACCGAACATGATTCTACTGGCTCCCAATTGGCCTCGGCAATTCTGGTATTCCACTCTGATGACCTTGGTTCAGGAGCCTCCCTGGATTCTGCCTCAAATCCCTCATCTATCATCTCAACGGGACGGCCGGATACTGCACAATCATGTCAAGACTCTGCATCTAGCTGCCTGGCGGATCCAGGGTCTGTAAACACCTCTGCCCTTTCCATACAGGTATTGGATGTAATCCTTGAAGCTAGACGGCCCAGCACTAGAAAATCTTATGCGGGAAAATGGAAACTATTTTGCTCCTGGAGTCAAGTCCAGGGTGGTGATTCTTCTCTTCCGAACATTCCTCTGATATTACAGTATCTGACAGAGTTATTACATACGGGCCTATCTTTTTTGTCTATTAAGCTTCATGCTTCTGCTATTTCTGCACATTATGATACGGATCCTCCAATTTTTTCTCATCCATTACTTAAACAATTTCTTAGAGGGGCTAAGAATATTCGGCCCCCTATAAGGGCTCCTGTTCCTACTTGGGATCTTAACTATGTTTTGGAGAAATTAACTGTCTCCTTTTGAACCTGCAGCTTCCACGGATTTAAAATTTTTGTCTTGGAAAACTGCTTTTCTTTTAGCTATTACCTCTGCTAGAAGAATTTCGGAATTGCAAGCACTCATGGCTGTGGAACCCTTCCTTATTTTTCATCAGGACAGGGTATCTCTACGGACTAATCCCATTTATGCCCAAGGTGGTTTCAGCAGTGGCCTTGAATCAGTCTATTCATTTGCCTACCTTTTATCCTAATCCTCAAAGTAAGGAAGAAAGTGTTTTGCACTCTCTAGACGTGCACAGATAGCTTAGTCTATACCTGGACAGGACCAAAATATTCCGGAAATCTGATCAGTTGTTTGTCGCTTATGCTCCTACTGTTCAGGGGAAAGTAATCACTAAGCAAACTATTTCCAAGTGGATTGCCCATTGCATCAAGTTCTGTTACTCTTATCATGGCAATCCAGTTCCTGTTAATGTTAGGACTCATTCTACCCGGGCTACTGCTACTTCAGTAGGTTTTCTTTGCGGGGTTCCTACCAAGGATATTTTGGAAGCTGCTACTTGGAGTTCTGTACATACTTTTTCTAAGCATTACAACCTCCCTCTCTATTCTAAATCCAGGGCAGCTTTTGCTTCGGTGGTTTTGTGACTGCTCCCTCTTTCTCCTCCAGCCACCCTTTCTTAGCTTTGGGACTCAGCCCTACAGTCATGACTGCAACAGTGAACCACGAAGGACATAGTACAGTTGTGTACTCTTACCATAAATGTACATGTTCAAGTGTGTTCACTGTTGCAGTCCGGGTTACCCTCCCTCCTTATCCCCTCTTTTGTTTTTTCCTTGAGTATTGTCTGTTATGAGGTATTTTGGCTGCGGAGGTTTTGGGCATGGTTTCCTTTTTAGCTTTTTCTTTCTGGGCACCTGACTTCTGGGGCAAGAAAAACTGGGGAAATGGCGTCAGCTGAGGTTTTTATACCTTCCGGCGCATTGACGTCAGGATAAATGCGACCACAGCTGGCGCCCGATCCAGACTTTGGGATTCTGGCAGATCAGGGGCTGCTGCTGGCAGGGAGAACCCTACAGTGATGACTGCAACAGTGAACACACTTGAACATCTACATTTATGGTAAGAGTACACAACTGTACTTTCTCAAAAAAATGTTCATTGCTTACCTGCTTCAGTAAATGTGAACAAGTACCAAAGCTTGTCCATGGCTGCCTGGATGACGGCCCCTTACGGTCTCTTGCTTCCATACCATGGACTCCCCAACTTGATGGGAAACGGATGGGCTAAGCATCAAAAGTGCAGAGCTGCTAACGGTCAGCAGGCATGAAGGAAAAAAAAAAAATCACACAAAAAAAAAAAATCTCGACTGCTGAAATATAAGACCTTACTTTACAATATTATGACACTAACTGAAGTAACCTTTTAGTTCAGGAAGCATGAAAACAAAGACGGTATGCAAGTGTTCTTTTTTTTTTTTTACACTCAAATAAATATGGCTTGAGACTTTAAGCAAGCTCACTGGGGGCAGGGGCATCCAAGTGCTGATAAACAAATCTCCATCTGCAGCTTGTTTCCAACACAGATATACAAGTTCTATAGCAAGGAGTCTTCTGATGTGCACACACAGAATATTTTTTCCTACAAGTCACATATTACAGGTTTAACACAGTCACAGTCTATTAAAAAAATAAAACATTATGTCACCTGCCAGACTACTACTAAGCAGCCAGATAAGACAATAGAGGATTTGTTAAGATTGGAATCAGGTAGTTTAGACAACGTTCTTTACTTCTAAATAATAAAACAGAGCAGCTTAGAAAACACGCTCCCTACATAGCAGCATCAACACCACCAATGATTAACTCTGTAAACTAACCTAGAATGCTAATAGTTACACAGGAAAAAGCACGAATGAATAATAATGACATCATGAACAGGTTTCAACGTTATAATACAGAAAGTCCACAGGTATTCAACAGCAAGGAGAGAGACAGAATCAGTTCAAAAGATCCTTCACAAGTACAGTACCGATTAAAAGGTTACTTAATCTGTAACTTGCTAATTAAAATCCCCATGCTTTCAAAGCTGCCTTTACATCACTGAAGGTTTTTATCAATGCTGGCTGCAGAGACAGTAGTTAAAAGAATGTGGTCAGCAGGAAGGGAAGCAGTGTGAACGCCGAAATGAAAAGTGTGTGCCCACATGTACTTTACCTCTAAACATGCTAAAGGGAAGGCTTCCCACAACTGTAAATAAAGCATTACATATGAAAGTTGTTATGAAATAAACAGCTGAGATACATTGGTTTTATAAGTGAAGCATGTCTGGCTGAAAACAAATGCAAGTTCCTTTAGCAGATTCAATTTTAATTTGACTGAAGATTTCCTGGAGCCTTGCAAAAAAGTATAAGTTTTGAAGACAGACAGTAAGGTGATTTTACACAGAAAATGTGGTAGAAAAACATCGGTCAAAATGTGCGACTCCCTGATGACAGCAGGCAACATTCTTGTACTATTATATAAACAGTGCACGTTAAAAAAAAATGAAGGTAATACATTTCCCAATGCACAACCTACCAACCACATGCTTCCATTTGAATGTCACAAATCACTAAAAGAAAGATTAAAATTCAGTCATTTTTGCAGTGAGCTTCACCTCTCTAATCTTTATTTATACTACCTCAGACATCACAGAAAATAGAAATGCATTTATTCCTTTTTCTCAGAGGTGACACGTGGGAGTTCAGTCACAACAGAAAAAGAAGCCCTGCAGATGTACATTTTATTATATACCTCAGAAAGATCTAGCAGGCAGTAGTAAAGTCATTCACAGTATTTCTGTCACAACAGTCATCGCATCAATATTCTATAGAAGATAGCAGTAGCAGTTAAAATGTGTAGCATGTGTACAACAAATGTTCTTACACTATTATGACCTACGGCAGAGCTGAAACAACACAGTATGCTCGGTCTTTCTTTTCTTTTTTTTTTTTTAAACTGACGAAGTGGGGAAAGCATCTGAGTGAAAGTAGTGCTACAGCCAACAACATAGGCAGTGGGGTCTAGTCCCACCCTGACCAATGACAAAGTTAGCAATGGTGTTAGAGCTTGTACTCACTGATGTTAATGTGTACTGTGCAGATACCACTGAGTGACAGTCATAACAAAGAGAAAATTGTAAAGCATCTTTATTTACCTAACTGAATGGCCAAAAGGCCTTGTTCAGACAGGAGAAAGTACATTACAGTTAAACTTCAGTAAAGTACAACTGTAATTCTTATCCTAAAGCACATTACAGTACAAAAGTAATTCAACTTCATCTGCCCATTAGCGGTCTAAGTTAAAGTTAAGGCTTTTATTTCAAGAAGGGTTCATAGGTTTGTACTAGGCTATCGGCCCTATGACCTATACAAGCCTAGCCATAACAATTCCCTGGTTATTAACAACACCATAAAGATTGTTAACAGGAAAAATTGATCTCTTTTATAATCAAACCTTTTCTTTTCCCACCAACTAGAAACCAAAAAATTGCACAATCCCATCTATATCTACTCTTCTTCCATACGCCCCCATTTATACAAACCTTTAGAAAAAAAATCTCAATAAACTTGCAACTTGCTATAATAACATTTAGCTTTTTTGCTGCCCACTGTAACCCCTTTTAAGGACCCAATTGTGCAAACCTAAAACAACTAGGCTAGCTCAACTTCAAAACTATCCTATAAATCATCAACTAACTATAGCCCACAACAACACCCACCCTTACACCCTCAACACTCTCAACTTCCTCAACTCTAACAGCAAATCTACTTACACTTGGCTCACCTAAATGTAAAATAAATAAATTTCTTCCCACAGTATTTGTTTCCCTGGACCCCTTGTCTAGCAGGGCGACTGAGGTGATCCCCGGGGTGAATTTCCTTTCTCCCATCCAATCGTCACGGTTCCTTTTGAAGAGGGCTCTTCTTGACATGTATGGGCAGTCTATTCCAGAGTCTGGGGAGTCTCTGGGTCAGGAACCTACCCCCTCCAGCATGTTTTGTTTATTGTGATGACAAGGTTTAGATCCCTGGAGCGTTTGGCTCTGAGGGATTGGGATTTCTTTAAGTGTAGCATGTTCAACAGCTCTGGGGTTGACATGGCCTTGTATGTTAAGCAGAGATCGCCTCTGAGTAGACGATATACGACAAGAGTATAGCTGGAGTTTTTTTAAGGCGGTCAGCATAGGGCAAATGCTTTAGGCCTGTGATTCTTTTAGTGAGGTATTTTTTGCAGCCTTTCCAGTTGTTGCAGATTCCTTGAAAGGTACATACCAAACAGGGCATTGTATTCTATAATGGGTCTAATGAGGGAGGAGTACAGTGGGACAATGACCTCCTTTTTTCTGGATGAAAAGCCCTTACTGATAAAGTGCGCCACATAGAAGGATTTCCTGACTGTTGTGGTGATGTGGTTATTGAAGGTGAGACCATTGTCCACCTGTGTCCCTTAGTCTCTTATCACACTTTGTGTTTAGTGTACTGCCACCTTTAGTGTACTGCCACCTATGTGGTAATTCATGGGTACATGTTTTTTACCAAAGGGGATAACTACACATTTCTTGGCATTAAGCTTGAGCCCATGGCTCTGGCACCAAGCATCTGTTTCTGTAAGACCCTTTTGTTAAGTAACCACATCATTTGGGGAGGCAATAATGGCTCCCAATTTGCAGTCATCTGTCAACTTTGTTAGCCAAAGTCCCTTAGTTTTGGCCTGTACTTCAGGGAAGTAGATGCCAAACAAGAGTGGTCCCAGGACTGATCTCCGAGGTACTCCACTTGTCTGGAGCTGGATTTGGAGTCGGCTACTTTTACAGTGTGGGTTCTGTCAGTAAAAAGTACAGTTGTGTACACATCATAAATGTAGATGTTAGAGTATATTCACTGTTGCAGTCATTACATTTGAGTAATCTGCTGGCAGGTTGCCCTCAGTCAGCCTGAATTCCAAAGTCTTGGGTCCTGCTTCGGTTGCGGTCTTCTCTTCCATGACATCAGGTCGCCAGGGGTATAAAAAGTACAGTTTTGTACCTACCATAAATGTAGATGTTCGAGGATCCACATTGCTGCAGTCCTAACTATAGTCCGCTGTCCAGTCGGCCCGAATACCAAAAATATAGAGGGCCTGCGTCGGTTTCAGGGGGATTAGGACTGCGTCAGTAGAAGCATGGGTATGCAATGCTACATGCGTTCTTCCATATCCCTGCCCTTTCTGAGATAGAGATCAAGACAAGGACCAAAAGACAAGGCCCACCATATATATAATAAAAATATATACAATATGATATACAAACTATCAGCATATACCTCACCTACACAACCAGGGGTAAACACAGAGGGGGGGAGGACTGACAGCATGGTGGATCCTAACATCTACATTACAAAACTGTACAACCGTACTATGTTCTTCATGTTCTTCATTCTTGATTGCTGCAGTCCTAAAATCCCACTAAAAGGTAGGTAAGGAGGTAAGGAGGCAAAGCTGAGAAGTAGAACTGACAACATGCCTTGGCAAATAGAAAATAAAACCAGCAAAAGACTTAGAGAGTAGAGGGGAAGGAGATAATGCTAGAGAAAGTAGTATGCTGACTCCAAAGTTAGCCTCAAAAATATCCCCTTTGAAAACCCCTTAGAAATGCTGTTGTGGCAGCAGCAGCCCCAGTGTGGAAAGAGGGCTCCCCAGCTGGAATCTCCTGCCATGTGATAAATAACAAAAGCCATGCAAACCTCCAATCCCTAACAAAATAGTTTGTTGACACAGGCCAGGCCTCACTGAACAAGAAACAAACAAACAAACAAACAAACAGACTGCCTAAATATCTAAAATTAAATTATATGCTTAAATAATAACGCAAAATTGCCTGTGTAAAGTTAAAGTGTCTTTTTCTTTTAAAAAGTAATTGGGGATGAGCATAAAAAAGTAAAGCCACACTAGAAACCACTTTAAGCAGAAACCACTTTGACTTTATAGTGATAAGGAAGGATTAGTGATACCATAAAGGGCTCTACTGTCAAAAGAGGCTCTACTCACTATCATAAGGGCAACTCCAGAAGATACCCTTCTTGCAGAAGTAATAAGAAAATGATCTTTTCCTCCATGTAGCCTATTTCAACGCAGCAGTAGAGGAGGCAGGGTTGTACAAAGAAAGTTCCCCAACAACACAAAGAGATCCCAGGGGGCAGGAGGTTCAGAGGCCTACTGGGGGTCTATATGAACAAAAAACTCTAGAAACAATTGAACAAAGGATGCGAATGAAATGGTGGTACACAATCATGAAAGTGAGCTGAAATGGCGGCATGATGAATAATGGAAGAGAAGGACAAACAAAAGAGCCACACTCAATAAGATATTGATTAGCTCCAAATTAACACTCAAATTTTGCTTCCAAAACTTTTCTTCTACTCCTCCATACTCTCAAATAAAAATTTCTTCCATTTTCTTCCATTATCTAGTCTTCTAGCTTCCATAATCACATTTAATTGCTGCATTTGAAGTTTTCTACTGCTGTTGAGAAACACAGAGTACAGCAGATTAGATGAGCTTGACTTTGAAGAGAGTTGAGCGACATTGAGCAGACAGATGTGGAATCGATGTGGGAAGATGTGAGGCTTCCTTACCAGACTCATGGTGGAGACTCCTTAGTAGTGGAGGGCTAGTAGTGGTGGTTTAAATCTGGTTTGGCTAAACCTCATCCTGGGCTTTGTCTCTCTTGTCTGACCTTAAGAGGGAAAGGGGAAGACATGAAGAAAGATTTGTGGAATACACAGAAAGAGAAGATTTTTCCAAAGTAAACCTGATGAAACCCTGTGCGATGAAACCCTTGTGCTGAAGAGTTAGTGCTGGTGGTGGCAGCTCTAAGCTTAGTGGACTCCATGTCTGGAGTTCCTATGACACTGCTCAACACTCCATGATTCATGAAGATTGGACATCCAAGTTGGGGATCCATTTATTGTTCGTTTAATGCTTAAAGCTAAGGAGTTCTGTGCTGCCGCTCGGCAGAGTCCTGAAGCTGGCAGGTAAGCTGAGCGCTATCTCCAGTCTCATATTGCTTGCCTGCTGTGAGGATAAGAATGTTTCCCTTGTGTACCTATGTTTGTTGATGTAGTTGTGTTGTCTGTTGAAGTCTGACTGAATTGCAGTTGTAAGTAACTCCTTAAAAGCCATTAATGCATTCTGGACTGCTAACATCTGTTTCATGTTGATCATGTTGATATGTAGATGCAGTAGTCCTGTCTTTGCACCCTCTGCCAATTAGATGCAATTGTTAAGGAATGTCCGAGGCATCTGTCGCTAAATCTGACTCAAGTCTGAGGACATCCTTGAGAGTCCCACAAAATAGGTGACATTAGGTGACGATTCCTGAGCGGACCACAAATTGGCAAGACAGTTGAAAAATGACAGTGTATTTTGTTGGCAGTGCTGTGTCCATACATTTTGAGATAAACCATATGCTTTGAATATGCAGTTTGGCTAGTGGAAGCACCCAGAATATGAGATGCCATGAACCCTATCTAGATGCCATCTGTTGCGCAGCCGCACGATAGATGAGCCCAGCAACTGTATAAAGGATAGACTCTAGTTTTGTCCGGGGTTAAAAGGCCATCTGCTGCTGTATTTTCCAGTCACCCCAAGGCATGTCTGTCTGCCAGACTGTACTTGACTTTCTTTAGATACAGTCAGGAATACTTCCTTAGTACTGAAGCACGCTTATCACATATTCCAGAAAGGCATCTTATTATTGCTTTCAAGTAGCCAGAGTCAGGCAAGTAAAGCAAAATTTAATCTATTTGAATTCCTTGTAACTGAAGTGTTTAATACTGGAATTTGTGAATTTGTGACCTGAAGTAAGCTATCACTGGAGCTCAAACAGACTAGCAGACCACTGATAATCTTTATTTCCATTCTAAAATCCAGATACTTCCTGCAACTCAGAATTATAGGCTAGCTGCAGATACTTTCCTCGAGGACTCCTTGGACCATCCAGTGATCTTTGCCCAGCAGAGGTAAAAGCTGTTGTAACGCCAACATCTTGAACTTGGGAAAAGGAAGATAAGTGTCAAAATCTTGAACTTCCAAAATTGGTCTAAGTGTTGAAGCTTCTCTTGGAGCTAATTGTGGTGTTAGTTTAAAATCCTAATTTCCTTTCTGGAGCAGGGACAATAAATTAACAGAGAATTTGGGGTAACAGGATATTTGCTTGTGAGCCTATTCCTTTGTGGATCCCAAATTTGCTTGTGAGCTTTGAAAAACCTGTAAGAAGTGGAAATAAAACCCTTAAAAGGCGCTTTGAAAAGGAATCCCATCCCTGAGAATCTGAGTAATTAAATCCCACACCCATTTGAAAGAGATGTCTTAATTCCTAAAGCTGTTCTAAGAGACAGAGTCTACTGGCCCAAAGGACCTAGGTCATTGGTCTGTGCACTTAAAGGACTGACTCTCGCCCTCACCTGGTGAAGTTGGAGCAGGTGAACTAACCAGAGGGGCCTAGACTGTGAACTCCTATAATCTGAGCCTAATTTAACCCTACCCCTAGACTTAAAATCATAAGCAGGATATGTCTGCACTGCAGTAATAATTTCTATATTACTTTCCCTTGCTACACCTGCAAAACCACTTTAACTGGACTCAGCTAGACTTAGCAAATCCTCCATCAGTTTAAACTGACACCACAGGCGCAACTAAACAACACATCACTGCTTCTGTAAGCGAGCCAAACAACATCCTTGAAGAAACAGGCTCAGCTAAATTCTGAACTCATCAACTGGGCAACCACCTGGGCAAGAACAGAACCACACTCAGCCACTCCTCGACTAGGCAGCAATACCCTCAAAACCAAGGAGTCCAGAATGCTTTTCCACATGTACAGAATTGAATTCACTTGATGTTTTATCTGAACTAACTTTACCTTCCGCCAAACTCAATACCTTAGAAAGCACTAACTAGAGATAATCATGTTTTTTTAGAAGCCTTTTTATGATTTTTCAACGCTTCTCTGACAATTTAAGAACAAGAGCTTTAACACTTTAAGAAGTCTATCCTTTCTTACCCCCTCTATCAAGTACCTTAGGGTTTTTATCAGGGAGCTTCAGGCACCTTTAGGTCCCTGAGAGGAAGTCTTTAGGCCCTAGGGAAACAGTTGGATCAACACCCTAGGACCACAGGCACCCCATAGTACTCTATCAGGGTTTAATCCTGGGCTATGGCAAAGAATCAGGGTTCAGGGAGTGGCCCTCGAGAAGATCCACCACATTTAACAAAGGAGGTATAGCTACCACATCCCCTCAGGGAAAAACAAGAATCCCCTAAAGGAGGCAGGAGGAAACCTAATTTGGCCTTCCCATTTAAAGTGCTCCTCTCATGGAATGCAGAGTCTCTGAAAAAGAGCTCCCTCATAGATACCAGAGAAGCTCTAGGAGGCAATCCTCCACATCAGAATCAGAATAAGGAGGATACTCCTGCAAGTCTTCAGAATAGGGAGGATACTCCCTCAGCTTATTGTTTCTGCCATTACTCTCAACTTTGTTCAAACTCTCAAAGTCAGGTTTCGTATAGGCCTCTAATCAGAGTAATCAAATCTTCTCTCAGAAGAGTTTTCAAATTCTAGGCAGCCCCTGAAGAGTGCTTCTCCAAGCCAGAACTGAAGCTGCTGGAGAAGCCCCCACAAGAAGGTTTAAAACAGAAGGAGAGGCTCTAACTACCTTGGGAAGAGGTGGAGGAACAGTTACCTGGCAAGCCCTCACCCTGGCCTACCTCCCTGAAGGGGCTTCTCCTGTAACCGCAGGATCTGCCTGAGATGTAAAGGAAACTCCTATAAAACTCTTTTGGCTCAACTGAGTTTTTCTAAACCTTGGGGACCGTGGGCGCTACGGTTATTCAAGGCCTGGCACAGTCCCGTTTGTCCTTGGCGCTTTTGTGTTTAAGCGGCCGAGCATCTGAGACGGGATTTTATCCGGACAACGCTCTCTACAACACTCAACTAACAGGCACAGTCTAATACCTGCTTAATAGTGCTGTTCTTCAAGAAAATGCGTTATCCAACAACGCCGTGCTCAGGCCCTAAACACTGGCAGGTACTCCCGAAAAAATCCCAACGAGGTTTGAGTGTTCTACAAGAAATACAGTTAGAACTGATTTCTGACATCCCCCTGCAACTGGAGGCACTGAAAACCAAAATGAAGAACATCATGCAGCAGACACAATTTTCTTTAGTTTTTCTTGCCCCCAAAAAGGTAGCGAATATATATATATATATATATACACACACAAACACACACATACATACATACATACATATACACACACACACACACACACACACATATATATATATATATATATATATATATATATATATATACACACACATATATATATATATATATATACACATACACGTACACATGCATCAATATAAACTTTACCTTCATCTACAAGCAAATACACCACATAGGTAGTAGAAGATAGAGAAGGAAAGATAAACTCCAGAATGACAGGGGGATTGTGGGAGGGTAACCTGAACTGCAACAGTGAATACACTCGAACATCTACATTTATGGTAAGTGTACACAACTGTACTATGTTCTTAGTGTTTCACTGTTGCAGTCATTACATTTGGGTAGACTCCCAAAGCTATGGTTGGGAGGCTGGAGCTAAACAGCATTAAGTGTGGCTATAAGACCCTGCAGAACTGCAGTGGCAAAGCCTGCCCTGGACTTAGAGTAGAGAGGCAAATGATAATGCTTTGTGAAGGTGTGAACAGAACTCCAAGTAGCAGCATCTAGAATGTCTTTGGTTGGTACTCCTCTGAGAAAGGCTGCTGAAGTAGCAACAGCTCTGGTAGAATGAGACCTAATGCCCTTGGCCACAGGTTTACCATGGTGTAGGTAGCAGAAACGGATGCAGTGGCTTATCCACTTTGAAACTGTCTGCTTTGAAATAGCCTTTCCTTCTGATCCTGCAGCATATGACACCAGTAATTGCTCAGTTTTTCTTAGAGCTTTAGTCCTGCTCAAGGAGAATCTTAGATGTCTGTGTACGTCCAAGGAATGCAGAATTCTCTCCCCCTTGTTATGCGGATTTGGATAAAAGGTTGGCAGATGAATTGTTTGGTTAAGAGCCACACTGGAAACCACCTTAGGCATAAAAGAAGGATTTGTCCTCAGAGACACCCTGTCTGGGTAAAATATGATAAAAAGGCTCTACAGACATGAGGGCCTGTAGCTTTGAAACTCTTCTTGCTGAAGTAATTGCTAATAGCAGAGCTGTTTCCATGATAAGAACTTTATATCAACAGTAGCAGCTGGTTCAAATGGAGGCAGGATGAGCTTTTTCCAACACATAATTGAGGTCCCATGCAGGTAATGGTGATCTTCTAGGTGGCCTTAAATTTTTGGCTCCTCTAAGGTACTGCTTTAGTAAAGGATGAGAAAAGATTGGTGGTTCTGTATTGTAATGAGCCGAAATGGCAGAGGCATGGATTTTAATTGATGAGAAAAGATAAGCCTTTGTCAAGCATCTCGGTTAAGTATTGTAATATCTGAGGAATATTTGGTTTTGCTGTATCAGTTCCTTGTGCTTGATTCCAAGCACACAATCTCTTCCATTTGTCAGCATAAGATTTTCTAGTACTAGGCCTTCTGGCTTCCAAAATGACATCCACAGCTTTACTGAGAGGTGCTGTTTGTATAATGACATGATCAGCCATGCTGCCAGGTTCAGTGTCTGTAGTTGATTGTGCAGGATCTGATTGTTT
Organism: Protopterus annectens; assembly: GCF_019279795.1. Lineage (NCBI taxonomy): Eukaryota > Metazoa > Chordata > Ceratodontiformes > Protopteridae > Protopterus > Protopterus annectens. The sequence goes on along the minus strand of NC_056747.1, from coordinate 58,817,425 downwards.
TGCTGGGACAGTAGTTGAGGTCTTTGAGGTAAGGTCCAAGCTGGGTTTTGAGACAAGTTCCTTAGGATTGGGTACCAGTACTGGAGTGGCCAGTCCGGGGCAATTAGTATCATCTTTAGTTTCTCTTGTCTGACTTTTAGGAGAACCTTGGGGAGAAGAGGCAGAGGAGGAAAGGCATAAACTGATAGGTTTTTCCAACTGAAGGAAAGGGAGTCCACTTTCCATGCTTGTCTGTGATACGTCCTTGTGCAGAATCTTTTCAATTGATGATTTTGAGGACAGGCAAACAGATCTATGTTTGGGCTCCCGCATTTCTCTGTTATCATGCTGAAGACTTGTGGATTTAGTTTCCACTCGTGAGGATCCATAAGGTTTCTGCATAAATCATCTGCCAGTGTATTTTGTTTTCCTGGCAGGAATTGAGCTTGAAGATGCATTTGATAGGTCAAAGCTGTGTCCCACAGTGTCATGGCTAATCTGCAAAGGGGGTACAAGTGTGTGCCCCCTTGCTTGTTTATATACCACATGACTGTGGTGTTGTCCATCTTTATCAGTAGTTGTCCTGGATGAAAGTAAGTCCTTGAAGGCTGTTAGGGCATTTTGAACAGCTAGCATCTCTTTCTGGTTGATATGTAGATGAATTTGTTTTGGGGTCCATATGCCCTGAATGCATCTTCCTGCCATGTGGGCCCCCCAGGCATAATCTGAGGCATCTGTTGTTAAGGCTTGACTGGCAGGGGGGGGAGAGTGAAGGCCCTTCCCATGTTTTGGTGACATGCCTTTGCCCACCATAGAAACTCCTGTTGTAGGCAGGGAATGAGCGGATTTATTGCTTCAAGACAGCGAGAATGTTGACTCCATAAACTTTTCAGGTACCATTGAAGTTTCCTCATATGCAGTCTTACATATAGAATCAGTAGGATGCAGGATGCCATGAAGCCGAGAGCCTGCAGAATTTGTCTTGCAGATGACTGGGTTTTTGTTGCCAGTTTGAAGTAAGTAGTCAGTTGACTTTGCTTGTCTGGCATGAGGTAAGCCATCTGGGCAGTTGTATTCAAGCTTGCACCTAGGAATGTTATCTTTTGAGAGGGTACCAGTTGTGATTTCTTTTCGTTTATTGTGCACCCTAGGCATGTTAGAAGCCTTTTCACAAATGCTAGGTGTCGAAGAAGAATGTCCTTGTTCTCTGCTTGAATGAGACAGTCGTCAAAGTAAGAATATATTTGTATACTTCTTTGTCTGCAAAATGCAATTACTGGTGCCAGGCACTTCGTAAAGCCCTGGGCGCAGTAGATCAGCCAAAGGGGCAGTGCAGAGAATTGGTAATGCATTAAGCCAGCCTTGAATCTGAGGTATCTTCTGCACGATTGTCTTATTGGGACATGCAGGTATGCCTCTTTTAGGTCTAGTGTCACCAGCCAAGCATTCTTGCCCAGCATGGGCAGAAGCTGCTGCAAAGTCAGCATTTTGAATTTTGGAATGTCCAGGTATGTGTTTAAAATTGATAAAGCCAGTATTGGCTGCCAGGCCTTGTCCTTTCTGGGTACCAAGAACAGTCTTGAGTAAAAACCTTGTCCTTTTTCCTGTTCTGGTACTGGCTGAAAGTTCCCCATATCCATGAGGGACGTAACCTGTTTTTGTGCCTCTGCCCATTAATTTTTTGGCGGTTCTGGCCAACCATTTGCCATTGGCAGAGTGTGGAAATGGAATCTGTATCCCTGTGATACTATGTTTAGTACCCACTTGTCCTGGGTTATAAACTGCCAATTTTGAGCAAAAAGTGCTAGCTTTCCCCCTATGAGTGCTGCCAACAGATAAGTACTTGGTGTTGGCAGAGGGAAGTCATTGGGATTGTTTTCTGTAGGTTTGCACTTTTTCTCCTCCAGATTTGGAGGTAGAAGTGCCCCATTGCTTTAACCTGTATGAATCTTGCACCTGGTATCTGGAACCCTTAGGGCATCTGGATTTGCCCCTTTGAGCTCTGTCTGACACAGGAAAGGACCAATTTTTTGTAGGCCAGTGTCTACTGAATCTTGGTGGCTGCACTTGTAAGAAGTCTAACAGTTTGCATAGACTTAGCTTTGTCTTCCATTTTCTTTAAAACCTCTTCTGCCTTAATACCAAATAGTGAATCATGCTGTAAAGGTGCATCTAGCTTTAACATGATCAGGCAAATTTTGTTCCTTTAACCAGGCATGCCTTCTAATCACAGATCCAGTAACTGCGGCCCTGCAGGAGGCCTCTAAGGAAACAAAACCACATTGCAAAGTATGCTTTCCAACTTGTTCAACTGCATGCAATAATTCCTGCAATTCTTTATTTTCTGCACATTCTGAAATAATTTTCTGTTTCAGCAATCCCATAACATGTTGTTGGTACTTTAGCATATGAAATTGACAATTTAAGGCCCTGATTGCCAGGGTTGCAGATGTATAAACATTTTATCCCCATCTGTCTAGTGCCCTTGAATCTCTGTCAGAGGGGGTAGGATTTTTTGCTGTTGAGGCCTTAGCTCCCTTTGGACCCTGTGAAATAGTTTCAGGATCAGCAGCAGGGTTTCTAAATAAAAAGTTATGCGAGTCAGAGACCGTGTAATATCTGTCAGGCTTACTGAGAGCCGGAGATAAGGAGTCAAGCTCGACTCCGAAAAAAACATCATTCACAATGTCTAAAACAGGGGGAATGGCTAAAGGCTTGTGCTGAGGGAAAAGGAAATCCCTGAGCCTCTTTTTTGACTCTGAGAAGTCTTGACTCTCCCAGTGAAAATGCTCCCTTAAAGTATGCAAGGTTTCTCCAAATGAATAATCCTCAGGAGGAGATGCAGATGGAATAGACTCCTCAGCATCAGAATCCTCATAGGGAGGTATAGATAATTCCTGATCAGAAGAGGAATCAGAAGAAATAGAAACCTGATCTGAAGATTCATAATCAGTGTCTTGCCTAGGCTTCTTATCTGGAGGGGGATGGGTACCCCTGATCAAGGCAATAAGGTCTTCAGCCATTTTGATGATCTGCCTTTTAGGCATAGAGGCCTGTGCACATGGCTCATGCGTCAGTTTTTTAGTTTTAGAAGTTGCTTTTGTCTTTGGTCTTGCAGCTGTCGTCGGCTTGATATACAAATGTTAAGGTCTGAATACACCCTCAGAAGCCGGTGCCTGCTCAGCGGCTCTGGACTCATCCGAGGGAGATACATCCGTCGGTCCAATACCTTGAGTATTTTGCGGCATGCCAGACTCCACATGGGTGTAAGAAGAGGCCTGCGACTCGAAGGTAGCGGGAATCACGGACTGCAAAAGCGCCTCACTGAGTACCGGAGAACCGGCTTAGGAGAAGCCTCGTCGTCGGTTTTGGATCTCGACTGCCTTTCTCTGTCCTTTTCCTTTGCGTTTTTTATGTACTCCGGTAGTCTGATTGCTATCAGATGCCATTTCTGGGTAGTTAAATCAGTTTCCAAAATACTTTGATGCAAAAATATACCGGCGCTTAATAGTGCATTGGTTAAATATAGCACAAAACTGACAGCCAGGCACGATGTGATCAGGGCCAAGGCAAGGAATACAGTATAAATGGAAATCCTTATGAGGTATTTGCTTCCCACAAGTAATAAAATTATTAACTTTTTCTGACATCGGTAAAAAGCAAGGAAAAAGTTTCCCCAACGGGGTACTCAGCTTTAGTAAAGACTTCGGTCTGAAAGTCAAACTCGAATATTTTAGTAGTCGGCCGACCGGCACTTGCGAAATGCTTCTGCTTCAGGCACTGTGCGTCAAGAAAGACAAAAGAAAATGGCGTCGGCTGCATGTTTTATACCCCTGATGACCCGACGTCATGGAAGAGAAGACAGCGACCGACGCAGGACCCAAGACTTTGGAATTCAGGCCGACTGAGGACAACCTGCCAGCAGATTACCCAAATGTAATGACTGCAACAGTGAAACACGAAGAACATCAGTTGGCAATCCATCAAGTGAAGTAGGGATTAATGCCCAGCTTAATAATTCTATCTATGATTCCAGAGTGGGGGATGGTGTCAAAGGCCTTGGTGAGGTCCAGATGGGCATGTTTAAGCACACTGCTGACGTATGGCAGTACCAGTGGTTTCCAACAGCTGTGACACTTCCCAGCGACAGCATGGAGTGCTACTGTCACTCCAGCCTACAGCTGAGACCGTCCCTGATGACAGGACGGAGTGCTACCATCACTCCAGCTTTTCAGCAGTGACACTGCCTCAGGATAGCATGGAGTACTACAGTCACACTAACCTACAGCGGTGACACTGCCTAATGACAGCATGGACTGCTACCGTCACTAACCTACAGCTGTGACACTGCCTAATGAGAGCATGGGCTGCTACCGTCACTCTAACCTAGACCTGTGACACTGCCTGATGATAGGATGGAGTGCTACTGTCACTCTAACCTACAGCTGTGACACTCCCCGATGACAACATGGAGTGTTGCCATCACTTTAACCTACAGCAACGCCAAAGACTAGGAGCAAGATATTGATCTGTGCTACTACGTATCATACACAATCATTTTAAGATCTTCCTACCTACAGCAATTCCACCATTGACAGACTACAAGAATGCATGCTGTAACTACACTGAGCAGAGTGGATGAGAGCTGTTGACTCCAACTCTTAGCTGAGATATACAAGTATCCTGTTTTTTTTTCCGATTATTTATACGGTTTATTGTTTCTAGCAATTTATATACAGCACTTTCATTGTATTCTGCACTGGTTTGTTTGCAGTTAAAGCATTCTGTATCTTTACAAATCTTTATCTGTTTAAAATTTTTCATTTTGTGGCTTTCTCTAGTGCTTTGTAGGCTAATAGCTCCCCACCCACCCTCCCTGTTGGTGTCTTGTGTTATACTTGGTGGCTTTGCAGTTGCCCGCCCCTACTGTAAATCTGATCTGGGACACTCCTCCCAGTCTAGTGTCATTAGCTCATTCTACCTAATACAGAGAGCATTTGATAAGGCCTTCTGTCTCTCCTTTTTCCCTTAAAAAAAAAAACAAAACAAAAAAAAAAATTTTTGCCTGAATTTCCTTATGTTCTGACTGTGCTTCTCAAACATTTGGAAATAGAGTATATTTTAGAGCATTTATTATAACTGTAATTGCCTTAATATTGCTACAACTCAAGTGCTCTAGGTTGCACTGCATCTGAAGTGTTTGTGAGTTTTAGCTGCTTTTCTGTATATATAGACTTCTCTGTATATGTACACTAGCTACTTATTCTGCTGTATTACTGCCACTTAAATCGTTTTTCAGTTGTGCACTTGCCTTGCTTCATTTAAAAAGTTTTAAATTGCTAATTTTGTAGTGTTTTAATTGCATTTACTGTTTAGGACTAAACACTCAAGTGTGTTAAAGACTTTTCTGTGTTTATTTACTGTATTACTGCATTGTTTAGCCGTATATATATATATATATATATATATATATATATATATATATATATATATATATATATATATACACACACACACATATACATATATACATACATACACACATTACCTTGTTTGCTCGTTTCCCACCTTTTCTAGCCAGTCCATATCCCAGGCCTTGCTTGTCTCAGGACTTTATTTTCTGTGCTCAGAGCTATCCAGACCTTGCTGTGGCAGAGGGAAGTCCTACTGCCTACCAGTGGGACTGGTGAGCATTGTACTGCCTATCTAACGCTAGAGGAGTGGTTTCCAGCTCTGAAATTGTAATTTTATTAGCCTTCTTGGGCTGATTTCTATCCCTTTCAACTTTCTGGCTTAAAAACGCATGTGTTTGCACATTTTTCACATCGTGCAGCACTACGAGGCTACAGTTAAAACTATTCCAGGTGCCAGAAAGTGTGCTCTTCAAATTTTCCCTTAAAACTAGCTGGTTTCTCAGTAGTAGCACTAAAATCTGAACCCCTGTGACTAGCACTTTCTCTAGAACCTGCTGTAAAGCACTAGGAAGCCTGAAACTGATACAAGCACTCAGCTCTCCTCGTCAACAAGGAGAAATTAATCATAGGCACTAAACAGCCAACAATTGCAAAGTACCTTGCAAAGGTAAGGGAAAACAGCTCTTAAACATTACAAAAAAGCACCTAAACAGGCATGTCCAAGGATCAGCTTTTGGTGGTTTCTCCTGTCCACCTCGTGAATCTGGGCGTACTGGGGCAATGCGGCAACTGCCTCATGTACACAGACAATCCTCTCCTACCACCCAACACTACAACCCGCGAGAGATGCACTTACATAGCCAAACTGGAAGCAAAGCTCTCTCCGGTCAAGACTGTGCTAGACAGTCAAGAGGAGAATGCCAACACCTGCATTACACCTCTAGCGACTCATAGCCCCTCAAAACCCACACCATCAACTCCCATACATAGCAACACTAAACCCACATATGTGGAGGCCCTTAACATTAACCTGCCAAAGCAACAAGGACCTCCAAAGCCGAAACGCAAACACCAGTCACAACCAAAGTGACACATAGCTCTCAACACCAGTGTGCCACCCAACAACAGCCCCTAAGACAAGACAATGTACCCAACACTTTAGTCATAGGTGACTCTATAGTCAGGCACACTGATGTCCCACTCACCAGGCTGAACAAGGAGAAAATTACAGTCAGCTGCCTGTCGGGTGCCAGGATCTGCCACATAACGCATGCACTCAGGTCACGCCACAACAAGTACAAATAAGACTCTTGTCATTGCCCATGTTGGAGTAAATGACTTGAGACGTACCTCCCTGGACTACATAAGAGACAAGGAAGAGCTCTTGGATCATGTGACCTAGGCAGGTATGACCCTAGCCCTGAGTAGTATCCTGCCTTCGCCCAGAATGATACCACAGTATAAGGACCAAATGACTGACTTCAACAATTGGCTAAGCTTCTGGTGTCATTTAAAGGGGATCCAGTATTTGTCTGCCTGGGAAGACATGATCGACAAACCACGATGCTTTGCCAGAGATGGTCTGCACCTGTCACCCCTGGGATTCAGGTTACTGGCTAAAGCTCTTGCCACCCCTATAGTGCCTTTTTAGGTAAGGTTCAAAGGATAAAACCACCACCGTAACAGATACAAGCATGCAAAATCTGAAGGTAATGCTACTCAATGCTAGAAGTCTAAACCTCAAAATGCACTCTCTCGAGGCACTCTTAAAAATGGAGAACATTGATATCTGTGCAGTGACTGAGTCCTGGTTCAAGACTCCAGAGAGCACCCCTGCAATACCAGGCTACAATTCTTACCACATTTTTCGGCCACAAAACCAAGACCGAAATACTAAAGGTGGAGGAGTGTCCATATTCACACCTCCAGGCTAGTTGCCCAACACAATGCATCTGAAATTCTCCAGGTGCAACTAACACTAGGTAAGACTGCAATCCAAACTGTAGCTTGCTACAGATCCCCCACCATACCCCCAAGATTCTCACTACACCTTCCTAAACATACTGGAAAATATTAAGATACAACCAAACACCCTAATAGTAGGTGATTTCAACTACTCTGCCATTAATTGGGAAAACTACTCGGGTACCAACTCCTTTTCCCAACGGTTCTTGGAATTCATAAATTCCAATGCCCTGGATCAACTAATCCATTGTCCCACCAGGGGCTCCAATATCCTAGACCTGGTCATTACCAACATGGGAGATAGATGCTCCACACCAGTGGTCACCCCCTCATTGGTCAGGTCTGACCATAAGCAAATCACCCTTGACATCCACATCCCAGCCCCCAGTAAGGAAACTTCCTTAAAAAAACTTCTCCAAAGCCAACTTCATGCTACTGAAGTCAGAAGTGACAAACTTCACAACACCCATGCAGTTCGACTGCAGAATCCTACACTAAGGCAGTGTATGAGCACATCCACTCGTGCATGAATCGTGCCATCCCATAGAACCAAGATGCTCTTCTCCAAAAAAAGGAAGCCAATCTGGTGGTCCCCTGCTATAAACAAACTATACAACAGAAGGAAGAAACTGTTGCAGAAAAGAGGAAAATCCCAGGATGCAAAAAACTCCCTCTCCAGCCTCAGTAAGAAGCTGAGATCCCTCAAAATCCTCAAAAGCTAGTTACAAAAATAAAATTACCAAATATTCCAAAGACAACCACAAGGCATTCTATAGTTATGTCAAGAATCTAAATGGCAATGCTCAGATCTGCTCTGAGCTACAACAGAATGGCATTAAATATACTGATCCCAAGGATATTGCCAATATCCTGGCAGATCGATTTAGTGCCAACTTCACTCCCCTCTCACCCCCTAAACGGCCCATCTCAATACCAAAAGATTGCCAAATTCCGATAATCACAGCCATACAGGTAGAAAGAGCACTCTCCAAAGCTAAGAATACAGCATCCATGGGACCAGATGACATCCCAGGCTGTGTACTACATGAACTACAAAATGAACTGGCACCCCACCTAAGTGTCATGTTTAATCATAGCCTCACCTCAGGCTTCGTGCCCACTGAGTGGCGCACAGCTACAGTTATCCCGATCCACAAGGGAGGATCCACCTTGGATCCCGGGAACTACCGTCCCATCAGTCTGACAAGCCTGATCTACAAGGGCATGGAACTATCATGGAACTTACAAACAAAGACATTGGCAACCTCCAGACACTGGACCCCACCCAGTTTGGGTTTGTGAAGGGCCGATCTTGTCTCCTGAATATGATAGACTTCTTTGAATCTGTCTCCAGAGCTGTGGACGAGGGTAAGGAGGTCCACACAGCCTATCTGGACCTCGCCAAGGCCTTCAACACCATCCCCCACTCTGGAATCATAGATAAACTTACTAAGCTGGGCATAAATCCCTACGTCACTCGATGGGTTGCCAACTGGCTTACTGACAGAACCCAGACTGTAAAAGTAGCAGACTCTAAATCCAGCTCCAGACAAGTGACAAGTGGTTCAGTCCTGGGACCACTCTTGTTTGGCATCTACTTCTCTGAAGTACAGGCCAACATTAAGGGACTCTGGCTAATAAAGTTTGCAGATGACTGCAAACTGGGAGCCATTATTGAATCCCCAAATGATGTGGATATTCTATAAAAGGGCCCTACAGAAACAGATGCCTGGTGCCAGAGCCATGGGCTCAAGCTTAATGCCAAGAAATGTATAGTCATCCCCTTTGGAAAAAAACATGTACCCATGAACTACCACATAGGTGGCAGGACACTAAACATTGAAAGTGTGATGAGAGACTTAGGGACACACGTGGACAGTGGTCTCACTTTCGATAACCACATCGTCACAACAGTCAGGAAATCCTTTTACATGGCACACCACATCACTAAGGGCTTTTCATCCAGAAAAAAGGAGGTCATTGTCCCACTGTACTCATCCCTCATTAGACCCATTATAGAATACAACACCCCATTTGGTATGTACCTCTCAAGACATCTGCAACAACTGGAAAGGCCACAGAAATACCTCATTAAAAGAATCACAGGCCTAAAGCAGATGCCATATGCAGACAGTCTAAAAAAAACTCCAGCTATACTGTGTGGCATATCGTCTACTCAGAGGCGATCTCTGCTTAACATACAAGGCCATGTAAAACCCTGAGCTGTTGGACATGCTCCACTTAAAGAAATCCCAATCCCTCAGAGCCACACGCTCCAGGGATCTAAACCTTATCATCACAATGAACAAAACATGCTGGAGGGATAGGTTCCTGACCCAGAGACTCCGCATACTCTGGAACAGACTGCCCATACATGTGAAGCAGAGCACCTCGTTGGCCCTCTTCAAAAGGAGCCTTGATGATTGGATGGGAGATAGGAAATTCACCCCGGGGATCATGTCAGTCACCCTGCTAGACAGGGGCCCAGAGAAGTAAATTTTGTGGGAAAAAATTTCCAGGGAATTATTATGGCTAGGCTTGCATAGGCCTTAGGGCTGATAGCCTAGTACCAACCTATGAACCTAAAAGAAGCAGCACTAGGATTAAAGAAAAGATCACCGATGAGTGGTACAAACTCTGCATGACAGCTGTGCCATAACCTGGCAGCTGCATGTAGTGTGCTGGTGGCATGCATCTGTTGGGCAACTGCTTCCCTGATAACAGCACACAGTACTAGGACATCAACATGACATTTACCCATTTTACTTATCATGGTCTACTGGGAAAGTCCAACTGGAATAAAACCCTTTTTCAGAGGAGGCCAGGGGAGAAAAGCTCCTCATTTAACACCAGTTTTGAAATATACATAATAAAAGTACATGATATCAGAAGGAATACAAAATATAGGCAACTGTACATGACATGAAAGAAAAAGCTTTACAATAGCTTAAATTACCATCACAGAAACAGAACATGTACACAGCTTGCACTGGTATATACAGTGTTAAACATTCATTAGAAATAGACAGAGCCTTGTATATAAAAAAAAAAAGACAGAATACAACATTGCAAAAGATTAATCAGATTGTTTAATGAAATCTTGGAAAGTCAAAGGATTCATGAGGAGTGGAGAAAAAGTGTTTTGGTACCCATCTTTAAGAATAAAGAGTGATGTGCAGAGCTGTAGTAACTACAGAGGGATAAAACTGATCAGTCACAACTTGACGTTATGGGAAAGAGTAGTGGAAGCTAGGTTAAGAAGGGAGGTGATGATTAGTGAGCAGCAGTATGGTTTCATGCCGGAAAATAGCACTACAGACGCAATGTTTGTTCTGAGGGTGTTGCAGAAGTATAGAGTAGGTCAGAAAGAATTGCATTGCGTCTTTGTGGACTTGGAGAAAGCATATGACAGGGTGCCTACAGAGGAGTTGTGGTATTGTATGAGGAAGTCGGGAGTGGCAGAGAAGTATGTAAGAGTGGTACAGGACATGTATGAGGGTAGTGCGACAGTGTTGAGGTCTGCGGTGGGAGTGACGGATGCATTTAAGGTGGAGGTCTGATTACATCAAGGATCAGCTCTGAGCCCTTTCTTATTTGCAGTGGTGATGGACAGGTTGACAGACGAGATCAGACAGGAGGCCCCGTGGACTATGATATTTGCAGATGACATTGTGATCTGTAGTAAGAGTAGGGACCAAGTTGAGGAGACCCTAGAGAGGTGGAGATATGCTGTAGAGAGAAATGAAGGTCAGCAGGACTAAGACAGAATATGTGTGTGAATGACAAGGAGGATAGAGGAATGGTGAGGATGCAGGGAGTAGAGTTGGCAAAGGTGGATGAGTTTAAGTATCTGGGATCAACAGTTCAGAGTAATGGTGAGTGTGGAAGAGAGGTGAAGAAGAGAGTACAGGCAGGGAGGAATGGGTGGAGAGTGTAAGGAGTGATTTGTGACAGACAGGTATCAGTAAGAGTGAAAGGGAAGGTCTAAAAGGGGGTAGTGAAACCAGCTATGTTATATGGGTTGGAGATGGTGGCACTGACAAAAAGGCAGGAGTCAGAGCTGGATGTGGCAGAGTTAAAGATGTTAAGATTTGAACTGGGTGTGACGAGGATGGACATTATTAGGAATAAGTATATTACAGGGTCAGCTCAGGTTGGATGGTTTGGAGACAAAGTCAGAGAGGCGAGACTGCGTTGGTTTGGACACATGCTGAGGAGGGATGCGGGGTACATTAGGAAAAGGATGCTAAGGATAGAGCTGCCAAGTAAGAGGAAGGCCTAAGATAAGGTTTATGGATGTGGTGAGAGAGGACATGAAGGTGGTTGGTGTGACAGAGCAAGATGCAGAGGACAGGAAGAAATGGAAACAGATGATCTGCTGTGGCAACCCCTAACGGGAACAGCTGAAAGAGGAGAGAAAAGATACTATAATCGTAACTGCAATTTCTAGCAATTAAAATAACAAAAAAAGAAGGCAGGCTAATTATGGAAATATTAGAAATGGGGAAAGTGACTGAAATAAAATACAGTATGACATGTTAGTAGTACAACAACTATGAAAGTATAGTTACATTTAACTCATTCCCTCCAGTAGAGCTCGAGTGAGTACCTTTAACTCCTAGTGGGCGTGGCTTCAGCATTTAAAAATTGAAGTTATCACCTTACATTTTTAACAAATATCCATTGACAGAGGTCATATATCAGTACAGTTGTGTTTGCCATCATGTATGCTTCAAGATAAACTTTTCCAATACCTTGTATGTAACATGGTTTTGGAATTATTAATGCAAATATGAACAGGCAATATTTGACGCCTAGAGGAGCAGTAAGAAGTAACTGCAGAAACGCCTGGAGACGTCACTCGGCTGTCGACTGAGAATTCACATTCTTAAGAAAGCAAGAATATTTGGTACCATGGTACTAAGACTGTTATAAGGAATAGTAGTTTTGGGTGGATGAGGACAGTGAGTGTGGTGATAGCGAGACAGCCGTTGATCTAAAGAGATTGATTCTTGTCACTTACAGCATGTGATTGATATAATTTATATAAACAAAGTTATTCCTTTTGGTTTAGTGAACATATTTCTGGTCCAATGGAGGAAAAGGGGGTGAGGGTAGAAAACAACAAGTACTTAGAGAAAAGGTAGCAGATGTGTCTAAAAAGTTTGTTCTAGCTGGGAACTGAGCAGTAGCAGAGACAGTTTTTGCTTTATATTGTATTTGTAGTAACATGACCTACACAAGAAGCACAAAACCTATCATCCAGCCTTTCTAAATCACCGATACTACGATATCACTTCTGGCAACATTCTGAAAGATGACAGTTCCATTACCGAAGCAAAGCATCTATGTTAATCTTTGGCAGACTAAAGTACTCTAGTATCATTCTGACTTTCCGCAATGCCATTTATGAGGGGGACAGCCCTGATGGCAGCAGAAGTGCTTTGACATAAAAACTACAGTTTTGTACCTACCATAAATGTAGATGTTAGAGTGTATATACTGCTGCAGTCATTACACTTGGGTTATCCTGCCATCAGGCGGTCCCTCAGTCGGCCCGAGTTCCAAAGTCTTGGTCCGGCGTCGGTTGCTGTCGCTTCTTCCCTGACGTCAGTGCGCCAGGGGTATACAAGATGCAGCCAACGCCATTTTCTTCAGTTTTTCTTGCCCCAGATTTCAGGTGCCCCCAAAAAGGTAGGCAATGTAAATTGCTAAGAAAACATACATAAGAAAAGCAATCAAAAACTTCAGTTACCAGCAAATACTCCCCACAGGTAACAAAGGGTAGAAGGCCTAGGTAAGTACCAGCAAGGAAGAGGGGAAGGAGGGAGGGTAACCTAGACTGCAGCAGTCTATACACTTGAACATCTACATTTATGGTAGGTACAAAACTGTACTATATTGATCGTGTTACAATGCTGCAGTCATTACACTTGGGTAGAATCCCAAAGCTGAGGTAGGGTGGCTGGTTCTATAAGGCATTAGGGGTGGCTATAAGGCCCTGCAGCACTGCAGTGGCAAAGCCAGCTCTGGATTTAGAATAAAGAGGCAGATGGTAATGCTTGGTGAAGGTATGTACAGAACTCCAAGTTGCTGCTTCCAAAATGTCCTTGGTAGGTACTCCTCTGAGGTAGGCAGTTGAAGTGGCTGTTGCCCTAGTGGAATGAGACCTAATGCTGTTAGGTACAGCTTTCCCATGGTGTGCATCGCAGAAACATATACAGTGCCCTATCCATTTTGAAATGGTCCGTTTTGAAAGGGCTTTTCCCTGTGCTTCTGCAGCATATGCTACAAACAATTGCTCAGTTTTCCTGAAAGCTTTCGTTTTGTCCAAGTAGAAGCGCAACTGCCTGTGTATGTCCAAGGAATGCAGAAGTCTCTCCCCTTTATTCTGTGGATTTGGATAAAAAGTTGGCAAGTGAATAGTTTGGTTTAGAGCCACACTTGATACCACCTCTGGCATAAAAGTAGGGTTTGTTCTTAAAGACACCCTAACTTGGTGGAAAATGATGAAAGGTTCCACTGCCATTAGTGCCTGTAATTCTGAAACTCTTCATGCTGAGGTTATTGCCAGGAGCAGAGCAGTTTTCCAAGAGACATATTAAGTCTGCTGAGTTAGATGGCTCAAAAGGAGGTAAAGTTAATTTTTCCAAGACGAAGTTGAGGTCCCAAGTTGGGGTTGGTGCACTACGAGGCGGTCTTATGTTTTTAGCCCCTCTTAGGTACTGTTTTAGCAAAGGATTAGAAAAAACTGGTGGGTCTGTGTTGTAATGAGCAGAGATGGCAGAGGCGTGGGGATTTTAATGGATGAAAAGGAGAGGCCTTTGTCCAGCATCTCAGTTAAGTATTGTAGTATCTGAGGAATATTTGGGACAAGAGGGTCAAGGCTGTGAGCCTGGTTCCAGGCACAGAATCTCTTCCATTTATCCGAATAGGCTTTCCTGGTGCTAGGCCTTCTGGCCTCCAGAATGACATCCATAAAGTACAGTTTTGTACCTCCCATAAATGTAGATGTCCGAACTGGATAGCATCTGCAGTCATAACAAATGGGTTGTCCTGTCGTCAGGCAGCCCTTCAAAGTCTGGGTCCGGCTTCAGCTGATGTCGCACTTCACCCGACGTCATCTCTGCTGGTCTTCGGGTATAAAGGCATCAGCCGACGCCATTTTCCTCCGTGTTTCTTGCCCCAGATGCCAATTGCCCTCTTGTAAGGCTAAATTTTGGATAAATGCCAATGTTTCCAAAATAGTAGAAGGCAAACACAAAAAATAAGCATGTATGTACATATATACAAACAAATACACCATAAGAGACCCCCCCCCCCAGCTAGCTATTAGGAGGGTACATACCCCTAGGAGTACCACAGAGGGGAAGGATGACTGCAGACGCTATCCAGTTCGGACATCTACATTTATGGTAGGTACAAAACTGTACTATGTCCTTCATGGATGCATCTGCAGTCATAACAAATGGGTAGAATACCATAGCCAAACTAGGGGAGGAGGAATAAAAATTATGGTGTAGTTAGGATCCCTTGCAGTACAGCAGTGGCAAACCCTGCTCGGGATCTAGAGTATAGAGGTAGGTTATAATGCTTGGCAAATGTATGCACGGAGGTCCAAGTAATAATGTCCTTGGTTGCCACTCCTCATAAGAAAGCTGTGGTAGTGGCTGTAGCCCTTGTAGAATGAGGTCTTATGTTCTGTGGAATTGGTTTTCCATGGTGGGAGTAACAGAATCTTATGCAATTTCCTATCCAATTTCCTATCCATTTGGAGATTGTCTGTTTGGAAATTGCTTTTCCTTCCCTTCCTGTTGCATAGGCTACAAAAAGCTGGTCAGTTTTTCTGTTACTTTTGGTTCTGTCCAGGTAGTAGCGTAACTGTCTATGTACATCCAAGGTATGCAGCATTCTTTCACCTCTGTTTTGTGGATTGGGAAAGAAGGTAGGTAGGTGGATTGCCTGGTTTAAAGACACTCTGGATACCACCTTAGGCATAAATGTAGGATTAGTTCTCATGGACACCCTATCTTGATGGAAGATTAGGAAGGGTTGCACTGCCATTAAGGCCTGTAGTTCAAACCCTCCTTGCTGAAGTAATAGCCAGTAGGAAAGCAGTTTTCCATGACAGGTGTTGTAGATCTGCTGTTGCTGCTGGTTCAAACGGAGGGAGTGTCAATTTTTCTAGTACAAAGTTCAAGTCCCATGCTGGTAATGGTGGTTTCCTAGGAGGTTTTACATTCTTGATCCCTCTGAGGAACTGCCTGAGTAGAGGATGTGAAAAGACAGGAGGATCAAAGCTGTATTCTGCTGAAATAGCTGATGCATGTATCTTGATGGAGGAATAGGACAGGCCTGTATGTAGGAGCTCTGCCAAGTACTCCAGAATGTTAGCAATATCTATGTTCGACACATCTTTTCCTCTTTCAGTACTCCAAATGACGAACCTTTTCCATTTTCCTGCATAGTTCCTTCTTGTTGAAGGTCTGCGGGCTTTAACCCTTTGGGAAAGGTCTGGGTTAGTTGCTGCTATGTGATGTTCCAGGCAGTCAGTTGCAAGGTTTTTAGGTTGGGATGTATGATGTTGTAGTTGTTCTGAGTTAACATCAGAGGCATCAGAGGTATTGACCACATTTTCTCCCGAGACATGCTCCTCAGCAATGGGTACCAGTGTTGTCTTGGCCAGTTCGGAGCTATCAGAATTATCCTTGGACGTTCCTCTTTGATTTTCAGTAGTACCTTGTGCATCAAGGGAAGAGGTGGAAATGCATATGCTGTCAGGCCTTTCCAGCTGAAGGATAGAGAGTCCACCTTCCATGCAAGTGGGTGGAATGTCCTTGTGCAGAATTTTTGAGCTGGTGATTGAGTGGGGGCGAATAGATCTATTTGTGGCATTCCCCATTTCTTTGTGATGGCCTTGAAGATGTCCGGTGTAGCATCCATTCGTGAGCATCCGAGGTCGTTCTGCTTACAAAGTCTGCCAGTGTCTTCTCTTTTCCCGGTACAAATATTGCCTGTAACTGGATGTTGTAGCTGAGAGCCAGATTCCAAAGGTCCAAAGTCATTCTGCATAGGGGGTATGAATGAGTGCCTCCCTGTTTGTTGATGTACCACATAACTGTAGTGTTGTCTGTCCTTATCATCAAATGGCCTTCTTTGAGGAATGGTCTGAATTTTTGGATTGCCAGTTTTACTGCCAGCATTTCTTTTTGGTTTATGTGCAGGTGTAGCTGGTCCTGAGTCCATAGTCCTTGATGGTTTGGCTTAAGTTGTCCACCATAGGAACTCCTGTTTTAGGCATGGGATTAGTGGTATTTCTGTTTCTAAGCTGTGTCTGTGTTGAGACCATAAATGTACCACTGTAATTTTCTCATATGCAGTCTAAGTTCTTGTTTGGGATGGTATCAGCCTTGACTTTTGTAAATTGACTGTATATCCTTTGTAAATCTGTTGTCAGCTTGCAATTGATAATGCTCTGATCCTGCAAGAAAGCAGGTATGCCTCCTTGAGATCTAGAGTTACCAGCCAACACTTGCCCAGCATGGGTCAGCATTTTGAATTTTGGGACAATGATGTATGTGTTTAAGATGGACAGGTGCACTAGGAAGAGTCTGGAGTAGAATCCTTTGCCCTGTTCTGTTATTGGTACTCTTTCTTTTGATTTGGAGGCAGGTTTGGCATTCCTGTTTTTACTGGTAAGGTGTGGAAGTGGAATATGGTTTGCAAAATCCACTTGTCTTTTGTGATATAGTGCCAATTTTTAATGGTGCTGCTATTTGCTCCCTGGTAAAGTCACTGTGATTGTCCTGTTGCAGTGGCAGTGGTTGTGTCTGTGCCTCGGTTATTGCCTTGCCACTGTCGCTATTCCTGCCCCTTTGGGATCTTGTGGAGTCAGGAAAGGACCAACAGTTCCTGCTAAACCTTGGGGGCTGAACCTGTAAGAAATCTTTAACTGTTTGTACAGATTTTGCCTTTTCTTCCATTTTCTTCATTACCTGCTGGATCTAATAGTTTTGCTTTAACTTCAACCATGCATGCCTTCTTACCTTCTTATCACTGTGCCAGTCATGGCTGATCTAAATGAAGCCTCCAGTGCATCATAGCCACATTTTAAGGAATGGTTACTAACCTGTTGGATGTTATTTACCATTTCTAATACATATTTCTTATCTAAAGATTCATCAGAGGACAGCTTTTTAATTAACTGATCAAGCTTGGTATTGGATCATGTGAAACTGACAGTTTAAAGCTCTAGCTGAGGAGGTGTAGACTTTTTACCCCATCTCTCTAAGGACCTGGATTCCCTTTCAGAGGGAATAGGGTTTTGCTGTGGTGAGGGCCCCTGGGATATAGTTTGATCTGCAAGTGGGGCCTTGTATAGGTGGTGATGAGTGTCTGGCACCAAATCTATCTGGTTTGGCAGGGGCTGGAGGTAAAGAATCAGGAGCAGTGCAGACATCATTAAATGCCTACAGGCAGAACAGGAGGTATAGCTAAGGGCCTGTGTTGTGGTAAGTGCAGAAAAGTCCTAAGCCTTTTCTTGAATCTGAGAAATCTTGTCCCTGCCATTGGAATTGTTCTCTCATAAGAAGAATTCCTCTGGTGGAGAGGCAGCTGGAATGGATTCTTCAGCATCGGAATCTTCATAATTGGAAAAAGGAGCCTCTGGCTGGTCTGTAATGTCAGTCATCCAGAATCATCAGAGGACACAGGCTCGGGGGCTCTGCTCTAGGTCTCTTTCTGGGGGCTGAGAGGCCCTGTCTGGGTGAATTGGGATCCCTAATTAAGGATATTAAATCTTCTGCCAGAGTAAGCATTTGTGAACTAGAAGTGGGCCTGTGAGGGGGTTTAACAGGCACTGATTTAGCAGATTTGGCTGCTTTAGCCCTGGCAAAGGCCTTAATAGACATGGCTGCAGGAGGCCTAGCAGCACCACGGGTAGAGACATCCAAAGGGATGGTGTCTGATAAATCACCAGGTTACACAGTTCTAGGTATAATTTCTGCGGCTGATTCAGGTAAGGTAGCAGGAGCCTCGGTAGTTGTCATGGATTCGGCTGAAAATTGACCAGTTTTCGGTTTTTTCTTTGCGTTTTAACAATTTGGGTAAATCTGAGCCGTAAAACTGTTCAGGGTCTGGGCCTAAGCAAGGCAAACAGTAAGAGTGGAAATCTTTATGAGGTATTTGTTTCCCACAAGTTAAACAGTTATTGACTTTTTCTGACATCGGCTGAGGCAAGAAAGAGTGTAGTAATCTCTGGTTCTGAAAAGACTGAGGAAAATGGCATCGGCTGATGCCTTACCAGCAGAGATGACGTCGGGTGAAGTGCGACATCAGAAGCCAGACCCAGACTTTGGAAGACAACCCATTTGTTATGACTGCAGATGCATCCATGAAGGACATCAGCTTTGGAGAGAGGCATTGCTTGCTTGACTAAGAAATCTTCCATGCAGCCAGGTTTAAAGTCTTGAGCTGGCTGTGAAGTATCTGATTGTTTTGCTGAGTCAGAAGATGTGGGATTTGAGGCAAAATCCATGGTGGAACTTGTGCTAAGTTCTGTAAGATTGGGTACCAGTGCTGGCGTGGCCAGTATGGGGCAATCAGGATCATCTTTGGCTTTTCTTGTCTGGCTTTTAGGAGTACCTTTGAAAGGAGAGGTAGTGGTGGGAAAGCATATACTTGTAGGTTTTTCCAGCTGAATGAGAGGGCATCCACTTTCCATGCTTGTGGGTGGTAAGTCCTTGTGCAGAATTTCTGTAGCTGGCAATTCATTGGGGATGCAAACAGATCTATGTTCGGGCTCCACCATTTTTGTGTTATCATTCTGAATATTTGTGGATGTAATTTCCACTCATGCGGATCCATGATGTTTCTGATTAAAAAAGCTGCCAGTGTGTTTTTCTCTCCTGGCAGGAATTGTGCTTGCAGATTAACTTGATAGGTTAGAGCTGTGTTCCACAAGGTCATGGCTTGTCTGCAGAGGGGATATGAATGAGTGCCCCCTTGCTTGTTTATGTACCACATAACTGTGGTGTTGTCTGTCTTCAGTAGTAGTTGTCCTGGATGCAGAAGGTCCTTGAAAGCTATAAGGGATTTTGTACAGCTAGCATCTCTTTTTGACTGATGTGAAGATGCCTTTGTTCTGCAGGCCACTTGCCCTGAATACATTTTCCTGCCACGTGTGCTCCCCAGGCGTAATCCGAAGCATCTGTTGTCAGTGTTTGCCTGGCTGTGGGTTGAGTGAAAGGCTGTCCCTTGTTGAGGTGACAGGCTTGAGCCCACCATCGAAACTCCTGTTGAAGGCAAGGAATAAGTGGTATTACTGTTTACAAATTGTGACAGTGTTGAGACCAGACACTCTTTAGATACCATTGTAGTTTCCTCATATGCAGTCTGGCATATGGAATTAGTAGTATGCAAGATGCCATGTACCCCAAGGCCTGCAGAATTTTTCTTGCAGGGAGTTGGGTTTTTGTTGCCATCAATTGGAAATATTGAGTCAGTTGTGAGATAAGCCATCTGGGCCGTTGTATTTAAGCTTGCACCCAGGAATATTCTCTCTTGTGAGGGCACTAGTTTTGACTTCTTTTCGTTTACTGTGCACCCTAGGCAAATTAGCAATCTTTTCACAAACGCCAGATGCTTTAGAAGAATGTCTTTGCTCTCTGCTTCAATAAGGCAGTCGTCCAAGTATGGGTAAATTTGAAATCCTTTTTGTCTGCAAAATGCAATTACTGGTGCCAGGCATTTTGTAAAGACCCTGGGCGCAGTAGATAAGTCAAAGTGCAGTGCAGAGAATTGCTAATGCATTGAACCAGCTAAGAATCTGAGGTATCTTCTGCAATTTTGTCTGATAGGGACATGCAGGTATGCCTCCTTGAGGTCCAAAGTTACGAGCCAAGCTTTCTTGCCCAGCATGAGAAGAAGCTGCTGTATTATCAACATTTTGAATTTTGGAACATCCAGGTAAGTATTTAGAGAAGAAAGATCCAGAATGGGCCTCCAGGCTTTGTCCTTTCTGGGAACCAGAAAGAGTCTTGAGTAAAATCCTTGTCCTTGCTCCTGTGTTGGTACCTTTTGAATAGCTCTCATGTCCATGAATGCTGTAATTTGTCTTTGAGCCTCTGCCCATTGATTTGGTGGCAGATTTGGCATTCCTTTTAACCTTGGCAGAGTGTAAAAGTGGAACCTGTAACCTTGAGATACAATATTGAGAACCCATTTGTCTTTGGTGATCAAATGCCAATTGTGACAGAAAAGTGCCAGTTTTCCCCCCAAGGGGGCTGCCAAGAGGGATTTGTTTGGCAGCTGTAGTGGGAAGTCATTGGGGCTGTTTTTTTTTATAAGGTTGAGGCCTGTCTTCCCCTTCTTTCTGGGTTGAAGCACCCCATTGTCTAGGCCTGTAAGAACCTTGTGGTTGACCTCTGCCTCTTGGACGTCTGTCAAACTGGAAAGGACCAATTTTTCGTTGGCCAATTTCTGCTAAATCGAGGAGGCTGAACATGTAACAAATCCTTCACCGTTTGCATAGATTTTGCCTTATCCTCCATTTTCTTTAATACCTCTTCTGCCTTAACTCCAAATAAAACATCCTGCTGCAAAGGTGCATCCAATAATTTCGCTTTAATATGATCTGGTAAAGTCTGCTCTTTTAACCAAGCATATCTTCTAATGACAGACCCTGTAACTGCTGCTCTACAGGAGGCCTCTAATGAATCAAAACCACATTGCAAAGTATGTTTTCCCACTTGTTCAGCTGCATGCAATAAATCCTGCATTTCCTTATAGTTAGGAAGATCTGAATTTGGAAGCATTTTTTGTTTCAACGGAGACATCAAAAATTGCTGATATTTAAGCATGTGAAACTGGCAATTTAAGGCCCTCATTGCTAAAGTTGCAGATGTATATACTTTCTTCCCCCATCTGTCTAATGCTCTGGAATCTGTCAGAGGGGACTGGAGTTTTTGCTGTAGAGGCCTTTACCCCTATGGGACCCTGGGAAATAGTTTCAGGGTCAGCAACAGGGCTTTTATAAAGAAATTTGTGAGAGTCAGGGACTCTGTAGTATCTGTCTGGCTTAACTGGAGCCGGAGGTAAAGAATCAGGATTTAAACTGGATTCAGAATACACATCATCCACAATATCTAACACTGGCGGAATAGCAAGGGGTCTGTGTTGAGGTAATAAAAGAAAATCTCTGAGCCTTTTTTTGGATTCTGAATAATCCTGGCCTCCCAATGGAAATGCTCCCTCAAGGTATGTAAGGTTTCCCCAAAGGAGTAGTCCTCTGGTGGAGAGGCTGAAGGAATTGATTCCTCAGCATCAGAATCCTCATAAGGGGGTAAAGAGTATCCTTGGTCTGAGGATGAATCTGAAGAGATGGACACCTGGTCGGATGAGTCAAGCCTTTTATCAGGAGGAGGGTGGGACCCCCTGATCAGAGTAATTAAGTCTTCAGCCATTTTGCGCATCTGCTTCTTAGGCATAGAGGCCTGTCCTGGTGAATGTTGAAGTTGTTTCTTTGTTTTTAAAGGGGTTTTAGACTTAGCAGAAGATTTAATGGTTAACTGAGTAGGTCTGAAAACACCCTCTGAAGCTTGCGGGTTTGTTCAGCTGCTCCGGATCCCTCTAAAGGGTTAGTCTCGGTAGGCCATAAATCTGGTGTATCCGAAGGCCCAGCCATCTCCATGTGGGAGTCATAGAAGGCCTGTGGTTCCAAAGAAGCGGTCATCAGGGGCTGCAAAGGCGCCTTGCTGAAAACCAGAGAACCGGCGACTGGCCTAGAAGAGGCTTCGTCGTCAGTTTTGGGCCTCGGATGCCTGTCCTTGTCTTTGCGCTTTTTGTGAATCCAGGTCATTGGTTGTTCCGATGGCATAGTGTAATTGAATTTTCTGCCAAAATAATGTCGGGCAAAATCAAGCCGACATTTAATAGTGAGCTTGTTAAACCTAGCACAAAACCGACAACCTGTGACGTCGTGGTCTGGGCCTAGGCATGGGATACAATAAGAATGGAAATCCTTATGAGGTATTTGCTTCCCACAAGAAATGTAATTAACTTTTACTGACATCGGTCTGAGGCAAGAAAAAGTTTCCCCAACGGGGTACTTAGCTTTGTAGAAGACTTCGGTTCTGGATTCGGAATGAAAATCTCAGATGTCGGCCAACCGGCACTTGCGAACTGCTTTTGCTTCGGGCACCGCGCAGCAAGAAAGACTGGAGAAAATGGCGTCGGCTGCATCTTATATACCCCTGGTGCACTGACGTCAGGGAAGAAGCAACAGCAACCGACGCCGGACCAAGACTTTGGAACTCGGGCCGACTGAGGGACCGCCTGACGGCAGGATAACCCAAGTGTAATGACTGCAGCAGTGTAACACGATGAACATCTGCTCTTACAACCTGGTGCCAGTGGGGTAGAGGACAACATTCCAACTATGGTTCAGGTGACCAGAGTATAATTAGCAGCTCAGCTGTTTCACAGCATTAGCAAAGGACAGGTGGGGCACATCCAGGGGAAAGACAGACAGCAGCAGGATGCATACAGCTATAATCCCTCAAAGGAGGGGTAACAGTCAAGTAGGCTTCTTGAGGGTGGGCTTAAGGTTTGCTAACTACCACCTGGTGACAGTCTTCTTCAGTATACAGACGTCACAAGGGAAGGGCATTTTCAGTCCCCATTGTGATGCAGATAGCCAGTAACCAGCTCCCCCATCTAGGGGCAGGGTTTGGTGCTATACACAGAACAATCTCATAGTCAGGTTGCAGGGCAGACCACAAACTCCCCAGTGGCTGTCTAAATGCCAAACCTCCTCACAGTTGTCACCCTAGTGGAGCTGGGGTACACCACCTCTAGGGAATGAATGTGCTCAAGTTTGACAGAAGGACTGAGCAGTAGTGTGGGGAGGACAGTATATAAAAAAATCATCACTTGTCTAATCTGACTACATATACAATATAGCACCATCCTAACAAAGCAAAGACTATAATGTCATGGGGTATGGAACAGGAACGGTCTACTAAATGTAGTGCAGCATCATATAATAAAGACAATAATGTCATGGGGTATGGAACAGTAACGGTCTACTAAATGTAGTGCAGCATCATATAATAAAGACTATAATGTCATGGGGTATGGAACAGTAACGGTCTACTAAATGTAGTGCAGCATCATATAATAAAGACTATAATGTCATGGGGTATGGAACAGTAACGGTCTACTAAATGTAGTGCAGCATCATATAATAAAGACTATAATGTCATGGGGTATGGAACAGTAACGGTCTACTAAATGTAGTGCAGCATCATATAATAAAGACTATAATGTCATGGGGTATGGAACAGTAACTGTCTACTAAATGTAGTGCAGCATCATATAATAAAGACAATAATGTCATGGGGTATGGAACAGTAACGGTCTACTAAAGGTAGTGCAGCATCATATAATAAAGACTATAATGTCATGGGGTATGGAACAGTAACGGTCTACTAAATGTAGTGCAGCATCATATAATAAAGACTATAATGTCATGGGGTATGGAACAGTAACGGTCTACTAAATGTAGTGCAGCATCATATAATAAAGACTATAATGTCATGGGGTATGGAACAGTAACGGTCTACTAAATGTAGTGCAGCATCATATAATAAAGACTATAATGTCATGGGGTATGGAACAGTAACGGTCTACTAAATGTAGTGCAGCATCATATAATAAAGACTATAATGTCATGGGGTATGGAACAATGTGTCTACTAAATGTAGTGCAGAATCATATAATAAAGACAATAATGTCATGGGGTATGGAACAGTAACTGTCTACTAAATGTAGTGCAGCATCATATAATAAAGACTATAATGTCATGGGGTATGGAACAGTAACGGTCTACTAAATGTAGTGCAGCATCATATAATAAAGACTATAATGTCATGGGGTATGGAACAGTAACTGTCTACTAAATGTAGTGCAGCATCATATAATAAAGACTATAATGTCATGGGGTATGGAACAGTAACTGTCTACTAAATGTAGTGCAGCATCATATAATAAAGACAATAATGTCATGGGGTATGGAACAGTAACGGTCTACTAAATGTAGTGCAGCATCATATAATAAAGACTATAATGTCATGGGGTATGGAACAGTAACGGTCTACTAAATGTAGTGCAGCATCATATAATAAAGACTATAATGTCATGGGGTATGGAACAGTAACGGTCTACTAAATGTAGTGCAGCATCATATAATAAAGACTATAATGTCATGGGGTATGGAACAGTAACGGTCTACTAAATGTAGTGCAGCATCATATAATAAAGACTATAATGTCATGGGGTATGGAACAGTAACGGTCTACTAAATGTAGTGCAGCATCATATAATAAAGACTATAATGTCATGGGGTATGGAACAGTAACTGTCTACTAAATGTAGTGCAGCATCATATAATGAAGACTATAATGTCATGGGGTATGGAACAGTAACGGTCTACTAAATGTAGTGCAGAATCATATAATAAAGACAATAATGTCATGGGGTATGGAACAGTAACTGTCTACTAAATGTAGTGCAGCATCATATAATAAAGACTATAATGTCATGGGGTATGGAACAGTAACGGTCTACTAAATGTAGTGCAGCATCATATAATAAAGACTATAATGTCATGGGGTATGGAACAGTAACTGTCTACTAAATGTAGTGCAGCATCATATAATAAAGACTATAATGTCATGGGGTATGGAACAGTAACTGTCTACTAAATGTAGTGCAGAATCATATAATAAAGACTATAATGTCATGGGGTATGGAACAGTAACGGTCTACTAAATGTAGTGCAGCATCATATAATAAAGACTATAATGTCATGGGGTATGGAACAGTAACGGTCTACTAAATGTAGTGCAGCATCATATAATAAAGACTATAATGTCATGGGGTATGGAACAGTAACGGTCTACTAAATGTAGTGCAGCATCATATAATAAAGACTATAATGTCATGGGGTATGGAACAGTAACGGTCTACTAAATGTAGTGCAGCATCATATAATAAAGACTATAATGTCATGGGGTTGTACGCATCCATCCACTTATTGCTCTATTCACTGATCATAAGGTGTAGTCTTACCAGTGCCAATTGAACATAGAGCAAACCCTGTAATGAAAGGAAAACCACCAGTCTGACAGCTGTGCTGTCTAAAAAGGGACATGTCAAATGCTGGCACCATTCAGACATAAAACCAAGATACTGATAAGGGAAGAACAGCCATACGACAACTGAGCTACTCCTTGATGTTCAAATGTAGTACTCCAACGCAGCTCTGACATATGGCAGTGGCATCTATGAAAGAAGTGCACACCTTTCCAGATGGCAGTACCATGCAGCTGTCAGATGCTGTACTGACCTGCGTAAGTGTCAGTGACTGGGGTAAAGCACTTCACAACAGTTAAAGTAGTCTGTAAGATGGCAGAACATAGTATATTAGAAAGGATGGCTGTATAATGTTTTCACCATAACAGAAGACAAATCATCCTAGTCTTCAAGCTTAACATTTTTCTACTAAGTACGCACTACTTAGAAAGACACAACACAGCCCCAATGGCTGGAGTTACTTCAAATTTTACAGCAATATCCCATGAGAAAGTCAAAGAATACATCTCTCAAAGTCAGGCAGAAACAGCATATGCACTCCTTTGCTTGGTCAGACAAGTAGTACATTAGGCAAGTCTCAACATTTCACATCAGCAAAAAGTTGCAAAAAGAGACTATCACCATAGTAACACACTGGAGACACCACAGTAGTTGTATATATTCTGTTCCTGGTGCATTTCAGTAGTTTTAGAGAGACAATACTAAGTAACTTGTCCACCAGTACACCTACCACATCTTAGGACGTCAGATCAAGTGCACAGCGCTTGGGTATCAGCCTCTCAAACAAACTTACAAGTACGTTTTAGTCTGCAACTTGCTCACTTACAGATGCTAAAGGTTGCAGTCACCATTCACACCCATATATCACCAGAACTAAACACACAGCTACCAAAGACCTAAAGTAATCATGGACAGAAGGGAGGGCTTGCAGGAGAAAAGTACAGTTTTGTACCTACCATAAGTGTAGATGTTAGAGCGTCTTCACTGCTGCAGTCATTACACTTGGGTTATCCTGCAGTCAGGCGGTCCCGCAGTTGGCCAGAGATCCAAAGTCTTGATCCGGCGTCAGTTGCTGTCGCTTCCTCCCTGACATCAGTGCGTCAGGGGTATATAAGATGCAGCCGATGCCATTTTCTTCAGTTTTTCTTGCCCCAGATGTCAGGTGCCCCCAAAAAGGTAGGCAATACATATTGCTAGTAAAACATACAATAAGGTAAAAACAAAACCTTCAGTAACCAGCAAATACACCACATAGGTAGTATAGTGTAGAAAGGTATAGGTAAGCCCCAGCTAAGAAAGAGAGGATGGCGGGTAGGTAACCAGGACTGCAGCAGTGAAGACACTCTAACATCTACATTTATGGTAGGTACAAAACTGTACTATGTTCATCGTGTTTCACTGCTGCAGTCATTACACTTGGGTTGAATCCCAAAGCTGAGTCAGGGTGGCTGGTTCTATAGAGGAATTGGCGTGGCTATGAGGCCCTGCAGCACTGCAGTGGCAAAGCCAGCTCTGGATCTAGAATAAAGAGACAAGTGGTAATGCTTGGTAAAGGTGTGCACTGAACTCCAAGTTGCAGCTTCCAAGATGTCTTTGGTAGGTACTCCTCTAAGGTAGGCAGCAGAAGTGACAGTTGCCCTGGTGGAATGTGGTCTAATGTTACTAGGTACAGGTTTCCCATGCTGTGTGTAGTAGAACCGGATACAGTGTCCTAACCACTTTGAAATGGTCTGCTTTGAAATAGCCTTTCCCTGTGATCCTGCAGCATATGACACAAACAATTGTTCAGTTTTTCTGAAAGCTTTTGTTTTGTCCAAGTAGAAATGCAATTGTCTGTGTATGTCCAATGAGTGTAGAAGTCTCTCCCCTTTATTCTGGGGATTTGGATAAAAAGTTGGCAAGTGAATAGTTTGGTTAAGAGCCACACTGGATACCACCTTAGGCATAAAAGAAGGGTTTGTTCTTAAAGAAACCCTGTCTTGGTGAAAAATGATGAAAGGCTCCACTGCCATTAGTGCCTGTAGTTCTGAGACTCTTCGTGCTGAGGTTATTGCCAGAAGCAGAGCAGTTTTCCATGATACATATTTTAATTCTGCTGAATTGGCTGGCTCAAAAGGAGGTAAAGTGAGTTTTTCCAAGACAAAATTGAGGACCCAAGTAGGTGTTGGTGCTCTCCGGGGCGGTCTTATGTTTTTAGCCCCTCTGAGGTACTGCTTTAGCAAAGGATGAGAGAAAATAGGAGGATCTGTGTTGTACTGAGCCAAGATGGCAAGGCGTGGATCTTAATGGATGCGAAGGATAGTCCTTTGTCAAGCATCTCAGTTAAGTATTGTAGTATCTGAGGAATGTTTGAGACAAGAGGGTCAAGGCTTTGAGCCTGGTTCCAGGCACAGAATCTCTTCCACTTTTCTGAATAAGATTTCCTGGTGCTAGGCCTCCTGGCCTCCAAAATGACATCCATAACAGCTTTAGAGAGAGGTGTTGTCGGTTTGACTAATGAATCTGCCATGCAGCCAGGTTTAAGGTTTTGAGCTGACTGTGCAGGATCTGATTGTTTTTGTTTTGTTGAGTCAGAAGGTGTGGCATTTGAGGTAAAATCCATGGTGGGCCTTGAGCTAAGTTCTTTAAGATTGGGTACCAGTGCTGGCGTGGCCAGTTTGGACGCAATCAGGATCATCTGTGGTTTTTCTTGTCTGGGTTTTAGGAGTACCTTTGAAAGGAGAGGCAGTGGTGGGAAGGCATAAACTTAGGCTTTTCCAGCTGAACGAAAGAGCATCCACTTTCCATGCTTGTGTGTTATAAGTCCTTGTGCAGAATTTTTGTAGTTGGCAATTCAGCGGGGCGGCAAAAAGATCTATGTCTGGGCACCCCCATTTTTGCATTATCATGCTGAAAACTTGTGGATTTAATTTCCACTCATGAGGATCCACGATGTTTCTGCTTAAGTCGTCTGCCAGAGTATTTTTCTTTCCTGGCAGGAATTGTGCTTGCAGATGAACTTGATAAGTTAGAGCTGTGTTCCACAAGGTCATGGCTTGTCTGCATAGGGGGTAAGAATGAGTGCCCCCTTGCTTGTTTATGTACCACATTACTGTGGTGTTGTCTGTCTTTAATAATAATTATCTTGGATGCAGAAGGTCCTTGAAAGCTGTTAGGGCATTTTGTACAGCCAACATCTCTTTTTGATTGATGTGAAGATGCATTTGGTCTGTGGTCCACTTGCCCTGAATACAATTTCCTGCCATGTGTGCTCCCCAGGCGTAATCCGAAGCATCTGTTGTTAAAGTCTGCCTGGCTGTAGGTAGAGTGAAAGGCTGACCCTTGTTGAGGTGACATGCCTGTGCCCACCATCGAAACTCCTGCTGTAGGCAGGGAATTAGTGGTATTACTGTTTCCAAACTGTGAGAGTGTCGAGTCCAAACACTTTTTAGGTACCATTGTAATTTCCTCATATGCAGTCTGACATATGGAATTAGTAGTATGCAGGATGCTATGAATCCCAAGGCCTGCAAAATTTTTCTTGCAGGGAGTCAGTTGTCCTTGTTTGTCTGGCATGAGATAAGCCATCTGGGCCGTTGTATTTAAGCTGGCACCCAGGAATATTATCTCTAGTGAGGGCACTAGTTTTGACTTTGTTTACCGTGTACTCTAGGCAAATTAGCAACTTTTTTATAAACGCCAGATGCTTTAGAAGAATGTCCTTGCTCTCTGCTTGAATAAGGCAGTCGTCCAGGTATGGATATATTTGAATTCCTTTTTCTCTGCAAAATGCAATTACTGGTGACAGGCACTTTGTGAAGACCTGGGTGCAGTAGATAAGCCAAAGGGCAGTGCAGAGAATTGGTAGTGCATTGAACCAGCTATAAATCTGAGGTATCTTCTGCAATTTTGTCTGATAGGGACATGCAGGTATGCCTCTTTGAGGTCCAAAGTAACAAGCCAAGCTTTCTTGCACAACATGGGAAGGAGCTGCTGTAGTGTCAACATTTTGAATTTCGGAACATCCAGGTAAGTATCTAGAGTACAAAGGTCTAGTATGGGTCTCCAGGCTTTGTCCTTTCTGGGGACCACGAAAAGTCTTGAGTAAAATCCTTGTCCTTGTTCCTGCTGTGGCACTTTTTGAATAGCTCTCAAGTCCATGAGGGCTGTAATTTGTTTTTGTGCCTCTGCCCATTGATTTTGTGGCAAGTTTGGCATTCCTTTTATCCTTGGTAAAGTGTGAAAGTGGAACCTGTAACCTTGAGACACAATATTCAGAACCCATTTGTCTTGGGTGATTGTTTGCCAATTTTGAGAAAAAAGTGCTAGTTTCCTCCCTAAGGGAGCTGCCAAAAGGGAAGTGCTTGGCATTGGAAGGGGGAAGTCATTGAGACTGTTTCCTGTAAGGTTGTGACTTGCCTTCACTTCCTTTTGGGGTTGAAGCACCCCAATTTTGTGGTCTGTAAGAGCCTTGGGGCTGAGATCTGCCTCTTGGGCGTCTGTATCTGCCTCTTTGTGGCCTGTCTGAAACTGGAAAGGACCAATTCTTTGAGGGCCAATTTCTGCTAAATCGAGGTGGCTGTACCTGTAAGAAATCCTTCACTGTTTGCATAGATTTTGCCTTATCCTCCATTTTCTTTAATACCTCTTCTGCCTGAACACCAAATAAAATATCTTGCTGTAAAAGGAGCATCCAATAATTTTGCCTTAACATGATCAGGTAAACTTTGTTCTTTTAACCAAGCATGCCTTCAAATCACAGATCCTGTAACTGCTGCTCTACAAGAAGCCTCTAATGAATCAAAACCACATTGCAGAGTATGTTTTCCCACTTGTTCAGCTGCATGCAATAAATCCTGCATTTCCTTATAGTCAGGATGTTCTGCACTTTTAATCATTTTCTGTTTTAACTGAGACATTAACTATCGTTGGTATTTAAGCATGTGAAACTGGCAATTTAAAGCCCTCACTGCTAAAGTTGCAGAAGTGTAAACTTTCTTCCCCCATCTGTCTAATGCTCTAGAATCCCTGTCAGAGGGAACTGGATTTTTAGCCGTGGAAGCCTTTACCCCTTTGGGACCCTGGGAAATAGTTTCTAGGTCAGCAACAGGGTTTTTATAAAGAAATTTGTGGGAGTCAGGGACTCTGTAGTACCTGTCTTGCTTGACTGGAGCAGGGGATAAAGAATCAGGATTTAAACTGGATTCAGAGAACACATCATCCACAAATATCTACCACTGGCAGAATAGCAAGGGGCCTGTGCTGAGGCAATAAAAGAAAGTCTCTGAGCCTATTCTTGGATTCTGAGTAATCCTGACCCACCCAATGGAAATGCTCCCTCATGGTATGCAAAGTTTCCCCAAAAGAATAATCCTCAGGAGGAGAGGCTGAATGAATTGATTCTTCAGCATCAGAGTCCTCATAGGGGGTAAAGAGGTATCAGAATATATGGAAACCTGGTCAGAGGAATCAGTCTGCATCCTGCCTAGGCCTTTTATCAAGAGGGGGATGGGAACCCCTGATCAGAGTAATTAAGTCTTTGGCCATTTTGAGCATCTGTTTTTTAGGCATGGAGGCCTGTCCAGGTGAATGCTGTACTTGCTTCTTTGTCTTTAATGGAGTTTTAGACTTGGCTGTAGTTTTTATGGTAAGCTGTGAAGGTCTGAAAACACCCTCAGAAGCAGATGCCTGCTCAGCGGCTCCGGACCCATCTGAAGGGTTAGTCTCCGTAGGCCCAACACCTTGAGTATCCAGAGGCCTAGGCATCTCCACGTGGGAGTCGGAGGCGGCCTGTGGCTCTCAGGTAGCGGGTGTCAGGGGCTGCGAAAGCACCTCACTGAGAACCAGCGACTGGCCTAGAAGAGGCTTCATCGTCAGTTTTGGGCCTTGGATGCCTGTCCTTATCCTTGTCTTTGTGTTTTTTGTGTATTCTGGCCGTCGGTTGTTCCGACGGCATGGTATAATTAAATCTTTGGCCAAAGTAATGGCGAGCAAAATCAAACAGACGTTTAATAGTGCATTTGTTAAATCTAGCACAAAACTGACAACTAGTAACGTCGTGATCTGGGCCTAGGCATGGAATACAGTAAGAATGAAAATCCTTATGAGGTATTTGCTTCCCACAAGAAATACAATTATTAACTTTTACTGACATTGGTCTGAGGCAAGAAAAAGTTTCCCCAACGGGGTACTTAGCTTTATTGAAGACTTCGGTTCCGAAAATCGAATTTGATATCTCAGTAGTCAGCCGACCAGCACTTGCGAACTGCTTTTGCTTCGGGCACCGCACGGCAAGAAACACTGAAGAAAATGGCGTTGGCTACATCTTATATACCCCTGACACACTGACATCAGGGAGGAAGCGACAGCAACTGACGCCGGACTAAGACTTTCGAACTCTGGTCGACTGCGGGACCGCCTGACGGCAGGATAACCTAAGTGTAATGACTGCAGCAGTGAAACATGATGAACATCCAAGGAAGGTAAGAATAACTTAAGTCATGTACTGGTACAGACAATAAATCCATATCAATGACATGATAATATAGCATCATCAGTGCCTTCATACTGTTTGCTATAACTTGCGTCATGTACTGGTACAGACAATAAATCCATATCACTGACATGATAATATAGCATCATCAGTGCCTTCATACTGTTTGCTATAACTTGCATCATGTACTGGTACAGACAATAATTCCACATCACTGATATGATAATACAGCATCATCGTGCCTTCATACTGCTCAGTGTGTTTGTACAGTAATAAGATATGCAAGAAAAGAGTGGGTGAAAGCCCCAGCCAATCTATCGCACTTAACGGCATAAAAAAGCAAAGCTGGCATTTGAAAAGTAGTCCAACTTGTAATGCTTACTAGGCATGTGGACTATAGACAAAGTCAATGCTTTACAAAACACTGAAGCCTCCCTAGAAGGAAGGCAGACAGACTGCCCTGAATATTCTTTCTTGAGAACTGTAGAAAAATGCGCGCAACACAACCTGCAATCCAGTGAGAAAATATCAGCTTGTTTACTGGCATACCCAACTTATTTGTTAAGAAAATGGAAAAACTGCAAATTTCCACTTTTTGGGTAGCATAAGCAAACATATGATGCAAGTCAGCTTTTCACCCTCAATGTACACTTTGAAGTGCAAAGATGGAAGCTGTTCTTTTTCAGTACCATACATCAAAAGCCTTATATATATATATATATATATATATATACATATATATATATATATATATATATATATATATATATATATATATATATATATATATATATATATATATATATATATAAAATAAATACTGGCATCCAACAGTCAGTCATCCTTCTCTTATAAAAACAGTGCTGGGCTCTAAAGCCATAAAGACTTGTAACTCTGAAACTCTCTTAACTGAGGTAACAATGAACAAGACTACTGTAGTTTAGGTGAAGAATTTTAAGGAAGTGGGAAAGCTTCAGTATTTTTTCTAAACCTAAATTGAGATCTCAAGTAGACTTAAGTTTCTTACAAGGATGAAGACCGTGATCTTCACTGGATGAGAAAAGGTCAAAGAGGATTCCCTTAGCAAACAAGGTGATAAGGCAGCAGAATGTTTTACCCCTCCATAACCACCAATCATTATGCCCTGGCATGGCCATTATAATCCATTGGTTTCCCTTTATGAGATCAGAGAACAGGCATGATGCAGGTAGCCATCAATAAGCATGCCCAGAACATCCCAAAAGTGGGGTGTGAAACACTTCCCCGAGCAAGCCCAAAGCGTCCCAAATGTGGGGTGTGCAACACTGTCCTCTGAGCAAACTCACAGCATCCCAAAAGTGGGGTGTGCAATACTGTCTCCCGAGCAAGCCCAAAATATCCCAAAAGTGGGATGTGCAATACTGTCCCCAGAGCAAGCGCACAACATCCCAAAAGTGGGATGTGCAATACTGTGCTCTGAACAATCACACAACATCCCAAAAGTGGGCTGTGCAATACTGTCCCCTGATCAAGCCCATCGTGTTACTTGTTTATGGCAGCCTGTAATTTTGAGGCACTATTCTGACCCATGGCAGTACCATTCACTACCACTTGACCTACATCAATATCAGATGACACAACACAGCCTCTCACTGACAAATGCACTACTCCCCAACATTAATAACGTGCTGTTCATGCCCCATTCTGTCAAGCAATGCAACCAATAACTGTTCTAGTCTCCAGTGATAGCATGTCTTTTGGTGTCACTGTTCTGCCATATGTTCCTAAACCACAGCAGTCTAGAAAAGAGGCAACATGGAGCTATGCAAGCATTCAACACATCGACTGATTTCCTTTCTGCCACTGAAGTAATTACATATCAGTAAACGGCTTCTGATTTCCCACAGTAGTACATATCTACTATTTCTGCAATCACTGACGTGGAGCCATGAGTCACAATAAGGTTCTGGGGTGGCACAAAAATGCAGGTCAATCCCTGCAATACAAAGGGATGCTTCTCTCACACAGCAGTCAGTGCCATACATCGTATCACGTAATGACAGTGAGTAACTGGACTAAATGTATGAAGCAATATAAACAAACCCACATTTAGTACAGACAAACATCACATGCACACTAGCAGCATCCAAAGAAGGCTAAGTATGAGAGACATTGCAATAAACTAGACAATGAGATCTGATTTTCAAACAGAATGGCAATAAATGTAAACCAGTTGTAATATGCCTGTAACAAACTTAAAACAATTTATAAAAATACTACTTTAACAAACACAAGCAAAATAAATTGCATTGTATTTACCCTTCAGGAAAAGTGTAATGTTGAGAAATATGTTAAGCAGAGTGTAATTGTATTTGCTACAGTGGAAATGTACTTCATAATATGTGTATTGCAGAGTCTGTTTGGAGGTTGCTGCACTAGATCACATGATACATTTCCTTAGGTGGACTAAGGCTTGCAGCATCTCACCCTTCTCCCATGGGCATGTAATGGTGAGAATGAAAACAGGAAAGGGGTCTTCTGAATTCAAATTAAGACCGCAAGAAATGATGTTTGGGAATTTATATAAACACAGCCTGACTGCCCTTCCTTATCAACTAAATATTACTGCTGAAGATGCTTTTGGGAAAGAGCTTCTGCCTGTAAGGACTCGGAGTATTCCACTTTGGATTAAAATGTCACAAACAATAAGGAGAGAACACATGTTTCAATAGAAGCAAACAAATTTGGGTGTAAGCATTCAAAGATACATCTCTGGATAACCAAAACAAACAAAAGACAATCCAGCAAACTTCCACCACCAGCAAGACAGTCCAGGAACGAATGATGCAGGCCAAGAGGAGCTTCCAGTAGTTTAATAAAACACAGCAAAATTGACATGATTGAGCGCTTTCGTATAAAAATACTTCATCAGAATATGTTACAAAAGCACAAACACCAAGTTTAAATGTCCCTTCCTATAATCATATGACAGTTTGCATCATCAATGCACTCACTTGTAGAAAAAAAGCATGCCTTAAAGCAACAACATGTTACAAGTTAAAACTTAAAAAATATTATGTTATCTATTAGTTTTCAAATATAAAATGAAAAAAATAATCCTTGCCCAACAAAAAAGTTGAAATGCACAGAACAGCACCTGGCTACACAATACAAGATTTAAGTTTTAAAACAAGCTATACACACCCCTTCATTGAGACCAGGAGGGTTGGTAGCATTTAATCTAAACTGCCAACGCAGCTCCCTTTCTTCCAATTTATCCTCCCATGGTCCCCCCTCTAAGGTCTTGTAACACTTGTTCAAAAAATCGAAAACTATGACTGGGGTACCCTATAATGTGTTTAGTAAGGGCATTTTTACTATCCAGTTTTCTAATGATCAATTTTATGTTCATATATACGCTCTTTGATTTTCCTCTTTGTCTTGCCTACATTAAAACTTTTACACAGTTGACATACAGCAGCATAAACCACCACCACACGGTTGAAGTTACAAAAATTCCTGGATCTAATTGTCATTTGGTTTAACACCAGCTTATCACCTTCCAGTACGTCATTACAATAATTGCAAAATCCACATTTATAGGTGCCAGCCCTTTTGTTACTGTGTCCATACTCACAGTGGACAGATGTGTGCTCAAGATCATTTTTAATGGTCTTGCCCCTTCTAAAGACCACGGTTGGATGGGTCCCTATTTTGTTTCCAAATTCTTTACACCAAAAAAAAAAAAAAAAGCCATTTTTTGAACAAAATACCCCTAATCTGAGGGGCCTCATTGCAAAAGTTTGTAACAAAGGCTTTTTGCATAATAGGCCCATCCACTCGTCTCCTAGAAAATGCACCTATAGCCAAAGGGAAGGTGGGTTGTATAAGGGGTACTGCATCTCCCTTCTTTCTTTTCTACATGATATTATCCCGAATCATGGCAACTGTGCCCTTGGGGTACCCCCCTCTTGAGTAACATGTGCCACAGTGTCTCACATTCTTCCACAAACTGGTTGTGAGAGGAAACCATTCTGGCCACTCTAATATAATGGCCTTTGATGATTCCTATTTTTTTGAAGGAGAGGGTGGTTGCTCTCAAAATTTGTAGGCTATTGCTGTATGTGGATTTTCTGTAAATTTTACTACCCAATTGTTCATTCTGATAATCTTTAAAAATAGTAACATCCAAATAATTGGTACTTTCCAATGAATGGTATGAGTAAACCTCAAAAAAGATGTAAAGAAATTAAATTCCATAAAATCCCAGATCTCCTCTGGGGGTCTATCACAGACGATAAAAATATCGTCCAAAAAATGGGAGATGCAACTTCCAAGGTTTAACCTCACAGTGTCTGAAAAGAGCATGTCGTTCCCATTGTGGCAACACTATGTTGGCAAATATGGGGGCACAAGATGCCCCCATAGCTACCCCTTTTGTCTGCCTATAGTATTGCTCCTCCAGAAAAACAAAGTTATATTTCAGAACCAATTCCATGCATAAAACTAAAACATTAACATCAGTGTCATTGTTAACTCAGTGCATTCACACAGGAAATCATGGAACCAATTCCAGACCTTGTTCATGTGGTATAAATGTTAAACAACTCAATTACATCCACTGTTAAAAAAACAGTCCCTTGAAAATTCCAAGTTTTTCATTTTACACAAAAAATCCCAGGAGTCCTTGCAAATGTCTTCAAAAGGTTCCAAACACTAACAAAGAATCCACGTAGACCCCAAGGGGGTGGATTTTGGATTTACTGGCATTTACAATTGGTCTCATTGGTGGGTCAACAATGTTGAGAATCTTGGGGATCCTGAATATACATGGGACAACAGGATCTAATGCCTGAAGAAACCTGTGCACTTCCGGTTTGATCTCCCCCTCTCAATTCTGTAGTATACCACTTTGACGTAACTCAATGACATCTCCTCATACAAATCAGTTTGTGACATGGCTCATCATTTTGTACAAGTAGTCTTCTCTGTTCATGACCACTACCCCTCCCCCCTTTGTCAGGTTTCATGACCCTTAAATGTCTGTTCTTAGCTAGTTGAAAAAACAATGTATACTCATGGTTATTCAAGTTACTTGTATTGTTGTTCTTTCGGCTTTTCCCGGTTAGGGGTCGCCATAGCGGAACTCCGGTCCGCTAATGATTGGCAGTAGAGTTTTACGGTGTCGAGGTGCCAGCTCAACGCCCAACCTTCAATGAAGGCACACCCATTCTATGCATATCTTTCGAATGCCACTCGACCGCGGGGAGGACATGCAGACTCCACACAGAAGGCACTCCAGCAGAGAATCGAACGGGAGAACCTCTTGCTGTGAGGCAACAACGCCACTGCTGCACCACCGTCACTTCATTCAAGTTACTTGTGTTATTATGGTTAAATTTACAAAGGGCTCTGAAATCCAACTCTACCAATTTTTTCAAACAATATTAAGGGCAATTGGGGGGGGTTAAATGTGCTGCTACATTTCAAAATATTGCTGGTAAAATCTGTTTGACTTCCCAGTATTAGCCCCAGATAAATTTTTCTGAGGTACAACTTCAAGTCAATTAACAGCGTATCTATTTAAAATTGAGCATAAGGAACAAACAACTCGCCTTTGCTGAGTAGATCTGCATGTTTAACAGTACATTCCAAGTCACTATAATTAAATAGTTTAAAGTCACCTGAATGATTAAATATCAACAAAGGTCCTTCTGTGGCATTTTCCCCTTGAAAGTCAGACTCATCGTTGGTTAATGCACTAAGTGCCTCAGTTATGCTGTACGATATCCCCATGGTTGCTGCCATCTGTTTCCCTGGTCCCTTTTCCACTGGTTGTGCGAGACACTGTTCTCTCTGATTTTTTAATTCTCTCGGAATGGCGAACAAATTCCCCCTGCTCTCCTGGCATTAGTCGTTCATAGGTTGGTACTAGGCTATCAGCCCTAGGGCCTATACAAGCCTAGCCATAACAATTCCCTGTCTATTTCTTCCCACACTATTTACTTCCCTGGACCCCTGTCTAGCAGGGCGACTGACGTGATTCCCCGAGATGAATTTCCTTTCTCCCATCCAATCGTCAACGTTGTGATTACACCTGGCAGTTTCTGCTTCCTCGGTGACATCAACATGCAGAAGAATTTATGGACGCTGGAGGTCTAGGATATGCCCTCCCTTCTTCATAGGCCACCCGGTCCCTCTCAAATTTCTTTTCCTTGCTAGTCCTGATAAGAGACTTCACGATCTACTTTCCTAAAAATTTCTTTATACTCCCCTGAAATGAGGGAAATTGTAGATCTTTGTGTAAAACTGCATCCAACCTGTCTGCTTCTCTAATGAGCACATCCAGCTCCTGTTGGTTATGTTTGATAATACACCCCAATAGTTCGTACCCATGCCTGCCAAACATGGCAAGCCACTCGGAGTAGAAAGGACTCTCCCCATTTAACACCATTGGGGAATTTCCAAGTTCTAAGGCCGTTAGGAATTCTTTGGGCTATAATGCTTTCCCACAAATAGGCATTCTCCAGCTGTAATTTACATTTAGAAGCAGTTTGTTCAAATAAAAGCAAGGAAGTTTTGAAAGTTTGTGGTTCTTCAACACCATGGTTGCCAAAGGATAGTGAGCCGTTAAGCCATTGTTTCAAATCCTTGTGCTGGTCTGTTTGAGGCTGGGAGGGAACAATCATAATAGGTTCTCTACAGCATGTTCATTGACCAGCAGCTAACAAACTACTTCTTCTTGTAACATTTATTAATGTCCGTTATGCACTTCACAGATAAAGATTCTAGTTGTCTACTGATGTACTATGTTCTTCATCTGTAAATATGTTGCAAGCAATTGCTATGTAAATTGTTAATCGCTATGTAATCCAATGTAACTACTGTCTGTTTATTTTAACTGTGGAGCTTTTCTCCCCGGGCCTCTGCTGAAAATGGACCTACAACCAGTCGGACACTCCCGGTCAACAAATATAAATAAATAAACAAACAGCTTGGTGTTTGTTCAAATTCCTTATCAGACTGCATAACACCATTGCATCTTTTTTGTAAACTATCCACCAATTCAGTAAGCAAGCCCAGGTTCTGGGAAAGTTTCTCCATCTCACCTGCTTTCACTGCGCGCCCAGCCATACTTGTAAACACACAAAAACAGGATAACCAAAAAAAAACAAAGATATGTTTCTGACCATCTCACTTTTTTGAATGTTTATTTCCGGTTTCTGGTGCAAGTGTTTACTATTTGCACATTTACTTTCACAAGAAATGCTTTAACTTGTTTAATTCAAATGAATATCTATTATTTAATTTGAAATACTTGCAACTGATTATTTATTGCTAACATAATATGCATTTTACCAAATCGTTTGGTATCCATCCTTAGTGAGACAATTGCTTAGACTTAATTGCTATCATTTAAACATTTAAATGTTGATTTTAAAAAATAAACATTAAGGAGTGTTCTTGCTTTGTTAGTTTTGACTAAGTGCAGTTCCATGAAAAGAAGAATTTTAAAAGGTTGATTTGATATTCAATGAGAAATCTGCAATGTGCAACCAGGCATGTTAGCTAAGGACAATGCCATCCCCTGCTACCTTTGTTGCATCATCTGCAGAACTGACAGACAGATGCTTGATAAAGTTCTTATCAGCTTCCATGGCTGCATCGGAGATCTCTATCAGGTAAGTTCTCCAGTGACCGGTTCATCTCATCAGCCAGCTCTTCCGCATATCATAACACACAAGATAAATAGTTTACCACCATCAAAATGGGAGGTAGACGTATATGGCAGAAGGGTTAGACAGGAAAATGTATTAACTTATTTAAAACTGCTCAATAGATATTACAGCAGTGCCATTGGCATCTCCTGTAGTGTGCTCACCTGGCCCTTTATTTTCCTGCACACCTGCTACCTCTTAAAGCAGCTAGTACATGAATTTCTGCAATTGCGGCTGTC
Source organism: Protopterus annectens (assembly GCF_019279795.1). Taxonomy (NCBI): domain Eukaryota; kingdom Metazoa; phylum Chordata; order Ceratodontiformes; family Protopteridae; genus Protopterus; species Protopterus annectens. The sequence continues at coordinate 58,777,506 of NC_056747.1, read as the reverse complement.
ATCTGTTTAAAAGAAGCATCTATAGTGCCCTTTTAGCTCCAGACAATGTACACTGCAATTTTATCTTCACAGCCATTCTTAATGGCTTAAAAGGAATCAGAAAACACAGAAAAAGGAATTTACATTTTATCTGCTTATTTTGCCATTTTGTTGCATGAACACCTAACATCTTGCCGGGAGTGCACACTATTGGAAACCCCCCTCCTTTGCTGTTACTGCTCACTTTACAAGCTGGTCTCATTCTTTACTTAATTAAATTGGTCTCTATGTTGTTACAGCTTATTTGACTATAGATGTATCTGTTTTTGTTGACTGTATTGTTATCTCTCCTTTCCTTGACGTAGCGAAGCAGTTGATTGTTCCTGGCTCTGTAGTCATTTCTGGCTCAGGGTTGTTATGCCAGCTCAACCTTCTATTGTACTTTTACTATATCTATTTTTTTTTTCATGGAGTAATGGATACATCTTGTTCTGTTTAGCTATATCCCCCCCCTTTTTTTAATCCGTCTACTTTGGCATCTGTACAGTTTTGCTCTGCTCGCATCATCAGCTGAATGTAGTCCTGCCTCCTCCTGCCTCTTTTCCAATCACAGTTGATCCAAACTGTTAAAATGTCCAGCCTTTAAACTGCGCCATTTTTAAAATGCAATATAGTGCCGTTGGCATCTCCTGTAGTGTGCTCACCTGGTATGCTGGTTTATGCTATGGTTGTATAATTATTTTGAACAAGTTACATCCCATGGTTGTATGCATTTATCTGTCGCACTATCTAATGTTTATATAACTGTGTTTAATAGGTATGTATTGCCTAGGTATAACTAATGTATATTTTACAGCAGCACACGTGCTATATTGTTGATTACTATAGTGCTGTGAGTTTCAGAAGTGTTGTTGTGATGCTGTGAATAGGTGGTCAGTTCTCTCTCCCAAACTATATTTGAATGAACTTGTTTTGTTTCAATTTTTGATCCTATTCATATGTCCTATGCATTTTAAGGTGGTGCGGCATTGGAGAGGCAGGTGATGCATCTGTTAAATGCCCAATTTATATGTCAACATATTGTATACTTTTTCACTGATGTTTTCAGGTGTAGAAGATGTTATTTTATTGACATTTCTCACTATATAGCATTATGGATTACTGAGGTGTCTGTAACCAATGTAAACGTCTTACTAAATGCATTTGTACTATGTTTACAGAGTTGTATATATTAATGTATAGGACAGTTGTGTTACTGTCTTTATTGAGACTTCTACTTCCAACTTTTTGTGTTTTTTTTTTCTCTTTATACCGATATTGTACGTTAAAAAGAAGTTATGTTCTTACCATAACGTTCCATCTGAGTAGTAGACTTCATTCTTCTGCACATATGGGATCCGATTCAGATCTGAGCCGGCAAAAACTTTTCAAGCATCAGCTCTGAGCGACAAGCTCCTCCCCTACCTATATTACCTCACTTCCTCCTATCTAGCCCCAGATAGAGTTTGCTGTCACTAAAAAGCGACGTAACCAAAAACCCTAAACAGGATAACCTGAGGAGTGAGAGGGACGGAGGGAGGGAAAGTGCAGAAGAATGAAGTCTACTACTCAGATGGAACGTTACGGTAAGAACATAACTTCTTTATCTGAAGTAGTTGACTTCATTCATTCTGCACATATGGGACAGAGTCCCCAGCTACTAGAATTCCTGGGAGGCCCTTATGGAAGGATATTTCTGAGCACCGCAGAGCCAAAGGATGCTCTCCCTCTAGAAATAAGATCCAATTTGTAATGAGAGATGAATGTGTGCGAATTTGCTCAAGTAGCTGCTGTACAAATATCATCTAATGGAACTCTCGACCAGAAAGCTGCAGAAGCAGCCATAGTTCTAGTGGAATGAGCCTTCAATACACCAGAAGGAGATAACCCTTTATCCTTATAGACCTGCGCAATACAAAGGGTGATCCACCTTGCTAAGGACACTTTCGAAACTGCTTTGCCCAAAAATGGTTTAGAAAAGGAGACAAACAATTGATCCGACTTCTGGAAGGGTTTAGTCCTATGGAGGTAAAAACGAAGCTGTCTATGGACATCCAACAAATGAAGCTTACGTTCACCCCTATTCTGGAAATATGGGAAGAAGACTGGCAAATTTATGGATTGATTAATATTGGCTGCTGAAGACACTTTGGGAAGAAAAAAAGGGTTCGTGCGCAAAGAAACCCTATCCTTATGAAAAACCAAATAGGGGGGCAAGGAGGATAATGCCTGCAACTCAGAAACTCTCTTTGCCGAAGTGATGGCGACCAAGAATGCTGTCTTCCATGACAAGAACTTCATCGGAACTGAACCGGCTGGCTCGAAAGGGGGAGAGATCAAGGCCTGAAGGACTAAAGTCAAATCCCATGGGGGCACTGTTTCTTTAACTGGAGGTCGCAATAAAAAGGTGCCCTTCAGGAAGGCTTTACAGAGTTTGGCTGAAGCCAGAGCAACCTTATTTTCACCCACATGAAAATTAGAGATGGCAGCCAGTTGAACTTTGATGGTGGAAGACTTGAGCCTGACCGAAAAAGATCTGCCAAAAAATCCAGTATGACCGGATCAGGGGCTGTAAATGGGTTCTGATTGCGCTGAGAGGCCCAAACGCAAAAACGTTTCCACTTGCTATTGTACAGTTTCCTAGTGGAGGCCTTAAGAGAAGCTACCAAAATATTCTTAACAGGACACGAAAGTCTAGGAGTCCTGATGATCATGGGAACTGGAGCAGCCATGCAGTCAGCTTGAGACTGTCCAGGTTGGGCAGGGGCAAGCCCGATGGGTGAGAAATTAGATCCGGACATGGATCTAGAGCCCATGGAGGGGCCAACAGGTGAGACCATAGGAAGGGAAACTACACCTGACGCGGCCAGAAGGGAGCTATGAGAATGACTATGCACTGCAGCCGGCAAGCTCTCTGAAGGAACTTCAGAATCAGAGGCAATGGGGGATAAGCATACAGTAGCCCAGAAAGCCAAGCATGGACCAGAGCGTCCCTGGGGGGCATCCCCTGGAGGGGGGATCAGAACGAAGAATTTGCTGCACTTCGCGTTGGAAGGAGATGCGAAGAGATCGCAGCAAGGTTGACCCCAAACACGGAAGATCTTCTCCGCCACTGATTGTTTCAGGGACCACTCGTAGGGAAGCAGGATAGTCCTGCTGAGACTGTCCGCCAGAATGTTGAGCGTCCCGGGATACGCATTGCTACAAGAAACTGGCTGGGGGATATGGCCCACTCCCAAACTCTCATGGCCTCGCGACAAAGGGGGTAGGATCGGGTCCCTCCCGGTTTGTTTATATACCAGACTACAGACATGTTGTCTGATTGAATGACTATCGTCCCCGGAGGTAGGACTGGGTGGAAGGCTCTCAATGCTAACAAAACTGCCCTCATTTCCAGGACACTGATGTGTAGCTTGGTCTCTGGGGGGGGACCATGTGCCTTGGACCATTCTTCCCAGAAGTGCCCCCCCACACCCGAACTGGGAAGCATCCGTGGTCACTGTGGCTTGAGCCCGAGGGGATAGAAAGCTACACCCCACAAATATTTCCGCAGAGTGAAGCCACCACAGAAGTGACCTTCTGCATGCCCGATTGATACGGATGTGGAAACTCATCGGAAGGTCTAGCCAGGACCATTGGACTGCCAGATTCCACCGAAGGATCCTCATGTGAAGACGTGCAAGAGGGAGTAAAGAGATTGCTGCTGCCATGGAACCCAGGGCCCTTAGAACATAGACTGCTGTGACAACTGCGTGATCCAAGATCATGGAAACATGGAGTCTGAGATTCGCTACCCTTTCCAGAGTGAGAAAAATCTTTGATTGAATCGAATCCAACCGAGCCCCGATGAAGTCTATGATCTGAACCGGAGTCAGGTGGGACTTGTTGGGGTTGATCGAGATGCCTAACTTGTCAGCCAGGCCAAGGAAGTAGTGTAGGGTACGATACAGGAGACTCTTGGTGGATGCAGCGAAGAGCCAGTCATCTAGGTAGGGGAATAACCGAATGCCCTGAAGTCTCAGGTGAGCTGCTACAACCGCCATAACCTTAGTGAACACCCTGGGGGCTGTGGTGAGACCAAAGGATAGGGCTCTGAATTGAAAATGACTGGCCCCTAGCCGGAAGCGGAGAAACCTCCTGGAGCTCCTGTGGACCTTGATGTGATAGTAAGCATCCTGGGTCTAACGAGCACATACAGTAGCATTCTCTCAGAAACGGTAGAATGGACTGTAGAGTGACCATCCGGAATTTTCATTTCTCTATGGACAGGGTTGAGGATAGACAGGTCCAGAATGGGGCTGATGTCCCCAGTCTTCTTTGGCACTAAAAAGAACCTGGAGTAGATGCCTGATCCGGATAGATCTGGGGGGACCGACTCGATGGCTCATTTTTGTAACAGCTTCGAAACCTCTAAAGCTGCAGCCTCCCTGTGAGTGGGTGGGACATCTGGGAGGCGAGCTGGAGATGTGGGATGTGAAATGAAGGGGACAGAATATCCTCTGGATATGATGTTTAACACCCAGCAGTCTGCAGTAATGGACTCCCATGCTGCTGGATGTAAGGAAAATTTTCCCCCGACTGCCTCCAGAGTAGAGCAGCCGGGCAACCCCTCAGGGTTGTTGAGCAGGTCTGTTGGAAAAAGGTTCCCTAGACCCGAAGTTTCTGGGACCCCCTCTGCCCCTGGGGCGGCGTCGGTCTTGTCCCCCTCGGCCTCTGGGGGATGAATACTCCTGAGTGTCACGAAAGGACTGTGATTTCCGGAACCACATCTTCTTTTGCCCCTTTTGGTTCCTGGAATAGGACCTCTGGGGGTTATAGAAGCGGATTCCGACGGCCGACAAAGTCTTTCAGTCCTTCCACTCTGGGTTAGTGTGTCACGTACGGTCTTCCCAAAGAGGGATGATCCATTGAATGGGGGGTTGATGAAAGACACCTTAAAGGGGTCCGCAAATTGACACAGCCTGATCCAGGTGCATTGCCTCAAAGCAATGCCTGTACCTGCAGCTCTAGCGGCACCCTCCATGACATGAGAGAGGAGACGCATAGAAGTATTAGTCACTGATTTCAGCATAGACATCTTGGCAGTAAAGGACTGCTTGCCCTGCTGCGACAGAGATTCCGGGGGCGACTCATTTAACTCCGATATAAGGTCTCGCTGTAGTCGAATGACATGTGCCAAGTAATTCAGCGCACGAATAGAAAATGTCGCTGACGAGTACATGCGCTTCCCAAAACGATCCATCGACCTGGACTCCTTGTCCGGTGGATGAACCGAGGAACTCTCCTGTGCTAGTTCCTTCCTTGTGGCAGCTGCGACCAGCAAAGCGTCTACCGGGGCTCCCTTGGACCATGCCTGCCTGTCCGACGGTAGGGAAAGAATTTTGTCTGGCCTTTTGGGGATAGGCTCTGCGGCGTCAGGATCCTTCCATGCCCTAGTGGCGTTGAGGTCCAAAGGGTCAGCTGGTGGGGAGACCCAGGAAGTAGATGGGCCCGCGCCAAAGGCATCCAGGAATACGGACTCATCCGCAGAGAGTTTGGGAGCTGACCAACCTCCTCTTTGTCGGAGGATCTCCATAATATTTCCAAATGAGACGTCCTTGGGAGGTGATCTGGGGGAACCCTCTCCTTCATCCAAGTGCGTATCAGTGGTAATGGACTCAGGGGAGTCCAAGTGCCTCCTCTTGCACCTACGCTTACGAGGTTCCTCTCCAGTGTGACTCTCTGGAGAGGATTCGTAAGCCTCCGGGGGTTCCCCGAGGGGAACGACCTGGGGCTGCCTTTGCACGGGCGGTCCGTGAGACAGGGCAATGGGAGCAGAATCCAAACTTGGGGGGGGGGGGTCTGGGCCGGATAAGAGGATGTGACCTGTGGTCTCAACCCCTGGGAGAAGACCCTTTCCACTGCCCCGAATGCCAATGGAGAGCATGCCTCCGTGGAATGTAATGAAGAGGCTCTCCCCGGCACTGAAGCTGGAACCGGAGCAGACTGCGGGGTAGTCCAGACGCAGAGGGTGGGATCCGAGAGAACGAGATCCCAACTCTCGGGTCAGACTCCCCGACCACGGCTCCAACAGTCCCCTGGAACCGAGATCGGATCAGAGGAACTCAAGGTGATGGCCGGCGTCGAGGAAACGAAAACCATCGGCGCCGACCCCACAGCTCCGAAAGGTCTCCGACCCAAAAACCCCGAAGCATCGGGTCGGATCGGGAAAGGAGCAATAGGGTGGAACGTAGTAGCAGAAGAACCCTCACCGATGTGAGAGGGTCCTGGTAAGACCCCCATCTGAATCCGGTTCTGGATGAACCTCATCAGCCTGTCCATATCAAGTTCGGATACACTCCGAGGCGATCTAGAGGAAGCGACCGACTGGGTCTGGGTCGGATCAGAGGGGAGTGCCTTGGCTCCGATGACTCCATCGGCTCAGGCGAGAAACAGGGAGAGTGGAGTCCAGGAGAACAAGACCTATATATCTTAGCGGAGGGACTGGAAAAAGACTCCCTGTCCGGAGACTTTTCCTGGGCCTTTCTCTCTCTTTATGGCGCCTCTCTTTCTCCCTTTTGTCCCTACCTCTCTGGGATGACTCTGAAGCAGGCCTGGTGGGTGGTTGAGTCCCTGCATGCACCGAGTCACTGGCTGGAGAGGAAACAGAAGCAGACTCCAGGGCAGAAGCAGGTAGCAAGCCTTTGACCACAAGCTTAGCCCGACGATCCTTCAATGCCCTAGGGTTAAACCCTAAACAAATGTCACAGGATACTGACAGATGGGCGAACCCTAAACATAGAACACACAGTGCGCCAGGGGTATAAAAGATGCAGCCGACGCCATTTTCTTCAGTTTTTCTTGCCCCAGATGTCAGGTGCCCCAAAAGGGTAGGCTAAAAATATGCAACAGTGAATACACTCGAACATCTACATTTATGGTAAGTGTACACAACTGTACTATGTTCTTTGTGTTTCTCTGTTGCAGTCATTACACTTGGGTTGAATCCCAAAGCTAAAGTTGGGAGGCTGGAGCTAAACAGCATTAGGAGCGGCTATGAGGCCCAGCAAAACTGCAGTGGCAAAGCCTGCCCTGGATTTAGAGTAGAGTGGTAAGTGATGGTGCTTTGTAAAGGTGTGCACTGAACTCCAGGTAGCAGCCTCTAAAATGTCTTTGGTTGGTACTCCTCTGAGGAAGGCTGCTGAAGTGGCTGCTGCTCTGGTTGAATGTGGCCTAATGTCCTTAGGCACTGGCTTGCCATGTTGTGAATAGTAGAAACGAATGCAGTAGTCTATCCACTTTGAAATAGTCTGCTTAGAGATAGCCTTTCCTTGTGATCCTGCAGCATATGCCACTAGTAGTTGCTCAGTCTTTCTGAAAGCTTTGGTTCTGTTCAAGTAGAAGCGTAGCTGTGTATGTCCAAAGAATGCAGAATTCTCTCCCCCTTATTCTGTGGGTTTGGATAAAAAGTAGGCAGATGAATAGTTTGGTCAAGGGCCACACAGGACACTACCTTAGGCATAAATGTCGGGTTTGTCCTCAGAGAAACCCTGTCTGGATAAAAAATGATAAAAGGTTCCACAGCCAAGAGTGCCTGTAGCTCTGAGACTCGTCTTGCAGAGGTTATTGCTAGGAGCAGAGCTGTTTTCCAAGATAAAAATTTTATATCAGTTGTAGCGGCTGGCTCAAAAGGAGGCAGGGTGAGTTTTTCCAAAACATAATTGAGGTCCCATGCAGGTATTGGTGATCTCCTTGGAGGCCTTAAGTTTTTGGCTCCTCTGAGGTACTGCCTTAATAAAGGCTGAGAAAAGATTGGTGGCTCTGTGTTGTAATGAGCCGAAATGGCAGAGGCATGAATTTTAATTGATGAAAAGGATAGGCCTTTGTCCAGTATCTCAGTTAAGTATTGCAAAATCTGAGGAATATTTGGCACAGTTGTGTCTATTCCTTGTGCCTGGTTCCAGGCACAGAATCTTCCATTTTCCGGTGTAAGATTTTCTGGTATTAGGCCTTCTGGCCTCCAAAATGACATCCTTCACAGCTTTAGTGAGAGGTGCGTTTTGTAGGACTACATTATCCGCCATGCTGCCAGATTTAAGGTCTTGAGTTGGCTGTGTAGGATCCGATTGTTTTGTTGGGACAGTAGATGAGGTATTTGAGGCAAGGTCCAAGCCGGGCATTGAGACAAGTTCCTTAGGATTGGATACCAGTACTGGCGGGGCCAGTCTGGGGCAACAAGCATCATCTTTGGCTTCTCTTGTCTGACCTTTAGGAGTACCTTGGGGAGGAGAGGCAGTGGAGGAAAGGCATACACTGCTAAATTTTTCCAGTTGAAAGATAGGGCGTCCACTTTCCATGCTTGTCTGTGATAAGTCCTTGTGCAGAATCTTTTTAGTTGGTAGTTGTGGGGAGAGGCAAATAGATCTATATCCGGGCATCCCCATTTCCTTGTTATCATGCTGAAGACTTGTGGATACAATTTCCACTCGTGGGGATCCATGAGGTTTCTGCTTAGTTCATCTGCCAGAGTATTTATCTTTCCTGGCAGGAATTGTGCCTGCAGATGTACTTGGTAAGTCAATGCTGTGTCCCACAAAGTCATGGCTAGTCTGCAAAGGGGGTAAGAATGAGTGCCTCCCTGCTTGTTTATATACCACATGACCGTGGTGTTGTCTGTCTATCAGTAGTTGCCCTGGATGAAGTAGGTCCTTGAAGGCTGTCCGGGCATTCTGAACAGCTAGCATCTCTTTTTGATTGATATGCAGATGCATTTGGTTTGTGGACCATGTGCCTTGAATACATCTTCCTGCCATGTGGGCCTCCCAGGCATAATCTGATGCATCCGTTGTTAATGTCTGCCTAGCTGGGGGTAAAGTGAATGGCTGTCCCTTGTTCTGGTGACAAGCCTTCGCCCACCATCGAAACTCCTGTTGCAGGCAGGGAATGAGAGTAATCATTGTTTCCAGGCTGTGGCAATGTTGAGCCCAAACACTTTTTAGGTACCATTGAAGTTTCCTCATATGCAGTCTCGCGTATGGAATTAGCAGAATGCAGGATGCCATGAAGCCCAAAGCCTGCAGAATTTTTCTTGCAGATAACTGGGCCTTTGTTGCCAGTTTGAAATATGTAGTCAGTTGCCTTAGTTTGTCTGACGTGAGATAAGCCATCTGGGCAGTTGTATTTAAGCTTGCACCCAGGAATATTCTCTTGAGAGGGTACTAGTTTTTATTTAATTTCGTTGACTGTGTACCCTAGGCCTGTTAGAAATCTCTTTACAAACGCCAGATGCTGTAGTAGAACGTCCTTGTTCTCTGCTTGAATGAGGCAGTCATCCAAGTATGGATATATTTGTATTACTCTTTGTCTGCAGAATGCAATTACTGGTGCCAGGCACTTTATGAAGATCCTGGGCGCAGTAGATAAGCCAAAGGGCATTGCAGAGAATTGGTAGTGTATTAAGCCAGCTTTGAATCTGAGGTATCTTCTGCATATTTGTCTGATTGGGACATGCAGGTATGCCTCTTTTAGGTCTAAAGTCAAAGCCAAGCCTTCTTGCCCAGCATGGGCAGAAGCTGCTATAGAGTCAACATTTTGAATTTTGGTATATCCAGATATGTGTTTAGAATAGATAGGTCCAATATTGGTCTCCAGGTCTTGTCTTTTCTTGGTACCAATAACAGTCTTGAATAAAATCCTTGTCCCTGCTCTTGCTCTGGTACTTGTTGAATGGCCCTCATGTCCATGAGGGATAAGACTTGTTTTTGTGCCTCTGCCCATTGATGTTTTGGCAGGTCTGGCCAGCCATTTGTCCTTGGCAGGGTATGGAAGTGAAACTTGTAGCCTTGTGACACTATGTCTAGGACCCACTTGTCCTCGGTTATGTGCCAATTTTGTGAAAAAAGTGCGAGTTTCCCCCTAAAGGTGCTGCCAGAAGATAAGTGCTTGGTGCAAGCAGGGGGAAGTCATTGGGACCGTTTCCTGTATGGCTGTGATTTGTCTTCTCCACTTTTGGAGGTAGAAGCACCCCATTGTTTAGACCTGTACGAACCTTGGGGCTTGGATCTGCCCCTTGGGCGTCTGTATCTGCCCCTTTGTGGTCTGTCTGACACTGGAAAGGACCAATTCTTTGTAGGCCAGAGTCTGCTAAATCTTGGAGGTTGTACCTGTAAACAATCCTTAACCATCTGCATAGATTTAGCTTTGTCCTCCATTTTCTTTAACACCTCTTCTGCTTTAATACCAGACAAGGTATCATGCTGTAATGGAGCATCTAATAATTTTGCTTTGCCATGATCAGGCAGATTTTGTTCCTTTAACCAAGCATGTCTCCTGATGACAGAACCCTTAACATCGGCCCTGCAGGAGGAGGCCTCCAAAGAATCAAAACCACATTGCAAAGTATGCTTTCTAACTTGCTCAGCTGCATGCAATAAATCCTGCATTTCTTTGTTTTCTGCACATTCAGAATTTATCAACATTTTCTATTTAAGCAGTGAAATAATATATTGCTGATATTTGAGCATATGAAATTGACAATTTAAAACCCTTATAGCCAAGGTAGCAGAAGTGTAAATCTTCTTTCCCCATCTGTTCAATGCCCTAGAATCCGTCTGAGGGGGTAGGGTTTTTTGCAGTGGATGCCTTGACCCCTTTGGGACCCTGAGAGATAGTTTCTGGGTCAGCAGCAGGGTTTTTGAAAAGGAATGTATGAGAGTCAGGAACCCTGTAGTATCTGTCCGGCTTAACAGGAGCTGGAGGTAAAGAGTCAGGGGTCAGACTGGACTCTGAATACATCTACAATGTCTAACACAGGTGGAATAGCTAGGGGGCCTGTGTTGTGGGAGTAAAAGGAAGTCTCTGAGCCTTTTCTTAGATTCTGAATAATCTTGGCTCTCCCAGTGGAAATGTTCACGCATGGTATGCAAGGATTCCCCAAAAGAGTAATCCTAAGGAGGAGAGGCTGAAGGGATAGATTCTTCAGCATCAGAATCCTCATAGGGAGGAAGAGAGTATTCCTGATCAGAAGAGGAATCAGATGAAATAGAAACCTGATCTGAAGATTCATATTCTGTCTCTTGCCTAAGCCTTTTATCAGGAAGTGGATGGGAACCCCTGATCAAAGTAATTAGGTCTTCGGCCATTTTGAGCATCTGTCTTTTGGGCATGGAGGCCTGACCATGAGGCTGCTATACTTGTTTCTTTATCTTTAAAGGTGCTTTAGCCTTTGTAGCTGGAGTAATTTTTATGTATAACTGAGTAGGTCTGAAAACACCCTCAGAAGCCGATGCCTGCTCAGCGGCTCTGGCCCCATCTGAGGGAATAGTCTCCGAAGGTCCAATACCTTGAGCTTCCAGCGGCCTAGGCGACTCCATGTGAGAGTCTGTAGCGGCCTGCGGGTCCAAAGTAGCAGGCATCAGGGGCTGCGAAGGCGCCTCACTGAGAACCAGCGACTGGCTTAAAGGCAGCCTTGTCGTCGGTTTTGGACCTCGGATGCCTGTCCTTTTCTTTGTTTCTTGTGAATTCCGGTAGTTGGATGGCTATCCGACGGCATCGTGTAATTAAATCTTCTGCCAAAATAGTGAAAAGCAAAGTCGTACCGACGCTTAATAGTGCGTTGGTTAAATCTAGCACAAAACAGACAACTAGCAACGTCGTGGTCAGGGCCAAGGCAAGGAATACAGTAAGAATGAAAGTCCTTATAAGGTATTTCCTTCCCACAAGAAATACAATTATTAACTTTTTTTGACATCGGTCTGGAACAAGAAAAAAGGTTTCCCCAATGGGGTACTTAGCTTTTAATGAAGACTTTGGATCTGAAATTCGAACACAAAATCTCATGAGTTGGACGACCAGCACTTGCGAACTGCTTCTGCTTCGGGCACCGCGCGGCAAGAAAGACTGAATAAAATGGTGTCGGCTGCATCTTTTATACCCCTGGCGCACTGACGTCAGGGAAGAGGCGACAGCAACTGATGCTGGACCTAGACTTTGGAACTCAGGCCAACTGAGGGCGTGTAATGACTACAACAGTGAAACACGAAGAACATCAAGTCAAGAGAAGACAGATGGAGAGCACACAGAAGCAGCTGAGAAAATAAAAAAAAAGATTAATAATTCTGATAGGAATGGGAGCCCATTTGTGTGTGGAGAATCATAAGACAGATGACCGATGGGGATATGCATTACTAAATAAAAGCTGGACAGGAATCAAACTGACAACAGGGAATATTTTTCTGCCCTCAAAGGTTGGGGAAAAAAAAAAAAAAGAGAGAGAAATGAAGCAGGTTATTATGGAAATAACAGAATCCTATCACAGGATACTAGTTTTAGCAGAAGACTAGAACACATTTGACATCAGTGGAATGCCAAGAGCAAACCACTGGCTGAACATGCATTTTAAAATTATACGGCTTGATATTACATGCATATTATACATACACACACATTTTATAAATAAATAAAATATATACACACAGACGTGTGTGTATATATTTATATATATATATATATACACACACACACATATACAAGCAGCAAAAGAGAAAATATAAATCTGCAAATAGAAAAAAAAAAAAACTAAAGAAAAACAGGAAAACTAAACTGGTTTAATTTCAGACTGGGAGACATTAAAACAGGAAATGCAAACAGGAGAGGAGAATTAAGGAGGAAAAGAATTCATTTAGGAGGACTAAAATGGGACAGATAGAGTTACAAGAAAAAGGTAAGACAGTAAACAAAGACGACAATAAGGAATTAGACGAGCTGGAAAACAAATAGAAAGAATATACAGAAGTAACAGAAAAGAAAAAAATTGTTATTGGAAAGATGAACTTTAAAAATACAAGGTTCAAAAATAATTAGCAAGCAGTTAAGGTGGCAGAGGGTAGAAAGGACTGTAGTAAAGACGAGAGATCCAAGAGGTGGGAAACCGGAACCAAATGAAACAAAAATACATTTAGAGTTACATTTTCCTCAATAGAAAAAAATGGATTGGTCAGTAAGTTTGCAATCAAAAGAGGGAGAAGTATTGGTTAGACCAATAACAGAAGAGAAAACTGAGCAACAACTAAGGAATCAAGTAACGTGTAAAATCCCCTGGATGGGATGGCCTTCCAATGGAAGTGTGTAGAGAGACAAAAGCACTAGAGGTTCTTCAACACAACCCAAAAAGAATACCAAACTCATGGAAAAACCAAGTTCAGTGATATTAAAGGAGGGAAAAGACCCTGCCAAGTCCCAGCTCATACTGGCCTACATCAGTACTTAAACACGATTCTATGATGTTTGCGGCCATTTTGGACAATAGGCTTGCAGGGATACTTCCAAAACTGACAGACTAGTGTGGGCTTATAAAAGGTAAAAGTACAGTTGTGCACACTTACCATAAATGTAGATGTTAGAGTGTATTCACTGTTGCAGTCATTACATTTGGGTAATCTGCTGGCAGGTTGCCCTCAGTCAGCCTGATTAACAAAGTCTTGGGTCCTGCGTCGGTTGCTGTCCCTTCTTCCATGACGTCAGGGGTATAAAACATGCAGTCATTGTCATTTTGCCCCAGATGTCATGTGCCCCCCGAATGGGGAGCAAAATAAAATTTAAAACAATATACCTCCAACCACAAAAGCAAATACACCAAAGAGGCTTTTAAGCATAGTAACAGAAAGTAGAGGTATAGTCAGGGGAAAAACAGGGGGCTGGAGGGAGGGTAACCAGGACTGCAACAGTGAATACACTCGAACATCTACATTTATGGTAAGTGTACACAACTGTACTATGTTCTTCGTGTTTCACTGTTGCAGTCACTACATTTGGGTAGATTCCCAAAGCTATGGTTGGGAGGATGGATTTATACAGTATTAGGACCAGCTACAAGGCCCTGCAAGACAGCAGTGGCAAAGCCAGCTCTGGATTTAGAGAAAATTTGTAAATAACGCTTGGTGAAAGTATGAACTGAACTCCAGGTAGCAGCTTCTAGAATATCCCTGGTAGGAACACCTCTGAGAAAGGCTGCAGAAGTAGATGCAGCCCTGGTGGAATGAGATCTGATCCCCTGGGGTTTTCCATGGTGCTTATAGCAGAAATGAATGCAATGGCTTATCCATTTAGAAATGGTTTGTTTTGAAATAACCTTTCCCTCTGCCCCTGCAGCAAATGCTACCAGCAGTTGTTCAGATTTTCTTTGAGTTTTAGTCCTGTCAAGTAGAATCTAAGTTGTCTGTGCACATCCAATGAATGCAGAATCTGTTCCCCTTTGTTCTGTGGATTGGGAAAAGAAAGTCAGCAAATGAATGGACTGATTAAGAGCCACACTGGATACCACCTTGGGCATGAAGGATGGATTGGTCCCGAGTGACACCCTGTCCGCATGAAAGATGGTTTAAGGCTCCACTGCCCATGAGGGCCTGTAACTCCGATATCCTTCTAGCTGAAGTGATAGCTAGAAGGAAGGCGGTTTTCCAAGAAAGAAATTTTAAGTCTGCAGTAGCAGCTGGCTCGATAGGAGGCAGAGTGAGTTTCTCCAATATAAAGTTAAGGTCCCAGGCAGGGGTTGGAGCTCTCCTGGGTGATCTCAAGTTTTTGGCCCCTCTGAGGTACTGCTTGTGCAGAGGATGAGAGAAGAGGGGAGGTTCTAAGTTGTAATGAGCTGAAATGGCTGAGGCGTGGATTTTAATGGAGGAAAAAGACAGGCCCTTGTGAAGCATCTCAGTTAAGTATTGTAAAATCTGAGGTAAATTGGGCGATGCTGTGCTTATTCCTTGAGACTGATTCCAAGCACAGAATCTTTTCTATTTGTCAGCATAAGATTTTCTACTACTAGGTCTTCTTGCCTCCAAGATGATATCCATCACAGGTTTGCTGAGGGATGCTAAGGGTGAATTTAAGTGATTAGTGAAGCTGCAAGGTTCAATGCTGGGAGATGAGGGTGCAGAATCTGGTTCTCCTGCTGAGACAGAAAGGAAGGTGTCTGAGGCAGGTGCCATGGAGATATTTGTGACACTGCACAGGAGCGAGTACCAGCGTTGGCGTGGCCAGTCTGGAGCAATCAAAATCATTCTTGGTTTGTCCTGTTTGACTTTTAACAGAATTTTGCAGAGGGGGAAAGGCGTAGACTGATAAGCTGAAGGACAGAGCATCCAATTTCCAGGCTTTTTTGTGGGGTGTCCTGTGCAAAATTTGTCCAACTGGTAGTTCCGGGGGGGAGGCAAATAGATCTATGTCTGGGCTCCCCCATTTGCTTGTCAACATGTTGAAAATCCGTGGTTCCAGTCTCCACTCGTGTGGTTCCATGAGATTTTTGCTTAGTCCGTCTGCCAGTGTATTTAATTTTCCTGGCAGGAATTAAGCTTGTAGGTGCACTTGGTAGCTCAAGGCAGTGTTCCACAATGCCATGGCTAGTCTGTAGAGGGGGTAGGAATGTATAGCCCCCTGCTTGTTTATGGACCATATAACCGTAGTGTTGTTTGTCTTTACCATTAGTTGTCCTGGAAGAATGTAGTCCTTGAAGGCAGTCAGAGCATTCTGTACAGCTAACATTTCTTTTTGATTGATATGTAGGTGCATTTGATTTGGGTTCCATTTGCCCTGAACACACTTCCCTGCCAGGTGAGCCCCCCATGCATAGTCTGATGCTTCTGTAGTTAGGGTTTGGGCAGCAGGGGGTAGCGTGAATGGCATTCCCTTGTTTTGGTGGCAGGCCTCTGCCCACCACAGAAACTCCAGGCGTAGGCAAGGTATTACAGGAATCATTGTTTCCAGGCTGTGACAATGTTGACTCCACAGACTTTTTAAAGTACCACTGAAGTTTCCTCATATGCAGTCTTGCATATGGAATTAGAAGAATGCAGGAGGCCATGAACCCCAAGGCTTGCAATATTTGTCTTGCAGATAGCAGGGTTTTTGTGGCCACTTGTTTGAAGCAAGTTTCCAAATGAATTTGCTTTTCTGGCATGAGGAAAGCCATCTGGGCAGTTGTATTCAAGCTTGCACCCAGGAATGTAATCTGTTCAGAGGGTACCAGTTGTGATTTATTTTTGTTTATGGTGAACCCTAGACAAGTTAGAACTCATTTTACAAACGCCGGATGATTTAGAAGTATGGTCTGGTTTTCTGCCTGAATTAGACAATCGTCCAGGTATGGATATACTTGAATATTTCTTTGCCTGCAAAATGCAATTACTGGAGCCAGGCACTTTGTGAATACCCTGGGCGCAGTAGCCAAGCCAAAGGGCAGTGCAGAGAACTGATAATGTAAATAGCCTGCTTTGAAGCGTAGGAATCTTCTGCAAGATTCCCTGATTGGGATATGCAGGTAAGCTTCTTTTAAATCTAGAGTTGCTAACCAGGCATCTTTGCCTAGCATAGGAAGTAACTGGTGAAGAGTCAGCATCTTGAATTTTGGAATGTCCAGAAAGGTGTTTAGAGTAGACAGGTCCAGAACTGGACACCATGATTTGTCTTTTCTGGGTACCAGGAAAAGTCTGGAATAGAAACCTTGTCCCTTTTCCTCTTCTGGTACTAGTTGAATAGCCCCCATGTTTAGGAGGGAAAGTACTTGTTTCTGAGCCTCTGCCCACTGATTTGGGTGCAGGTCTGGCCACCCGTTTGGAGTTGGCAACGTGTGGAAATGAAATATGTATCCCTGGGACACTATATTTAAAACCCATTTGTCCTGGGTTATGAGTTCCCAGTTCTTTTGCATGAAAAGCAATCTTTCCCCCCCAAAGGGGCGGCTAAAAGGTAAGTGATTGGTAATTTTAAAGGAAAGTCATTGAGACTGTTTACCATAGGGGTGTCTTATTTCCAGATTTGGAAGTGAAGGCCCCCCATTGCTTTAGGTCTGAGAGTCCCCTGGGACTGAAACCTGGTGCTTTTGGTGTGTCTGGATTTGGCTTGAGAGGATCTGAAAGGAGCTGGAAAGGACCAATTCTTGGCAGGCCAGTGCCTACTAAATCTTGGAGGTTGCACTTGTAAGAAATCTTTTACAGTTTGCATAGATTTAGCTTCATCTTCCATCTTTTTTAAAACTTCTTCAGCCTTATTGCCAAACAGGCGGTCCTGATTTAAAGGAGCATCCAACAATTATGCTTGAACATGATCAGGCAGAGATTGCCCCTTAAAGCCAAACGTGCCTTCTAAGCACAGACCCAGTAACAGCAGCCCTGCAAGAGACCTCTAAAGAATCAAAACCACATTGCAAAGTATGTTTTCCAACTTGTTCAGCAGAATGCAATAAATCCTGTAAATCTTTATTTTCCACACAGTCCGAAATCAACTTCATTTTCTGTTTAAGCAGTCCAATAATATGCTGTTGATATTTTAACATATGAAATTGGCAGTTTAAAGCCCTGATGGCCAAAGTTGCAGAAGTATAAACCTTTTTACCCCATCTATCCAGCGCCCTGGAGTCTCTATCAGAAGGGGTAGGACTTTTAGCAGTAGAAGCCTTAATGCCCTTAGGCCCTTGAGAAATGGTTTCAGGATCGGCAACAGGATTTTTGAAAAGGAACTTGTGGGACTCGGGAACCCTGTAGTATCTGTCTGGTTTACAAGGAGCTGGAGGCAGGGAATCAAGGGCCATACTGGATCCCGAAAACACATCATCAACAATGTCTAGTACAGGAGATATAGCCAAAGGCCTATGCGGAGGTAAAAGAAGAAAATCCCTAAGCCTCTTTTTTGAATCAGATAATTCCTGATTTTCCCAGTGGAAATGCTCCCGTAAGGTATGTAAAGTTTCACCAAAAGAGAAATCCTCAGGGGGGGGGGGGGGGGGGCTCAGAGGGAATGGAATCCTCTGCATCCGAATCCTCATAAGTAGGTATGGACAAATCCAGGTCATTAGAAAAGTCAGAAGAAACAGAATCCTGATCAGAAGATTCATAGTCAAGCTCAGGCTTAGGCCTCTTAGAATGGGGGGGGGGTTTGACTAACCCTGATTAGCGTAATTAGATCTTCAGCCATTTTGATCATTTGTTTTTAGGCATAGAGGCCTGAACATGTGGCCTGGGCATCATTTTTTTCGACAGATTGGGATTCAGGCCTTAGTACTGAAGGTGGGGTTGGTTTGATATGCAAGTCTGTAGGCCTGAACACACCCTCAGAAGCCGGTGCCTGCACAGCGGCTCCGGACCCATCCAAGGTACAGACATCCGCGGGTTCCATAGTTGAAGTATCTTGTGGCATACCGGACTCCGAATGGGTCTCAGTAGAGGCCTGCGAGTCAGAAGTAGCGGGTATCAGGGGCTGCGAAAGTGCCTCACTGAGTACCGGCGACTGGCTTAGGAGAAGCGTCGTCGGCAATTTTGTACTTCAACGGCCTGTCTGTCTTTATCTTTGCGTTTTTTCGAAATTCCGGTAGTCGGATGGCTAACAGACGTCATTTCAGGATGATTAAACTGAGAACTGAAATATTTAAAGGCATAAATGTACCTACGACGGACAGTGGGCTGATTAAATAAAGCACAAAACCGACAGCAAGGTACGTCATGGTCAGGGCCTAGGCAAGGAATACAGTACAGATGAAAATCTTTATGAGGTATTTGCTTTCAACAAGTAATGCAAGAAAAAGTTTCCCCAACGGGGTACTTAGCTTGAAGTTGAAGACTTCGGTTCTGAAACTCAAAAATTAAAATTTCAGGAGTCTGCAGACCGGCACTTGCGAACTGCTTTTGCTTCGGGCACCGCACGGCAAGAAAGACCGAGGTAATGACGTCGGCTGCATGTTTTATACTCCTGACAACCTGACGTCATGGAAGAAGGGACAGCAACAGATGCAGGACTCAACACTTTGTTAATCAGGCCGACTGAGGGCAACCTGCCAACAGATTACCCAAATGTAAAGACTGCAACAGTGAAACACGAAGATCAAACATATGATAATATACCAAAGATGCATTTGATGCACAAAAAAGCAGAAAGAGATGATACAAATTTGGTACTAATGGCGCTATATGTTGAAAAAGCATTCAATGGAGTACACAGCAGATATTTATGGAAGTATTTCACAAAATGGGGTACCCAGAGGATCTTATAAAATTAGTGCAAAAGATATATAAAGGTAAATGGTAAGGTGACCCTGCAGTTTAAGACTGGATGAAGGGAGTGGGCAACCATGCTTGCTTTCCCCTCTCCTACCTATAGACAGTATCACAGAAAGTTGGACAGTGACACAAGGGATTGGTTATGGTGCGAGGGGAAGGAAAAACTTTACTTCCCAATGATATTACATTATTTATTTATTTATATTTGTTGACCGGGAGTGTCTGGCTGGACATAGGTCCATTTTTCAGCAGAGGCCCGGGGAGAAAAGCTCCACAGTTAAAATAAACAGACAGTAGTTGCATTGGATTACATAGCGATCAACAATGTACATAGCAATTACTTACAACATATTTACAGATGAAGAACATAGTATATCAGTAGACAACTAGAATCTTTATCTGTGAAGTACATAACAGACATTAACAAATGTTACAATAAGTTCCTGCTGTATAATAAGTACTGATTTATGAGTATCTGATCTTGCTATAATCAAGGTAGTTAGTGGAGTGGAAAGAAAGGTAGTGTTTGGATGGGGTGGGTGATATCAGTGGGAGTTGCAAGGGCATAGCCAGCATGTTTTAGGTGTGCTTTTAGTAAAGTTTTGAAGTGGGTGCATGATGGTACGGAGGTACTTGTGGGTGGGAGGGAGTTCCATAATTTGGCTATGGTGCAAGAGAATAGTGCTTCACCAGCAGAGTTATTGGCTTTAGTGATCTGCAAGTGATTTTTGTTGCTGGATCTTAGTGGTCTGGTGGTGCGATAGGGTTGGAGTAGATTCTGGAGGGATGGGACATTTAGTGGATGGTTTACTAGTTTGTGGGTGAGTGAGAGTTGACACCATTAAAGGAGGTGAGGGAGTTCAAGCCAGCCCAGTTCAGCAAGTGAGAGACAGTGGTGACTACGGTAGGATGCCCCTGTGGTGAATTTGGCGATTTTGTTGTAGCAGGTCTCTAGCTTGTTTAGATCGCATTGCCTTAGGTTGGTATACATTGGACAGGCATAAAGTAGGGTGGAGATAAGGTGGGAATTTGCTATTGAAATCTTTGCTGCTTTGGTGAGAAGTTGCTTATTTCTGTACAGCGCTCCTAGTTTTTTGTGGACTTTTTTTTATGGTCATGGATACGTGAATGTCAAATTTTAGTTTATTGTCTATTTCCACTCCTAGCAATTTGGTATGTTCAGTTGGGTATATAGTGGTGTTGTCTTTTACTGTGATCTTAAAGTGAGAGTTGTTTTGAGTATGTTTGCTGGGTTGGAAGAGGAGTACTTTAGTTTTGTTTGGGTTGAGTATTAATTGGGCATCGAATAACCAAATTTCAACAGAGGAAAAGGTTTCCTGTGTGACTTTTTGCAGTTTGGGTAGGGACTGGGCTGAGCAGATGATGGTTGAGTCATCTGTGTATTGTATGAGTGTGCCATGTTTGGTGGCAGAGGCTAGATTATTGGTGAAAACAGAGAAGAGTAGGGGTCCAAGGATGGATCCTTGGGGAACCCCCTATGGAGACAGGTAGTTGGGGAGATGTGTCATTCTGCCATACAATGGATTGTTGGCGGTCAGACAGGTAACTCTGAAACCAGTTGGTGACTGATTGTGAGAAGGATAGGTTATTGAGGACAGAGATAAGTTGTTTGTGTGGGACCATGTCAAATGCTTTAGATAGGTCTAGGAAAGTAGCAGAGGAGAGATAGCTATTGTTTTTATGCTGAAGGATAGTGTTAGTATAGGAGAGTAAGGCAGTGGTGGTGCTATGGTTTGGTCGGAAACCATGCTGAGTATTGGAAAGGAGGTTGTTAGTAAGGAGGTAGTCTGAGACCGGAGAGTGTATGCATCTCTCTAGTATTTTGGAGAGTGGAAAGAGAATAGCTATGGGGCGGTAATTGGTTAGTTCTGTGGACGGTCCGCCTTTGTGGAGGGGAATTATTTGTGATACTTTCCACAGTGTGGGAACGTAACTTTCTGACAGAGATCGGTTAATCACGATGGATAATGGGTAGGCCAGAGCATCAGCTGCGATTTGTGGGTATTCACTTGGGAGGTTGTCTGCTGCTAATCTGGTGGGCTTAAGTTTAGTTAAGAGTTTTTTTATGTTGGAGGTAGGTACAGGAGAAAACGAGAAGGCAGTGGGGAGATTACTAGTTGAAGGTGTGGGTTGGAGGGGAGGGGGGTTGTGTTGTTTAGCTAGTGATAGTATGGTTTGGGTGAAGTGTGTGTTGAATGAGGTAGCAATATTTTCTGAGGAGTGATGGATGTTAGGAGGAGGGGTACTGACTTTACCTGGATGGAGGATGGAGTTTATGGAGGACCGGAATTGTTTCGGACTGTGTTGGGAGGAGTCATGGGCAGACTGTTAGTATTGGAATTTGTCCTGTTATTAGCTTTTTGACTCTATTGCGTAGTTCTAGGAATTTCTGTCTAGTTGAAGGGGTTTTGGTTTTGCGCCAGTGCTCCCAGGCTTTATCCCTGTTTTTCATTTCTGACTTAGTGGCTTTCTGTAGCCATGGGGAGGGTTGTGCTTTGATTCTGGAAAGTCTTATGGGAGCATGGTAATTAAGGATGCTCAGGAAGGTAGTATTAAAAAATTCAACTGCGTCATCAAGACTGAGGTACTTTAGAGGATGCCAGTTACATTCTTTGCGGGATGAGATAAATGTGACTGGGTTAAAGTTTAGTTTTTTACATATTTTACGGTAGAGGACAGGTTTAGCTTGGTATAGGTATTTTTTTTGGAATGTTGGGGAGTGATCACTGAGGCTATCTGATAAGCAGCCTGTTATATATGACTGGGGGCTCTTACTGACTAGTACCCAGTCCAGGGTAGTGTGCTTGCTGGAGTTTTTATTTATCCTGGTTGGCGACTGGACTAGTTGGGGTGAAGCCATGAAGGTTTACATGATGGGTTGGATGGCTGCCAGAACAGGATTGCCAGTCAATATTGAAATCACCTAAAATTATAGTTTCTTGGGGGAGATGGTGGGTAGACCAGCTGAGGAGGTTTTCTAGTGGATGGATGTTTTGGCCAGGTGGGAAGTAGCTTCCAATTATGTTGATGGTTTTGTTTTGGTTTATATTGAGGTATTATAAGACCAGAAAGGGATATCGAAAAGACATTTGAGACACTGAGGCAGTTCAAATCAGGATACAGGATAAGTTGTGGGAACACAAAGGTAATATGGTGCAGGAATACCCCCACCTACGGGGACATAACAAAATAAAATATATGGGAGTCTGATTAGCAAGCAACTTGAACAACTTAGTACAAGAGACATAGGAATGATGTGACTGTCAAGATATATAATATGTTAAAAAAAAATGGAGGATTCCTAAAACAGATATTGATCTCAGGATACAAGTCATTAAAATGTTTATTGTTCATGCCACTCAAGCCTTTATTAATGGCCCAGGAAACATATATTGGGAACAGCTACAAAAGGAAATAATGAAATACGTATGGGAAGACAAAATAGCTAGAGTTAAAAGGGCTACAATGATTGTACCAGAGGAAGGGGGAGAAGCAGTGCCCACATCCCCAGAAATATCACAGAGCTGCCCAACTTAGATTAGGGTATTATCTCCAAAACAAACAAAATATACAAATGGAAGTACTTGGCACTTAGGCATGGAGGAGATTATGTAAAGATAGAGACAAAATGTACAGGCACAAACAGTAGACTCACAGGAGACTGGGACCCAACTAAGGGCAAAATATCTGATATTAATAGATGTACTAAAGTCAAAGACGGCTACACGTGTGGAAATTTGAGCTATGGCTGATTGGATTGGCAAGACAATAACTAGGTATAGACACCACTGTGACAGAAAGGTGGTGGACAGTAGAAAGGAAAGCACAGTTGTGTACACTTACCATAAATGTAGACGTTCGAGTGTATTCACTGTTGCAGTCATTACATTTGGGTAATCCTGTTGGCAGGTTGCCCTCAGTCGGCCTGAATTCCAAAGTCCTGGGTCCTGCGTTGGCTGCTGTCACCCCTTCCCTGACATCAGGTCGTCAGGGGTATACAAGATGCGGCAGACGCCATTTTCTTTAGTTTTTCTTGCCCCAGATGTCAGGTGCCCCCTAAAAGGGTAGCCATTTTTTTTTTATATACATATATATATATATATAATATATATATATATATATATACTATATATATATGTATATATATAGATATAGATATATATATATATATAGATATATATATATATATATAAAGCAAATACACCATATAGGTTGTATAAATCAGAGAAGGAAAGATAGGTTCCATCAGAAGAAAGGGGGATGGCGGGTGGGTAACCTGGACTGCAACAGTGAATACACTAACATCTACATTTATGGCAAGTGTACACAACTGTACAATGTTCTTCGTGTTTCACTGCTGCAGTCATTACATTTGGGTAGAGTCCCAAAGCTATGGTTGGGAGGCTGGAGCTAAACCGCGTTAGGAGCGGCTATGAGGCCCTGCAGAACTGCAGTGGCAAAGCCTGCCCTGGATTTAGAGTAGAGTGGCAGATGATAGTGCTTTGTAAAGGTGTGCACTGAACTCCAAGTAGCAGCCTCTAAAATGTCCTTGGTTGGTACTCCCCTGAGAAAGGCTGCTGAAGTGGCTGCAGCTCTGGTTGAATGTGGCCTAATGCCCTTAGGCACTGGCTTGCCATGGTTTAAGTAGCAGAAACGAATGCAGTGGCCTACCCACTTTGAAATAGTCTGCTTTGAAATAGCCTTTCCTTGTGATCCTGCAGCATATGCCACTAGCAATTGCTCAGTCTTTCTGAAAACGTTGGTTCTATCCAAGTAGAATCTAGTTGTCTGTACGTCCAAAGAATGCAGAATTCTCTCTCCCTTGTTCTGTGTATTTGGATAAAAAAGTTGGCAGGTGAATAGTTTGGTTAAGAGCCACACTGGACACCACCTTAGGCATAAATGTTGGGTTTGTCCTCAGAGAGACCCTGTCTGGATAAAAAAAGATAAAATGTTCCACAGCCATGAGTCCCTGTAGCTCTGAAACTCGTTTTGCAGAAGTTATTGCTAGGAGCAGAGCAGTCTTCCAAGATAAAACCTTTATATCAGCAGTAGCAGCTGGCTCAAAAGGAGGCAGGGTGAGTTTTTCTAAGACATAGTTGAGGTCCCATGCAGGCATTGGTGACCTCCTAGGAGGCCTTAAATTTTTGGCTCCTCTGAGGTACTACTTTAATAAGGGATGAGAAAAGACTGGTGGCTCTGTATTGTAATGAGCCGAAATGACAGAGGCATGCATTTTAATAGATGAAAAAGATAGGCCTCTGTCCAGCATTTCAGTTAAGTATTGTAAAATCTGAGGAATATCTGGCACAGCTGTATCAGTTCCTTGTGCCTGGCTCCAAGCACAGAATCTCTTCCATTTTCCAGCATACGATTTTCTAGTACTAGGCCTTCTGGCCTCCAAAATGACATCCATCACAGCTTTACTGAGAGGTGCGTTTTGTATAACTACATTATTTGCCATGCTGCCAGGTTTTAAAGTCCTGAGTTGGCTGTGCAGGATCTGATTGTTTTGCTGGGACAGTAGATGAGATATCTGAGGTAAGGTCCAAGCTGGGCATTGAGACATGTTCTTTAGAATTGGAAACCAGTACTGGCGGGGCCAGTCCGGGACAATCAGTATCATTTTTGGCTTTTCCTGTCTGACCTTTAGGAGTACCTTGGGGAGGAGAGGCAGTGGGGGAAAGGCATATACTGATAGGGCGTCCACTTTCCATGCTCGTCTGTGATAAGTCCTTGTGCAGAATCTTTTTAGTTGGTAGCTGTGGGGGGAGGCAAATAGATCTATGTCCGGGCATCCCCATTTCCTTGTCCTCATGCTGAAGACTTGTGGATCCAGCTGCCACTCGTGGGGATCCATGAGGTTTCTGCTTAGTTCGTCTGACAGAGTATTTTTCCTTCCTGGCAGGAATTGTGCCTGCAGATGTACTTGGTAAGTTAATGCTGTGTCCCACAAAGTCATGGCTAGTCTGCAAAGGGAGTAAGAATGTGTGCCCCCCTGCTTGTTTATATACCACATGACCGTGGTGTTGTCCTTCTTTATCAGTAGTTGTCCTGGATGAAGTAGGTCCTTGAAGGCTGTCATGGCATTCTGAACAGCTACCATCTCTTTTTGATTGATATGTAGATGCATTTGGGTTGAGGACCATGTGCCCTGAATGAATCTTCCTGCCATGTGGGCCCCCCAGGCATAATCGGATGCATCCATTGTTAGTGTCTGCCTAGCTGGGATTAAAGTGAATGGCTGTCCCTTGTTTTGGTGACAAGCCTTTGCCCACCATCGAAACTCTGTGTTGGGGCAGGAGTAATCATTACTTCCAGGCTGTGGCTAACACTTTTAGGGTATCATAAGTTTCCCTCCTGGTATGCAGTCTTGCATATGGAAGAAGAATGATGCAGGATGCCAGAAACCAAAGCCCAGGAGATTTTTTCTTGCAGATAACTGGGCCTTTGTTGCCAACATTTTGAAATAGATAGTCAGTTGCCTTTGTCTGGCATGAGATAAGCCATCTGGGCAGTTGTATTTAAGCTTGCACCCAGGAATATTATCTTGAGAGGGTACTAGTTTTGATTTCTTTTCGTTCACTGTGTACCCTAGGCATGTTAGAAGTCTTTTCACAAACGCCAGATGCTGTAGAAGAATGTCCTTGTTCTCTGCTTGAATTAGACAGTCGTCCAAGTAAGGATATATTTGTATTCCTCTTTGTCTGCAGAATGCAATTACTGGTGCCAGACACTTTGTAAAGACTCTGGGCGCAGTAGATAAGCCAAAGGGCAGTGCAGAGAATTGGTAATACATTGAGCCAGCCTTGAATCTGAGGTATCTTCTGCATAATTGTCTGATTGGGACATGCAGGTATGCCTCTTAGGTCTACAGTCACAAGCCAAGCGTTCTTGCCCAGCATGGGCAGAAGCTGCTGCAAAGTCAGCATCTTGAATTTTGGTATATCCAAGAATGTGTTCAGAATAGATCGGTCCAGTATTGGTCTCCAGGCTTTGTCCTTTCTGGGTACCAAGAACCGTCTTGAGTAACCTCTTTGTCCCTGCTCTTGCTCTGGTACTTGTTGAATGGCCCCCATGTTCATGAGGGAGGAGACTTGTTTTTGTGCCACTGCCCATTGTTTTTTTTTTGGCAGTTCTGGCCAGTCGTTTGCCTTTGGCAGGGAATGGAAATGGAACTTGTACCCTTGTGACACGATATTTAAAACCCACTTGTCCTGGGTTATAATGTGCCAATTTTGTGAAAAAAAGTGCTTATTTTCCCCCTAAGGGTGCTGCTAGGAGCTAAGTGCTTGGTGCAGGCAGGGGGAAGTCACTGGGACTGTTTCCTGTATGGTTGTGATTTGTCTTCTCCAACTTTGGAGGTAGAAGCACCCCATTGCTTTGACTTGTATGAACCTTGCGCCTGGGATCTGCCTCTAGGACATCTGTATCTGCTCCTTTGAGGTTTGTCTGACACAGGAAAGGACTAGTTCTTTGTAAGCCAGTGTCTAACTGGGACATGCAGGTATGCCTCTTTTAGGTCTACAGTCACAAGCCAAGCATTCTTGCCCAGCATGGGCAAGCATGGGAGGGTGGATTAACGGCCAAGGTGTTTGCCTTACAAACACAAGGTGCAGGGTTTGAGTCTCACAAGGGATAGTTGGCTAGGCTTAAAATGGCTCGCAAGGGCAGTTAGCTTAGTACTAAACTATGAACTACTAAACCTAGGTGGCTGTACTTGTAAAAAATCTTTGACAGTTTGCATAGATTTAGCTTTGTCCTCCATTTTCTTTAACACCTCTTCTACCTTAACACCAAACAAAGTATCATGCTGTAAAGGTGCATCTAATAATTTAACTTTGACATGATCAGGTAGATTTTGTTCCTTTAACCAAGCATGCCTCCTAATTACAGGACCCATAACTGCGGCCCTGCAGGAGGCCTCCAAAGAGTCAAAACCACATTGCAAAGTATGCTTTCCAACTTGTTCAGCTGCATGCAATAAATCCTGCATTTCCTTGTTTTCTGTACATTCAGAGTTTAATAACATTTTCTGTTTAAGCAATGCCATGACATGTTGCTGATATTTGAGCATATGAAACTGACAATTTAAGGCCCTTATAGCCAAGGTAGCAGATGTGTAAACCTTTTTTCCCCATCTATCCAGAGCCCTAGAATCTCTTGTCAGAGGGGGTAGGGTTTTTTGCAGCGGAAGCCTTAACTCCTTTGGGACCCTGTGAAATAGTTTATGGGTCTGCAGCAGGGTTTTTAAAAAGGAATTTATGAGAGTCAGGAATCCTGTAATATCTGTCTGGCTTAACAGCAGCTAGAGGTAAGGAGTCAGGGGTAAGACTAGACTCCGAAAACACATCTACAATGTCTAACACAGGTGGAATGGCTAGTGGCCTGTGTTGAGGTAGTAAAAGGAAATCCCTGAGCCTCTTTTTAGATTCTGAAAAATCTTGGCTCTCGCAGTGGAAATGCTCCCTCATGGTATGCAAGGTTTCCCCAAACGAATAGTCCTCTGCAGGAGAAGCTGAAGGTATAGATTCTTCAACATCAGAATCCTCATGGGGGGAAGAGAATATTCCTGATCAGAAGAAATAGAAACCTGATCTGAAGATTCATAGTCAGTCTCTTACCTAGGCCTCTTATCAGGAGGGGGATGGGAACCCTGATCAAGGTAATTAAGTCTTCGGCCATTTTGAGCATCAGTGTTTTTTGGGCATAGAGGCCTGTCCACGTGGCTTTTGAGTCTGTTTCTTTGCTTTAGAAGGTGCTTTAGCCTTTGAAGCTGAAGTTGGTTTAATGTAAAGATGTTTAGGTCTGAATACAACCTAAGAAGCTCAGTAGCTCCGGACCAATCTGAAGGAATAGTATCCAAGGCTCCAATACCTTGTGTTTCCAGTGGCATGGCCGACTCCACTTGGGAGTCGGTAGCGGCCTGCGACTCTAAAGTAGCGGGAGTCGGGGGCTGCAAAAGCACCTCACTGAGAACCAACAAACTGGCGACTGGCTTAGAAGCTTCGTCGTCGGTTTTGGGCCTCTGTTGTCTCTCTCTCTCCTCTTTTTTTTGCGTTTTTTGTGAACTTCAGTAGTTGGATGGCTATCCGACGACATTTCTGGACAATTAAGCCGGCGTCCAAAACAGTTTAAAGCAAAATCATACAGATGCTTAATAGTGCGTTGGTTAACTCTAGCACAAAACAGACAACCAGAAATGTTGTGATCAGGGACTAGGCAAGGAATACAGTAAGAATGAAAGTCCTTAAGAGGTATTTGCTTTCCACAAGAAATATAATTTTTTACTTTTTCTGACATCGGTCTGGAGCAAGAAAAAAAGTTTCCCCAATGGGGTACTTCGCTTTACTGAAGACTTTGGATCTGAAACTCTAACACGAAAATCTCAGGAGTCAGCCGACCAGCACTTGCGAAATGCTTCTGCTTCGGGCACCGTGCGGCAAGAAAGACTAAAGAAAATGGCGTCGGCCGCATCTTTTATACCCCCCGACGACCTGACATCAGGGAAGGGGTGACAGCAGCCGACACAGGACCCAGGACTTTGGAATTCAGGCTGACTGAGGGCAACCTGCCAGCAGGATTACCCAAATGTAATGACTGCAACAGTGAAACACGAAGAACATCATTTAGTTCTGGTAGCAACTAAGAAGACAAGCAAGTAGGACGAATTAGGCAGAATGTATGCAAAAACAGACTAGAATGAAGTCAGCTGGGGAAGTATGACAGTGAAATAAAGTAGAAAGATGGATATGGTCCATAATCAGAATTCTGATAGGAGCTAGGACAGAAGAGGCCAGTATTGAGAGTATTGTGAGACTAGACAGTAGATTATACAAAGCATTAACAAAGAATAAAGGTAGACTTCAGGGTAAGCAAAGAAAACTGGCAATAAACAGAAAGGGAAATCACAAGAGAAAAGAGTTTGCAAATCTGTATTGCTCCTAGAATGGCAACATCAAGCAAATGTTATATTTGCCTGGAATTGCTTACGTAAATATTTCTACACACAAGACAGGCTTCACAAGACGTATCTGGGCAAATTGAAAAGTGCTAGAGGTGTGCTCATAACCAGAATGGAGACTGCATGCATATCTTCTGGGAAAGTGGCAAACTTGTAACTTA
This sequence comes from Protopterus annectens, assembly GCF_019279795.1. Lineage (NCBI taxonomy): Eukaryota > Metazoa > Chordata > Ceratodontiformes > Protopteridae > Protopterus > Protopterus annectens. The sequence continues at coordinate 58,748,323 of NC_056747.1, read as the reverse complement.
AAAAAGAACACAAAAACTAATGTAGAAGATTCTAGGATATGAAAAGGAAGTAACAGAAACAAACTTCTATGCTAGCTGGGTAGATGATTGCCAGGACAACTACCCTGTTAGGTTTTTATTAACTCTAGTGCTAATAAGTACAAAAAAGGACCTAGCAAGGCAATGGAAGACAAGTAAAGAACCATGCATAGAGAAGGTAATAAATATAGTAAATGAGATTGTGATGGTCTCTGCTCTGGCCCAGTAATCAAGAAGCCTCAATCCTCACCACTGAGGGATGGCCACTAGGAACAAAAATGGATACATGCAGTATTTTCAGATGCAGCTCTCTATACCAAGCACAATTTCCCTTAAACAGCACACAGGGGGGCACACTCCAGACCTGCGACTGGACTCGTCTCTCTTCAGGCACCAAACAAGACTCCCACTGACCACTTTGGAGCTCTGTGTCCCTGTTCCCAAGTAGCTGACACACACACAATTGGAAATTTGATCACACACACACACACACACCTGGGAAAGGCTGGCACAGATTTACCAGCTGTGCCCCCTCTGCCCAGAATATAAGGTAATTATGCTGCCACCAGTCAGCTACTCTGAAGCTGTTACAAGGGTACCCAATTACACTAACTAAAATTAATACTAATACAAATGGCAGAGTTTGATTAATGCAGCAAGGCTTTCAGGAGCGGCCATAGTGTCACTAAAATAAGCATAAGTACGCTCAAGATGTTAAAAGTCCAGCTACAATTAAAGGTATAGAAATATTTAACAATAAATAATAAAATAGAAAACATAAGAATAATGAATATCTAGTTATAATAAACACCAGTGTGTCAATCATAGGAGATATAAAAAAAAAACAGTTGGATAGCGTCACACATATGCAGAAATAAGAAGTTATGTACCTACCATAACGTTCCATGTTAGTTGTCTTCTCTCGCCTTCTTTCTTGCTTGATGGGTTGGGTTCGATCCTCCTCCGACTTACTTTAGCTTTAGCTCCTTTTACCAGCTCGAGGCAGCCCCATATCCCATGATGCAAGGCAGGAAGTACCCAGATCTCGTTTGTTGACAAAAGGGCAATAACACCAAGCATAAAAATACTTCCCAAAGGAAGAAGAAACTTACAGATGGAAAAAGGACCAGGTTTGAATGGTCTTTAGCATAATAGTTTCTTATACAAGGTCTGTCCAGGCCAGGGGAAGGGAGGGTCAGAAAGAAGAAAGGCGAGAGAAGACAACTAACATGGAACGTTATGGTAGGTACATAACTTCTTAATGTTAAGTTGTCAATCTTCATTCTCTTGATGGGACCGCTAGCACCTCTATCCTGGGTGGCTCAATGGAACAAACTCTTGAGGACTGTAGAGCCAAAACTGGCTCTATCCCTGGAGGCCAAGTCCAATTTGTAATGGGAAACAAAAAAGTGTGAGGAGTGGCCCAAGTGGCCGCTGCACAAATAATGTCCAAAGGCAGTCTAGCTTGTTTGAGCACAGCTGTTTTCCCCTGATCGATAAATTTCAGTGATGACCAAAGCCATCTGGACAAAGTCACTTTAGAAACAGGAAGGCCTTTTTATTATCCGCATAGGAAACAAAAGTTGATCAGATTTCCTAAATTTTTTGTTCTGTCCAAATAATATCTAAGCTGACGGTGGACGCCAAGATAATGTAGCTTTTGTTCAGCTCTATCTGAATAGTTAGGAAAAATACAGGAGATCAATGGATTGATTCAGATTGTTTTTGAAACCTTAGGTAAAAAGATGGATTAGTTCTCAAAGATACTCTGTCTTTGTGAAAAATCAAATAGGTCGAACCGAAAAGAGCATGAAGTTCAGACACCCTCCTGGCAGATGTAATAGCCACTAGGAATAAAGTTTTCCAAGAAAGATATTTCAGGGAACAAGAAACAGCTGGCTCAAGGGGGAAGAATCAAGGATGTCAGCACTAAATTTAGATCCCATTGAGGAGGAGGATTCCTGATTGGAGGCTTTAGTAGGAAAATTCCTTTCAAGAAGGCCCTGCAGAGCCTATGGGACATAATATTATGATCTGCTATCCCAACATGAAAATTAGAAATAGCAGCTAACTGAACTCTGACTGTGGAAGAAGAGGAGCCTGCATGAAAAATCTCTGCTAAGAAGTCCAGAACTGCCTGAACAAAAGGATCAATATTTTGGGCCTTAGCCCAATAAGAGAAACGTTTCCATTTGCTCGTGTAAATCCTCCTGGTAGAGGATTTTAGTGAAGCTACTATGATATCTCTAACTGGGTTAGAGATCAAAGGAAGCCTGGCTAGGGAAGGAAGTGGAGCAACCATGCTGTGAGGTTGAGAGAAGGGATTGACCGGTGCAGCTGACGATTGGTGAATCAGTAGATCTGGCACTGGGTCCAGATGCCACGGCTGCACCAAAAGGTGATGATGGAGGAAACCAAACTTGAGGCCAGTAGGCAATGAGAATCAATTTGGCTCTCAAAGCGGTAGCTTTCTGGATCACCTGAGGGATGAGAGGAAATGGGGAAGGCATCCTGGGGCCAATCCTGGGTTAGAGCGTCTCTGGGGATGGCCTGATAGAGGAAGAGGCTGAAGAAGTCTGGACATTTGCTGTTTTGGGGAGTAGCAAAAGATCGCAACATGGACGACCCCATTCCAGAAAAATCTCTTCCGCTATGGATTGCTTGAGAGACCACTCGTGAGGCATGAGAATAGCTCTGCTCAATCTGTCCGCTATAATGTTGGTTTTCCCAGGGATATGCGTTGCCAGAAACCGATGAGAGGAGATCGCCCATTGCCATAGTCTGCGCTTCTCGACACAAGGGTAGGACTTGTTCCGCCCTGTTTGTTGATATACCAAACTACAGACATGTTGTCTGTGTGGACTGCAATTGTCCCTACGGGAAGAAAGTTGTTGAGGGCTTGCAACGTTAAAAGCACTGCTCTCATCTCCAGGACATTTATGTGCAGATGGTACTCGAGGTTGCCACGTCCCATGAACCATCCTGCCCTGATAATGACCCCCACCCGATCAGGGAGGCATCCGTGGTGACAGTGGCTATCGGGACGGAGGTACAAAGCATCTGCCTTGGTGAACTTGAGACGATGTGATCCACCAAGCAAGATGTTCTTTGCATGTTTGTGTCACCAGAATCTGGTGGACATTGGGAGCTGCTGGTATGACCACTGTGTGAACAGCATCCACTGAAGGAGGCGATGTAGAAGGAAGAAGGGTGATGGCGCAGCCATGAGACCTAATACCTTTAGAACCATTCTGGCCTGTACTTTCTTGCTGGCCAGAATGATCCTGACATGAGTCTGAATGTCTGAAACTCTTTGTTCTGTAAGGGTAGCTGACATCCGAACAGTGTTTAAGTTTGCCTATGAAGGTAATAGACTGGCAGGGCGATAAGGATGACTTTTCGGTTGACTGAGATGCCCAAATGAGAACAAAGGTCTATTGTGTAATCCCTGGCTTGTATAAGCTGATGCCTGGTGGTGGCTGACAGGAGCCAGTCGTCGAGATGAAACACCTCCTGGACTTGGCGTCTCAGGTGAGCCGTGACCACTGCCATGCATTTGGTGAACACTCTGGGGGCTGTAGTGAGACCAAAGGCAGGGCTCTGAACTGGAAATGACTGGACCCCAGCCGAAGCGGAGAAATCTCCTGGGCGTCTGTGAATTTTGATGTGATAGTACGCATCCTGAAGATCTATTGAGCACATCCAGTTGTCCTTCTGTAAGAAGGGCAGAATTGACTGAAGAGTGACCATTCGAATCTTGTCTTCCTGACAGACTTGTTGAGTCTGCTGAGATCAATATTGGTCTCCAGTCTCCCATCTTTTGGGGACCAAAAGAACCTTGAGTAGATTCCGGCTCTGAATGGTCTATTGTAACTGGCTGAATGGCTCTTTTGCAGTAGTTTTGATTTCTAACTCTGCAATGTCCCTTAGACCGGTGGTACATCTGGAAGGGAACTTGAGGGGAAGGACTTCCTCGAAAGGAATTATGTAACCCTTGGATATGATCGACTGTACCCATCTGTCTTGAGTGAGGAATGCCAGGCTTCTGGGTACAGTGATAATCTTCCCCGACTGCCTCCAAGGAGGGACAGCCGAGCAACACCTCAGGGATGTTGAAAGGGCTTCTCAGGAAGAGACTCCCTGTTGCCCTGGTTCTTGGACCCTCTGCCTCTAACTATTCTTCCACCCTTCTGTGCTTTGGGATAAGGCCTAGAAGGGGTGGAAAAACGGACTCCAACAGCAGAAAGAGTCTTGCCGTCCTGCTCACACCTGGTCAAGGTCTCCTTCACCTGAGGGCCAAACAAAGCTGACCCATCAAAGGGAGAATTTGTGGGCGCTTAAAGGATCCATAAAATCACATAGCCGCATCCAGGCTTGGCGTCTAAGAGCCACACCTGTGCCTGCTCTACAAGATATTAATGGAGGAGTTAGCAATGGAATTGAGGGTTCCTAGCTCTGGCGGCAATCTTTTCTTGGGCCCCTGCAGCTGTAGGATCCTGAACTACTTCTCCCAGCTCCTTCAGGATATCTCTGGAGTCTGGTGAAGTGACAAAGATAATTCAGCGAGCATAGCAAAGGTCGCTGAGGAAAACATCCGCTTGCCGTACCTATCCATGGTCCTAGAGTCCTTATTAGGAGGATGGGCCAGCACGGAAGGATCTGCAAGTTCCTTTTGGTGGCAGCCACCACCATGGCATCAGCAGGGACACCTTTGGTAAGGAATTGTTTGTCACTAGGGGCAGTGATAAATTTAGAAGGCCTCCTGGGACTGGCTCTACAGAGTCAGCTGTCCACGCAATAACCTGCATAAAGGGGTCGAAGGCGGACCCAGGAGGTGGAGGGCGATCCAAACGCCTCTAGGTATACTGACTCATCCTCAGAGGGATTGTTGGTGGGCCAGTTTCCCTCTGTTTCAGAAGTTCTAGGATGTCTGAGAAGGAGACATCCTCAGAGGGGATCTAAGGGATCCCTCTGACTCATCAAAGTCAGTATCCAGTGACAGACTCAGGGGAGTCTACATGCTTCCCCTTACAAGTCCTCTACCTAGGAGGATCTCTCGAAACATCAGGAGAATCCTCAGAAGAGGGGAAATTCCCAATGGGAAACCTGAGGCGGAGGATCTCTGGGTCCTGTAGCAAGAGAAGTGGCAGAGATGTCAACAGGTACAATAGAGGGAGGAGCTACGGAAGAGACTGCTGACTGATACCAGTGGCCAGTACACTCTTCATCACCTCAATGCTCCCCTCCCAGGCAGGTCCGAGAGAACCCGGCCAAGAGCTAGGAACTCCAGGGCCACCGAAAAGGAAGTCTCGAGGCAGATGTCGGAGCCGAGCTCCTGGGCCGAGGCTCCAAGGAAGAAGCGGGCTCGGACAAGGGTCCGATGCCACTCACCCCGGAGACCATGGAAGCCCGACCACGAATCCCTCTAAGGAAGAGGAGATAAGAGTAGGGGCTGAAGGGACAGAAGGAGGTATTCGTCCTCCAGCCGTAGCAGTAACCATGCCCGAAGACTCCAACTCCAAACTCTGGGGTAGAGTCGAAGGAGGAACAACGGGTGTGGACCAACAGTCGTCTGCTGAGACGGACTGTGTAGCATTTGGGCCAGTACCTGTGACTTGAGCAATCTACTGACCACTCTCTCTAGGTCATGATCTGACAACCTGGATGACCTTGAAGATCGGCTCCGATGGCTCCGCTCCGATAGAAGAGGCCCGGCAAAATCGGCTCCAGGAAGGAGACCTCGACCTCTTCCTGGAATGGGCCATCGGGCCGATACTACTGATCCTGTCGGCACCGATTTCTCGGAGCGGTCGATGTATCGGCTCAGCGGGCCGATACTACAGCCAATACGGGGTGTCGGGCGAGATCGGAGCCACGTGCCATGCTCAGCCACATGGGTGTCGGGCCGACCGATGCCCGTGCCATGTGGGTGTCGGAGCCGATCGGAGCCGACACCACAGTGGTCAAAGCAGATTCGCACCGATAGCCATCGCGGCGCTTTGTGGATCCAGAATCGGCTCCAGCGGCCGATCTCGACTCTATCTGAAGTCGGCCGAGCCGCAGGCTTAGAAACAGAAGCCTGGGCCTTGGCAGTTTTGGTTGATTTTGTGGGGCCGACTTAGCGGAGGCCCTCCGCTTAAGAAGACCCTGAGAATCAACTTATTGCGTCTCTCCTGCAGGACTCTCTGGCTGAAGGAGTGACAAATAGCACAGGAGTCCTGCAGGTGAAGAGGGCCCAAACAGTACAGGCAAGAAGTGTGACCGTCTGTCAGAGACCTCTTCTGACAGCACGAGTCACACTTCTTAAAACCTGAAACCCTCTCCTTAGACATGGTGCCTAAACACAACAGACACACACACCAGTCAAATTAAACTAAACTAATACCAAGAGGTATTGAGTAAAAAACACCAACACACACACCCTAACAGGGGGGGGATGGGATAGGGAAAATTGACTGACTAAAAATTAAAAGAGACAGGGATTTCTGTCAGAAAAAGGTTAAATTTAAAATTAAACTATCAAAAATTTAGTTTTAACTAAAAAAAGGGGCTTAAATATCACAAATGTGAACAACTTACCAGGAGCTGGTAAAGAGAAGACCTCCCAATGACGACAACGAGATCTGGGTACTTCCTGCCTTGCATCATGGGATATGGGGCTGCCTCGAGCTGGTAAAAGGAGTTCTCGAGCTAAAGCAAGTGCCGAGTCGGCCGAGGATGGGCTCGAACCCATCAAGCAAGAATGAAGGCGAGATTGACAACTTAACATAATAATATTTAACTAATCTCACTATATTTTCCTGACTGACTAAAGCATTAGTGTTCCATGGTTACTTACTAAGTAAGGCAAAATGAAGTGTGTTGAGTTGCTTACTACAGCAAGATAAGATGAGGTGTGAGGTTGTGTAAGAAATCTTTCTTGTCAGGTTCCAAAAAACAAAGTGTCTCTCACTAATATCTAAAAAAAAAAATCATTTCAGTGCTGGTTATAGAATGACATCACATCTGGTCACCTAACTCTGATACAATACACACCCAGAGCTTTGCTAAGAGCTGTTGCAGCATTTGAAAGCTATAAAACAATTTAAAAAACTTCCACCCTTCCAGGGTAGCAATTAGTTCACCCCTAAGGACAGTACAGTAAGATTCCTAGTCATGGTTTTCACAGACATTTTTGTCTCTGGCTGCAATCAGACCTGTAAGATCAAAATCCCTTCAAGAATTCTCTGTGAAAACATGTCCATTTAATGAGTTACAATAATACTGTCTGACATGCATGCATATCTTTTCTGTCTAGCAGGACCCACTGTTGATGCATTTTTAACACAAGCAAGTTTACAAACACATTTTTAACACAAGCATCTGTACAAATCAGTGTAATAGTCAAATGACATAAAATTCTTTACAAACTCCAGCTGGCTATGCTAGCATATACTACACATGCACTGCCCCACTCTCCCTGGCATAGATGGCACTACGTCATATCATAACAGAGATCAAAGCAAGTGAAAAGGAATCAAAACACACCAGGTAAAGCTATGCAAAAACGGTCAAATGGGAAGCAGTTCAGCAAGACTAACAAATAAAAGAAAAAGAAGGCAAGAAAGTAAACAAGGGCAGGATTTGAGGTAGTGAAATGAAAGTTCAGAGAATATAATATAGGAATGGCAATTATAAAGGACCAGAGCCTTAACCAAATATGAAGACAAATTATTAGAAATGTACTTACCATAACTTGGCATCTTTGTTGTCCTCTTCTTATTCTGCTTCACGCGTGGGTCTCTGATCCGATCCTTCGATCCAACTTGGCCACCTCCCACAGACCTGAGCTTCTAGGCTCAAAGTCCTCCCCTACCCATAATCTTCAACCCCCTAGCCTAACCTCCTCAGATCGACTTTGCTACCCCTATAAACAGAATAGAAAAGGAAAAGTTAACCAAGAGCTCAACCTGGAACCCATGATCCAACAGAGGCTGTTCCAGATCCTCTAGAACCATATCTTTATTGGACAGGGATGGTTGGACGGGAAGGTGAAGCAGAATGAGAACAGGACAACCCAGATACCAAGTTATGGTAAGTACATCACTAATAAATCTAATGTTGTCCTTCTCATTCTGCTTCATGTATGGGTCACAGTCCCCTGCTACATTATTTTTTGGGTGGCCTCAAAGGATGATATGTCAAAATTCTAATGAACCAAAGGATGTTCTACTCCTGAACACAATATCTAACTTACAGTTAATCACAAAAGTATGAGAGTTAGACCAAGTGGCTGCAGCAGAAATGTCATCAACGGGAATCTTAAGACAAAAAAAGCAGCTGACGCAGCAATAGATCTTGTCAAATGGGCTACTGGAGGACCAGGCAACTTCAAACCATTCTTTTCATAAACAAAGGAAATGCAGCTAGTAATCCACTTCACCACTGTCGCTTTCAAAACAGCTTGACCCTTATGATTAGGGGAAAGAGAAACAAATAACTGCTCAGATTTTCTAAACTGCTTAGTCCTATGGAGATAGAAACGGAACAATGTAAAAGGTATTCCCCTTTGTTAGAACAGTTAGGGAAGAAGACCAGTAATTGGATGCATTGGTTTATATTAGCTGACATGGCAACTTTTGGCATGAAAGGATAAGAGAAAAGGGAATGTAGTAGCCTCTGGATATAATGTTTCATGCCCAAGTATTTGTAGTAATTTGGGCCCAGGCACTTGAGTGTAGAGAAAAATGGCTCCCGACTACCTACAGAGTAGGACAGTCAGTCAGTGATTCAGGAGCGCTGAAAGGGCTTGTCAGAAAAAGATCTCTAGAACCTTGGCTTTGCGGGCCCCCTCTGCCTCTAGGGAAGCATCTCGCATCATAGCCTCCTCCTCTACCTCTGAAGGACAGCTCTCTGCTCTGATCAGGAAAACAACCTTGTGACTTACACAACTAAGTTTTCTTATTCCCTCTGATTCCCAGAGTAGGTTTGTTGAGGGGTGGAAAACTTGATCCCCATGGCAGACAAGGTCTTACCTTCTTGCTCACTGTAGGTCAGATGTCCTTAAACGATGGTTCGAATAATGAGGAACCAAAGGGGGTGTTGACAAAAGACACCTTAAAGGGCTTCACGAAATCGCACAGCCTCATCCAAGCATGGCAACGCATCACGATGCCAGTGCTGGCTGCCCTAGAAGAACCCTGCACTGAGTGGGAACCAAGTGTCATGGAGGAATTTGCTATAGAAGCAAGAGTGGTCAGCTTAGGAGAAATCTTATCAAACTCCTCCTTGGATATGCATTCCACCAGAGACTCAGAGTTCCTTAACCAGTCTCTCTGAAGGAGAATAAAATGTGCCAGGTAGCAGAGGCATAATCGCACTTCTCAAACCTGTCCATCGCTCTGGAATCCCTGTTCGATAGATGGACAGTAGAGCTCTGCTGAGCTAGCTCCTTCTTAGTAGTGGCTGCCACCACCATAGCGTCAACTGGAATACCTTTACACCAAAAAGCACAGTCCTCCGGAGGTGATAGGATACTTAGGTACTAGTTCTATAGTGTCCAGCTCCTTCCAGGCCCAGCAGGTTACAAGGTCTATAACAGCATCCACCTGGTGGACTACCCAAGATGTAGATGGTCCCATCCCAAAGGCCTCCAGGATATAGATTCCTCCGAAGATGGATTTTTGGAAGAAGAGCCACCTTTTAACTAAGATTTCTAGGATGTCTGCAAAAGAGATCATCCAGTGGTGATTTGGGGTACCCCCCCTCCCTCATCGAAATCAGTATAGTCAGTGAGGAACTGCACAGGGGAGTCCATGTGCTTCCTTTTACACATCCTCCTTTCATGGGATCTCCTCAGTGGAATATTCAGGGGAAGAGGCAGAAAAGGAAGGGGCCACCTCCAGTGGAACAGACTGGAGGTCCTTTGAGACAGGCTGACCCGGGGCAGAAATGGTAGACCCAAGCCCACAATCCAGAGTGGGTAGGGTCCGGCACTCTAACAGAGAAAGCCTTTTCTAAGACCTGGAAGATCAAGGGTCCCAGGGAGACCCCACCAGACTCCCTAGCAGCGAAGGCTACAAAGAAAAACTGAGGAAGCTCATCAGAACCCCGACTCCCAGACAGAACCGGACCTTCACTGTCGAGGGATGACACTCCAAGGGAGAGGGACTGATCTGAGAACACTGGAGCTGAACCTTGCCCCTTGGATCCGGCCACGACATCCTAGATCCGACTCACACTCTGATCCAAAGACTTCTGAGCAGAGGCAGTCATGTTCATGGTCGGAGTCGAGGAAGCAAAGGCCCTTTGATCAGACTCTGAATCTCTCGGAAGACTACTGTCCTGAGGTTCTGAAACCAAAACCCGGATTGGAGAAAGAGGAAAAAAAAAAAAAAAAAAATAGAGTAGACTGAAAGTACAATTGTGTACACTTACCATAAATGTACATGTTAGAGTGTATTCACTGTTGCAGTCATTACATTTGGGTAATCTGCTGGCAAGGTTGCCCTCAGTCGGCCTGAATTCCAAAGTCTTGGGTCCTGCATCGGTTGCAGTCTCCCTCTTCCATGAAGTCAGGTCGTCAGGGGTATAAAACAAGCAGCAGACGCCATTTTGTTTAGTTTTTCTTGCCCCAGATGTCAGGTGCCCCCAAAAAGGTAGCAAAAAAAAAAAAAAAAAAATTTTATATATATATATATATATATATATATATATATATATATATATATATATATATATATATATATATACACACACACACACACACACACACACATACTATATATACATGCATCAATATAAACTTTACCTTCACCTACAAGCAAATACACCACATAGGTGTTGTAGAACATAGAGAAGGAAAGATAATCTCCAGAATGAAAGGGGGCGGGTAACCTGGACTGCAACAGTGAATACACTCGAACATCTACATTTATGGTAAGTGTACACAACTGTACAAAGTTCTTCGTATTTCACTGTTGCAGTCATTACATTTGGGTAGAATCCCAAAGCTATGGTTGGGGAGGCTGGAGCTAAACAGCATTAGGTGCGGCTATAAGGCCCTGCAGAACTGCAGTGGCAAAGCCTGCCCTGGACATAGAGTAGAGAGGCAAATGATAATGCTTTGTAAAGGTGTGAACAGAACTCCAAGTAGCAGCCTCTAGAATGTCTTTGGTTGGTACTCCTCTGAGAAAGGCTGCTGAGGTAGCTGCAGCACTGGTGGAATGAGACCTAATGCCCTTGGGCACAGGTTTACCATGGTGTAAGTAGCAGAAACAAATGCAGTGGCTTATCCACTTTGAAATAGTCTGCTTTGAATTTCCTTCTGATCCTGCAACATATATCACTAGTAATTGCTCAGTTTTTCTTAGAGCTTTAATCCTGCTCAAGTAGAATCTTAGCTGTCTGTGTACGTCCAAGGAATGCAGAATTCTCTCCCCCTCGTTCTGCGGATTTGGATAAAAGGTTGGCAGATGAAAAGTTTGGTTATGAGCCACACTGGAAACCACCTTAGGCATAAATGTTGGATTTGTCCGCAGAGACACCCTGTCTGGGTAAAATATGATAAAAGGCTCCACAGCCATGAGGGCCTGTAGCTCTGAGACTCTTCTTGCTGAAGTAATTGCTAGTAGCAAAGTGGTTTTCCATGATAAGAACTTTATATCAGCAGTAGCAGTTGTTTCAAATGGAGGCAGGGTGAGCTTTTCCAACACATAATTAAAGTCCCATGCAGATATTGGTGATCTAGGAGGCCTTAAATTTTTGGTTCCTCTAAGATACTGCTTTAGTAAAGGATGAGAAAAGATTGGTGGCTCGGTATTGTAATGAGCCGAAATGGCAGAGGCATGGATTTTAATTGATGAGAAAGATAGGCCTTTGTCAAGCATCTCAGTCAAGTATTGTAATCTCGGAGGAATATTTGGTTCTGCTGTATCAGTTCCTTGTGCTTGATTCCAAGCACAGAATCTCTTCCATTTATCAGCATAAGATTTTCTAGTACTAGGCCTTCTGGCTTCCAAAATGACATCCATCACAGCTTTACTGAGAGGTGTTGTTTGTATAACTACATGATCAGCCATGCTGCCAGTTTCAGTGTCTGGAGTAGATTGTGCAGGATCTGATTGTTTTGCTGGGACAGTAGTTGAGGTCTTTGAGCTAAGGTCCAAGCTGGGTATTGAGACAAGTTCCTTAGGATTGGGTACCAGTATTGGCGAGGCCAGTCCGGGGCAATTAGTATCATGTTTGGTTTCTCTTGTCTGACTTTTAGGAAGACCTTGGGAAGAAGAGGCAGAGGAAGAAAGGCGTAAACTGATAGGTTTTTCCAACTGAAGGATAGGGCGTCCACTTTCCACGCTTGTCTGTGATAAGTCCTTGTGCAGAATCTTTTCAACTGATAATTTTGAGGAGAGGCAAATAGATATATGTCTGGGCTCCCCCATTTCTTTGTTATCATGCTGAAGACTTGTGGATCTAGTTTCCACTCGTGAGAAATCCAGAAGGTTTCTGCTTAAATCGTCTGCCAGAGTATTTTGTTTTCCTGGCAGGAATTGAGCTTGAAGATGCAATTGGTAAGTCAAAGCTGTGTCCCACAGTGCCATGGCTAATCTGCAAAGGGGGTACGAGTGCATGCCCCCCTGCTTGTTTATATACCACATGACCGTGGTGTCGTCTGTCTTTATCAGTAGTTGTCCTGGATAAAGCAAGTCCTTGAAGGCTGTCAGGGCATTTTGAACAGCTAGCATCTCTTTCTGGTTGATATGTAGATGCATTTGTTTTGGGGTCCATACGCCCTGAATGCATCTTCCCGCCATGTGGGCCCCCCAGGTATAATCTGATGCGTCTGTTAAGGTTTGGCTGCAGGGGGTAGAGTGAAGGCGCGTCCCATGTTTTGGTGACATGCCTTTGCCCACCATAGAAACTCCTGCTGTCGGCAGGGAATGAGAGGAATCATTGTTTCCATACTGTGACAATGCTGACTCCATAAACTTTTTAGGTACCATTGAAGTTTTCTCATATGCAGTCTTGCATATGGAATCAGTAGGATGCAGGATGCCATGAAGCCCAAAGCCTGCAGAATTTGTCTTGCAGATAACTGGATCTTTGTTGCCATCAGTTTGAAGTAAGTAGTCAGTTGCCTTTGCTTGTCTGGTGTGAGGTAAGCCATCTGGGCAGTTGCATTCAAGCTTGCACCCAGGAAAGTTATCTTTTGAGAGGGTACCAGTTGTTCTTTCTTTCCGTTTGTGTACCCTAGGCATGTTAGAAGCCTTTTCACAGACGCCAGGTGTTGAAGAAGAATGTCCTTGTTCTCTGCTTGAATGAGACAGTCGTCCAAGTAAGGATATATTTCTATACTTCTTTGTCTGCAAAATGCAATTACTGGTGCCAGGCACTTTGTAAAGACCCTGGGCGCAGTAGATAAGCCAAAGGGCAGTGCAGAAAATTGGTAATGCATTAAGCCAGCCTTGAATCTGAGGTATCTTCTGCACGATTGCCTTATTGCGACATGCAGGTATGCCTCTTTTAGGTCTAATGTCACCAGCCAAGCATTCCTGCCTAGAATGGGCAGAAGCTGCTGCAAAGTCAGCATTTTGAATTTTGGAATGTCCAGGTATGTGTTCAAAATCAATAAATCCAGTATTGGCTGCCAGGCTTTGTCCTTTCTGGGTACCAAGAACAGTAGAGTAAAAACCTTGTCCTTTTTCCTGTGTTCTGGTACTGGCTGAATGGTCCCCATATCCATGAGGGACGTAACCTGCTTCTGTGCCTCTGCCCATTGATTTTTTGGCAGAGCTGGCCAACCGTTTACCATTGGCAGAGTATGGAAATGGAATCTGTATCCCTGTGATACTATGTTTAGCACCCACTTGTCCTGGGTTATTAACTGCCAATTTTGAGCAAAAAGTGCTAATTTTCCCCCTAAGGGTGCTGCCAAAAGATAAGTGCTTGGTGAAGGCAGAGAGAAGTCATTGGGACAGTTTTCTGTAGGTTTGCGCTTCATCTCCTCCAGATTTGGAGGTAGAAGCGCCCCATTGCTTTGACCTGTATGAATCTTGTGCCTGGTATCTGGAACCCTTAGGGCATCTGGATTTGCCCCTTTGAGCTCTGTCTGACGCTGGAAAGGAGCAATTTTTTGTAGGCCAGTGTCTACTGAAGCTTGGTGGCTGCACTTGCAAGAAGTCTTTTACAGTTTGCATAGACTTAGCTTTGTCTTCCATTTTCTTTAAAACCTCTACTGCCTTAATACCAAGCAGAGTATCATGCTGTAAAGGTGCATCTAGTAATTTAGCTTTAACATGATCAGGCAAATTTTGTTCCTTTAGCCAGGCATGCCTCCTAAGCACAGATCCAGTAACTGCGGCCCTGCAGGAGGCCTCTAAGGAATCAAAACCACATTGCTAAGTATGCTTTCCAACCTGTTCAGCTGCATGCAATAAGTCCTGCAATTCGTTATTTTCTGCACATTCAGAAATCAACATCATTTTCTGTTTCAGCAATCCCATAACATGTTGTTGATACTTGAGCATATGAAACTGGCAGTTTAAGGCCCTAATTGCCAAGGTTGCAGATGTATAAACCTTTTTCCCCATCTATCCAGTGCCCTTGAATCTCTGTCAGAGGGGGTAGGATTTTTTTGCTGTTCAGGCCTTAACTCCCTTTGCACCCTGTGAAATAGTTTCAGGATCAGCAGCAGGGTTTCTAAATAAAAATTTGTGTGAGTCAGGGACCCTGTAATATCGGTCAGGCTTGCTGGGAGCAGGAGGTAAGGAGTCAGGGGGTCAAGCTTGACTCCGAAAACACATCATCCACAATGTCTAAAACAGAGGGTATGGCTAAAGGCCTGTGCTGAGGGAGAAGAAGGAAATCCCTGAGCCTCTTTTTTGATTCTGAGAAATCCTGACTCTCCCAGTGAAAATGCTCCCTCAAAGTATGCAAGTTTTCTCCAAATGAATAATCCTCAGGAGGTGATGCAGATGGTATAGACTCCTCTGCATCAGAATCCTCATAGGGAGGTATAGATAATTCCTGATCAGATGAGGAATCAGAAGAAATAGAAACCTGATCTGAAGATTCATAATCAGTGTCTTGCCTAGGCCTCTTATCTGGAGGGGGATGGGAACCCCTGATCAAGGTAATAAGGTCTTCAGCCATTTTAATCATCTGTATTTTAGGCATAGAGGCCTGTGCACATGGCTCATGCATAGTTTTTTTAGTTTTAGAAGTTGCCTTTGTCTTTGGTTTTGCAGCTGTCGGTATGATATAAAAATGTTGAGGCCTGAATACACCCTCAGAAGCCGGTGCCTGCTCAGCGGGCTCCGGACCCATCCGAGGGAGATACATTCGTGGGTTCAATACTTTGAGTATCTTGCGGCATGCCGGACTCCACATGGGTGTCGGTAGGGGCCTGCGACTCGAAAGTAGCGGGTAACAGGGGCTGCAAAAGCACCTCACTGAGTACCGGCGAACAGCTTAGGAGAAGTTTCGTCGTCTGTTTTGGACCGCGACTGTCTCTGTCCTTTTCTTTGCGTTTTTATGTACTCCAGGAGTCGGATTACTATCAGACTACATTTCTGGGTAGTTAAATCTGTTTCCAAAATACTTTGAGGCAAAAATATACAGACACTTAACAGTGCGTTGGTTAAATTTAGCACAAAACCGACAGCCAGGCATGTTGTGATCAGGGCCTACGCAAGGAATATAGTATAAATGGAAATCCTTATGAGGTATTTGCTTCCCACAAGTAATACAATTATTAACTTTCTCACATCGGTATGGAGCAAGAAAAAAGTTTCCCCAACGGGGTACTTAGCTTTAGTGAAGACTTCGGTTCTGAATCTCAAACTCGAATATTTCAGGAGTCGGCCGACCGGCACTTGCGAAATGCTTCTGCTTCGGGCATCGCGCGGCAAGAAAGACTAAAGAAAATGGCATCTGCTGCTTATTTTATAGCCCTGACCTGACGTCATGGAAGAGGAGACAGCAACTGACGCAGGACCCAAGACTTTGGAATTCAGGCCGACTGAGGGCAACCTGCCAGCAGATTACCCAAATGTAATGACTGCAACAATGAAACACGAAGAACATCAGGCTCAGATCCATCAGGGGACAGAGCAGGAAGAAAGTACAGTTGTGTACACTTACCATAAATGTAGATGCTAGAGTGTATTCACTGTTGCGGTCATCACACTTGGGTTATCTGCCTGCAGGTAGCCCTCAGTCGGCCCGAATACCAGAGACTTAGTATTTCTGCGTCAGTTGCTGTCGCTCCAGGACTGATGTCAGGTTGTCAGAGGTATAAAAAACAGGCAGCCAACGCCATTACATCAATTTCTTACCCCAAATGTCAGCAGCCCCCAATAGGGAGCTAAGCTATGGTGGGAAAATCACCACCAGTAAAAAGTAAATACCTATACCCCTGCAAGGGGTGAGTAATATACACATAGAGGAGAGAGAGAAGGGGGTTGAAGGGAGGGAAACTAGGACTGCAACAACAGTGAATACACTCGAACATCTACATTTATGGTAAGTGCACACAATTGTACTATGTTCTTCGTGTTTCACTGTTGCAGTCATCACACACGGGTTGATTCCCAAAGGTGGAGGCAATCAAGAAAAGTTTGGTCTGGCTAGGATGCCCTGCAGGACTGCAGTTGCCAAACCAACCCTGGATTTGGAAAATATAGGCAGGTGGTAATGCTTGGTGAATGCGTGTAGTGAACTCCAGGTAGCAGCTTCCAGAATGTCCCTGGTAGGGACTTCCCTGAGGAATACTGTAGAGGTAGAAGTTGCCCTAGTGGAATGTGTTCTGACCCCCAAGGGGTTGGTTTTCCATGGTGTTTGTAGCAAAAATGAATACAGTGTGCTATCCATTTGGAAGTTGTCTGTTTTGAAATGGCCTTGCCCTCTGCCCCTGGTGCAAAACTAAGTAATAACTGATCATATTTCCTGAAGGAATTGGTCCTAATCCAGGTAGAATCTGAGCTGTCTGTGCACATCCAAGAAGTGCAGGATCCTTTCCCTTTATTTTGAGGATTAGGGAAGAAGGATAGCAAATGGATAGATTGGTTGAGAGCCACAGTGGACACCACTTTAGGCATAAAGGAAGGAATAGTCCTGAGGGAGACCCTGTCAGCATGAAAAATAATGAAGGGTTCCCACGGCCATAAGTGCTTGTTGCTCAGACACTCTTCTAGCTGAAGTGATGGACAGGAGCAATGCTGTTTTCCGAGAGAGGAATTTTAACTCTGCTGACGCTGCAGGCTCAAAAGGGGGTAGTGTGAGCTTTTCCAGTTAAGGTCCCAAGCAGGGGTGGGTGCTCTCCTTGGTGGCCTTAAATTGTTTGCCCCTCTCAGGAACTGTTTGATGAGAGGGTGAGAGAAGAGGGGTGGCTCAGAGTTGTAATGAGCCGAGATGGCAGAGGCATGGATCTTAATGGAGGAGGACAGGCCACTGTGGAGGAGATCTGCTAAGTAATCCAGGATTACAGGTAGGGAGGGTAGAGTTGTGTCCTCTCCTTTAGATTGAATCCAGGAGCAATATATCTTTTCCACTTATCAGCATAGGATTTCCTTGTACTGGGTCTTCTGGCTTCAAGAATAACGTCCAGCACCTGCTTGCTCAGGCTGGTCACTGGAGGGGAATTCATAGGTAGGTACTAGGCTATCTGCCCAAAGGCATTTATAAGCCTAGCCAGAATGTGTTGGCTTTGGCCACCCCTTAGATTAGTTCCCTGTGCCTCTGTCCAGCACAGCCACTGAAGTGATCCCTGGGGTAAACTGTTTCCCATCCACTCGTCAAGTTTTCTCTTGAGTGTTAGCAAGGAGCTCTGCCTAATGTAGATTGGAATCTTGTTCCAAAGCACGGGAAGTCTCTGGGACAGGAATCTATCCCTCCAGCACGTCTTGTTTATTGTTGTGGTGAGGTTTAGATCCCTACAGTCTGGGGCTCGAGAGGATAAGGTTTTCTTTAGGTGGAGCATGTCCATCAATTCTGGGTTGGACATGGCCTTGTATGTCAGGCAGAGATCACCTCTGAGTAGGCGGTATGCAACAGAGTACAGCTGGAGTTTCTTCAGTTAAGCTGCATAGGGCATCTGTTTGAGGCCAGTGATCCTCTTGGTGAGGTACTTCTGTGGTCTTTCCAGCTGTTGCAGGTGTCTTGTAAGGTACATCCCAAATGGGGCTTTGTACTCTATGATGGGTCTGATGAGTAGAGGGGCACAATGACCTCTTTTGATCTGGATGTGAACCCTTTTGTGATTAGGTGAGCCACATAGAAGGATTTTCTAACCACTTTGGCAATGTGATTATTAAAGGAAAGATTACCATCGACTTGGGTCCCCAGATCCTTTATTACGTCTTCCGTATTTAAGGGACTATTGCCTATGTGGCAGTTTGTGGGTACTTTGTTTTTTCCAAAGGGGAGGACTATGCACTTTTTGGCATTTAGCTTGAGGCCATGATTTTGACACCAAGTATCCATCTTAGTGAGACCCTTTTGGAGGATGTCTGCATCAGCCGGAGAGTCAATTATAGCCCCTAGTTTGCAGTCAACTGCAAACTTGGTCAGCTATAGTCCTCCTGTGCTTGCCTGTACCTCTGAGAAGTACATGGCAAACAGGAGGGGGTCCTAGGACTGAGCCCTGGGGAACACCACTTGTAACCGGTTTAGAGTCAGACCTAGCTCCCGCAACTCTCACCATATGGGTTCTGTCAGTAAGCCAGTTGGCAACCCATCTTGTGACGTAGGGGTTTATGTTCAGGCTAGTGAGCTTGTCTATAATACCAGAATGGGGAATGGTGTTGAAGACCTTTGTGAGGTCTAGGTAGGCTGTGTGTACCACCTTTCCCTCATCTATAGCCTTGGTGACAGTCTCAAAGAAGTCCACCAGGTTTAGAAGGCATGATCTGCCCTTAAAGCCGAACTGGATAGGGTCCAGTGTTTGGAGGTTCCCAATGTCTCATTTAATGAGTTCCATGATGATGCGCTCCATAGCCTTGCAGACCAAGCTAGTCAGGCTTATAGGGTGATAGTTCCCGGGGTCTGTTGTGGCTCCACCTTTGTAGAGCGGAATAACTGTTGTTGTGCGCCACTCTATGGGTACATAGCCTGTGGAGAGGCTGAGTTTGAACAGTGTGTTTAGGTGAGGGGTTAGTCTTTGAGCTCGTGTAGGATGCAGCCTGGGACACCATCCAATCCCACTGATGCTGTGTTTTTGGCTTTGGAGAGGGCTGTTTTAACTGGAGTGTCTGTGATTTCAGGGGCTCTACATTCTTCTGGTATGGTTATGGGCCCTTTTGGGGGTGAAGTTTGCACTGAACCTGTCTGCAAGGATGTTGGCGAAAACGGTTGGTTCAGTGTATTTTGTGCCATTCTGCACTAACTCTGAGCAGATCGGAGCATTGCCACTTAGATTCTTGACATAGCTAAAGAATGCCTTGTGGTTATCTTTGGAGTCTATGGCAAATTTTCTTTCGAAGCTCGCCTTGGATGATTTTATAAGGGATCATAGTTTCTTGCTGATACTGATCAGGGATGTCTTCCCTTCTTGGGATTTTATTCTTTTCTGTATTAGTTTCCTCCTTCTATTGTATAGTTTGTTTATTGGCAGGAGTCTACCAGACTGGTTTCCTTTTCTTGGAGGAGTGAGTCTTATTTTTTTCTTGGGATAGCACAATCCATGCATTCTTGTAGGCGCCCGTAGAATGCATTAGTAAAGTCAAGTAATAAGCCAGGCTGCAAGATTCAGGATTTGCAGTTGCAGATGCAAGATCTGTCCCCCCTGCTGAGTGAGCAGGGTTGGGCTCTGGAGTAGGTGCCAGGGTGGCACCGGTGACAGGCTGCGCAGTAGTGGGTACCAGTGCTGATGTGGACAGTCCGGGGCAATCAGGATTGTCCTTGGTCTGTTCTGTCTTATCTTGAGCAATATTCTTGAGAGAAGGGGCAGAGGGGGACATGCACAGATTGAGAGATTTACTCACTGGAAGGATAGGGCATCCACTTTCCAGGCCCTACTGTGAGGTGGACCAGTGCAGAATTTGCTGAGCTGGTGATTGCAGGGGTGGCAAAGAGATCCACCTCTCGGATCCCCCATTTCTGAATCAAAAGGCTGAAGGTGCTGGGCTCTAATTGCCACTGATGTGGGTCTAGGAGATTTCTGCTTAAGTCGTCTGCCAGTGAGTTTTATTTACCTGGCAAGAATTGAGCTTGCAAATGGATCTGCATGTACAAGGCAGTGTTCCACAGGGCCATGGATAGCCTGCAGAGTGGGTAAGAGTGGTTCCACCCCCCCCCCACTTGTTGATGTACCACATAACTGTGGTGTTGTCTGTTTTTATTAGCAGGGGTCCTGGTGAGAGTAGGGATATGAAAGCTGTTAGCGTACTGAACAGCTAGCATCTTTTTGGTTGATAAGCAGATGAATTTGACTTGGGCTCCATTGGCCCTGAATGCACTTGTCGTCCAGGTGTGCCCCCCAGGCATAGTCTGATGCGTCTGTGGTTGGGGTCTGGGCAGTGTGGGGTTGAGTAAAGGGAAGTCCCTTGTTGTGGTTTCAAGCTGCTGTCCACCCAAGAAACTCTGTCCTTAGACGAGGTATGACAGAAATGACAGTTTCCAGGTCCTGAGAATGTTGGCACCAAAGACTTTTTAAGTACCATTGAAGTTTCCTCATATGCACTCTGGCAAATGGAATTAGTAGGATGCATGAGGCCATGAAGTCTAGAGCCTGCAGGATTTTCCTTGCAGATATCTGGGTTCTGGTGGCCATCTGAGTGAAGTAGTCTGCCAGACAGGATTGTTTTTCTGGAGTAAGGAATGCCATCTGGGATGCTGTGTCCAAGCTTGCTCCCAGGAATACAATCTTTTGACTGGGGACTAGTTTTGATTTCTTTTCATTGATGGTGTACCCCAGGGAGGTTAGAAGTTTTTTTTTACAAATGTCAGGTGCTGCAACAGCATTTCCTGACTGTCTGCCTGAATCAGGCAGTCGTCCAAGTATGGCTAAATCTGAATTTTTCTCTGTCTGCAGTAGGCAATGGCCGGAGCCAGGCATTTTGTGAATACTCTGGGAGCAGTGGATAAGCCAAAGGGAAGTGCAAAGAACTGATAATGCATAGATCCTGCCCTGAAGAGTAGATACTTCCTGCAGGAGTCCCTGATAGGGATGTGCGGATAGGCTTCTTTTAAGTCTAGGGTGGCTAACCAGGCATCTTTGGCCAGAAGAGGAAAAAGCTGGTGCAGGGTGAGCATTTTGAATTTTAGTACCACCAGGAAGGCGTTTAGAATGGAAAAATCTAGGATTGGGCACCAAATGCCCTCTTTTCTGGGTACCAGGAAAAGTCTGGAATAGAACCCTTGACCTATCTGTTCTGCAGGAGCAGGTTGAATTGCCCTTAGAGAGAGCAGGGATTGAACTTGATTTTGCGCCTCTGCCTACTGGTTTGGAGGATGGTCTGGGAACCCTTTTGGGGTTGGCAATGAGTGAAGTAAAATTTGTACCCCTGGGATACAGTGTTGAGGACCCATCGGTCTTGGATGATGGAAGTCCAGTTTTTTGCAGGATGGACAAGTTTTCCTCCTAGGGGCACGAAAAGTTGGGCAGAGGTGGGGAGTGGAGTTGAGAAGTCACTGTGAATTCTTTCTGTAAGGGGGTGGCTTAGCACTCCCTGTTTTTGAAGTGCAGGCACTCTATTGCTTAGATCTCTGCATACCCTGAGACTGTAGTCTGGGGGCTCCGTTTCCCCTGGGTCTACTTTGAGATGGCCTTGAGGGGGCTGGAAAGGAACAATGTTTCGAGGGGCAATGCCTACTGAATCCAGGAGGCTGTACTTGCATGAAATCTTTGACTGTCTGCATAGATTTAGCTTTTTCTTCCATCTTTTTAAGAACCTCTTCTGTTTTGGTGCCAAACAGATTGTCCTTGTTCAAAGGAGCGTCTAGTAATTTTGATTTGATATGTTCTCGCAAGGTCTGCAGCTTAACCCGAGCTTGTCTTCTCAGTACAGAACCAGTGACTGCTGCCCTGCAAGATGCTTCTAAGGCGTCAAAGCCACATTGCAAAGTATGCTTGCTGACTTGGCTTGCAGAATGCATAAGCTCCTGCAATTCTTTATTTGCTGCACAGTCTGTAAAGGTAGCGATTTTTTGCTTAATAAGTTCCATAATATGTTGCTGGTACTTCAGTATGTGAAACTGGCAATTCAAAGCCCTAATGGCGAGAGTTGCAGAGGTGTACACGTTCTTACCCAATCTGTCTAAAGCTCTGGAATACCTGTCCAAAGGGGTGGGATTCTTAGCTGTAGATACTTTAGGCTCCTGGGAGATGACCTCTGGGTCAGCAGTAGGATTTTTTAAAAGGAGTTTGTGAGAGTCAGGAACTCTGTAGTACCAGTCGTGTTTCCTAGGGGGGTAAAGTATCAGGAGTTAAACTGGATTCCATAAAGACATCATCCACAACATCCAGGACTGGGGGTATTTCTAAAGGCCTATGTTGTGGCAAATCTAGAAATTCTCTGAGTCTCTTTTTGGACTGATGACAGTCTTGGCATTCCCAGTGTAAATGCTCTCAAAGTATGTAAGGTTTCACCAAAAGAAAAATCCTCTGGAGGAGAAGCAGAGGGAATGGATTCCTCTGCATCTGAAGCCTCATAAAGCAGATAAAGGCATGTCTTCATGATCAGATACCTCAGAGTAGTCGGACTCTTGGTCTGTTAGAGCTGCTGGGGACAGGTCTCTGTTTCTCTTAGCAGGGGGAAGGCTGACTTCCCCTAATCAACATAATAAGGTCTTCTGTCATTTTAACCATTTGATGGTGTGGCAAGGAAGCAGGTGCTTGAGTTTGGGTCGTCTTTTTTAGACGCAGCACGTACTCTTGACCTTAGAAACTTGGCAGCTTTAGCCAGAACTGAAGACGCGAAAGTAGTAGTTGGTTTGTGTCGAATATCGGTAGTGCGAAGAACTTCCTCAGAAGCCGGTGCCTACTCAGCGGCTCCGGACCCATCCAAGTTAGAGACAGCCACAGGTTCCATAGTCAAAGAAGAGTCTCGTGGCATACCAGACTCCGAACGGGTCTCAGTAGAGGCCTGTGATTCCACTGAAGCGGGCATCAGGGGCTGCGAAAGCGCCTGAGTACCAGCAAACTGGCAACAAGCTTAACGGAAGCATCATCGGCAGTTTTAGACATGTGCGGTCTGTCTTTATCCTTATGCTTTTTTCGGAAGATCGGTAGTCGGATGGCTTACCGAAGCCATTTCAGAATCTGGAGATCGAGAACAAAAGTATTTAGCAACAATAAGGTCCCAATGACGAATAGTTTGGGCGCTGAACAAGGCACAAAACCGACAGCAAGGTACATTGTGGTCTGGGCCTAAACAGGTGATGCAGTAAGAATGGAAATCTCGGTATGTTATTTGCTTTCGGCAGGCAAGACAATTGTTAACTTTTTCTGACATCGGTTGGAGCAAGAAAAAAGGATCCCAAACGGGGTATTTAGCTTTAGAAGACTTCAGGATAATTCGATTTGGAAACGAAAACTCAGGTAGCGGCCAACCGGCACTCATGCAAACTGCTTCAGGCTCCTCGGCAAGAAAGACTGGTGTAATGGAGTCGGCTGCCTGTTTTTATACCCCTGATGACCTGATGTCAGTCCTGGAGCTACAGCAACCGCAGCAGAAATACTAAGTATTCAGGTTGACTGAGGGCTACCTGCAGGCAGATAACCCAAGTGTGATGACTGCAACAGTGAAACACGAAGAACATCTCCCATTCTGAATCCAGGCCTTGATGATTGAGCTAACCATTTTGTCCACATCAAGATAAAGGCTCTGAGAGGATGTGGATGAAGCTACTGAAGATGGGTGAGAATGTCTAGGTAGGATCTTAGATGGCATGGTTGGGGAAACCAAAGTACTGGATCTCCCCGGAGGTCTAGAGGAAGACTGCGGATCCGGGGAACTACGTTTCTGAAGTGGACTGCTCGGATCCAGAGACATGGCAGAAGTCGAAGGCTCACTTAGAGCCATTAAGTCAATCAGATTTGACAAAGCTGACATAGGCCTCGGCACCAAAGTCCTCGGATCCAAAATCTTTGGAGTCTCGGCAGGAGGCACCAAAAATGCCCTGGATTCCATAAGGCACCTTTTCTTAGCCTCAGAGATAAGCAAATTCTTATGGGGGGGGGGGGTTGAGCCCCTGGAGAAGCAGCAGATAAAATAGCGGGCAGATGACCCTTCAAGATTAATTTTTTTTTTCCTCTCTTGTATGGCTTGAGTTAAATCCCTCACAAATGCTGCAAGGGATGTCCAGTGAGCCAGACCTAAACAATATACACAGTGGTCATGTGCATCCAAGAGCGGAATCTTTCTCTCGCACTTGGAGTGCCTCTTAAAACCTGTAGGCTTCTCCATAGCAATAAACACAAACTATTAACAATAAACTATTAACTATAACAGTTAAGGATTAACCATTAGCTATTAACTACAACTGTACCAGAAGACTATCAATTATTAACTAGAGCAGACAACTGTACAAATACAGGTAAAGGAGGGCTGAAGCCCGAAAGAAGAAGGATGAAAAGGTAAGTAGAAAAGCCTGACACACCTCGAAAACTAAAGGGAAAGGGGGAGGACCAGGAATACAAGCAAATTAAAGTCAAACAGAATAGAAAAAAGGTCAAAAAGCTATCAAAAAATTCTAAAACTTAGCCACATCTCAGCACACCAGTGGCAAACAAGATCTGAGGAGGTTGGGCTAGGGGCAGATGATTATGGGTAGGGGAGGAGTTTCAGCCTGGAAGCTAAAGTCTGTGGGAGGTGGTCAAGTTGGATCAGAGGATCGGATCCGAGACCCAAACATGAAGCAGAATGAGGAGGAAAACATCAGATCTGAAAATGGATGCTGTACTGCTAATAATATCAGGGTGACCACCAGGGAAAACCTGCACCATGCATGAGGATTGCACAACACACAATAAGTTGATGTTTATATAAAGCAGAATAGTATGGATATATTTTACCATCCTTAAGGTTACCAAAAAAGGACAGAAAAATTACTCCCAAGCATGTTCACAGCCCTGAATTCTTTACCAGAGTACAGAGAACATGACTCTGCATATGGGGAGCTGTGCCAGCAACATAATCTGGCATGTCCAGTGCTTGGAAGGCCAAAAGGATCTTATCTAGTCATCTGGAAACAAGCACCACAACATCACAATTCTTCTATGCTGTCCAGGCGATGAGATCAAACACTGTCAAGAAGATGGCTTTTATGTATCAGAAAATGAGAAAAAGAAGTTATGTACTGACCATAACGTTTGATGTTTGCAGTCCATCTCACCGTTCATTCTTACACTTGGAATCTCGGCTCCGACTCGGCAACTCTCCAGCTCAAAAACTTCTGGTTGGGTCGTGGCTATGGCATATGCCATAATGCACCGCTAACGTATCCCAGATCTTGTTTGCTGCAAAAAGTAAATATACATAGACAAAGAACAAACCATGCAGAAAGGTCTTCACAAAGATAAGGCAGTACTCACTACCTCCAGGTCGTTAAGTAGGTGGCAGGAGGGAGGGTTCCTAAGAATGAAGGGCAAGATGGACTACAAACATCGAATGTTAAAGTACATAACTTCTTTATGTTCTGTAGTCCTATCCCGCCTTCATTCTTACACTTGGGACAGCATCCCTAGCACCTTTACCTTGGGTGGCTCACTGGAAAATGCTCCCGAGTACTGTGGAACCAAAGGAAGACCTGTTCCTGGAAGCCATGTCCAATTTGTAGTGGGTAATGAATGTATGAGGTGAAGCCCATGTTGCTGCTGCACAGATGTTATCTATAGGAATTTTTGCTTGAAAGGCTACCAAAGTAGACACAGATCTGGTAGAGTGAGCTTTCACTTTGAAAGGAAGATCTTTGCCACTGGATGTATAGACAAAGGAAATGCAGCTGGAAATCCAGTGAGACAATGTGGTTCAAGAAACTGGAAGGCCTTTCCTTGCATCTGAAAAGGAAGTAAACAATTGATATGACTTTCTGAATTCTTAGTTCTGTCAAGATAAAAATGCAACTGTCTATGCACATCAAGTTGGCGGAATTTGTACTCTGCCTTGTTAGAAAATTTAGGGAAGAAAACAGTTAATTCATTGGCCTGATTAATACTGGCCTGAGAAGAAACCTTAGGAACAAAAGAAGGGTTTTGTCCGTAAGGAAACCCTATTTCTGTGAAACACCAAATAAAGGGGCTTAATGGAAAGGGCTTGCAGTTCTGAGACCCTCCTTGCAGATGTAATGGCCACTAAAAATATGGTTTTCCATGATAAGAACTTGGTGTCACAAGTTACTGAAGGTTCAAAAGGGCTCAAAGTAAGTTTTGGGAGTACAAAATTCAAAATCCCAGGGTGCCACCGGATCCATGACTGGAGGTCGTAATAAGGTGGCCCCTTTAAGGAAAGCTCTACACAGTCTATCCACCATAAGCTTAGGGTCATTAGCCAAGTGAAAGGTAGAAATGGCTGCCAGTTGAACTTTAATAGTGGCAGCTGCTGAGCCTTGATGGAACAACTGAGTAAGGAACTCCAAAATGGCAGAAATGGGAGCTGTATAAGGATTGCGGTTTCTCTCACGAGCCCAAAAGGAGAACATTTTCCATTTACTGGTGTAAGTCTTTCTGGTAGAAGCTTTGTGAGAAGATGTCAGAATATGTATATCAGGGGAAAAGTCATGAAGCCTGACTAAGGATGGAATTGGAGCAGCCAAGCTGGCAAATTGAGGGTGTGGATAGAGGGATGGAACACTCCTGACGTGCATCAGCAAATCTAGCACTGGGTCCAGAGTCCACGGTTCGTCCATTAGATGAGGTCTGAGGAAGGGGAACCAAATCTGTCGAGGCCAGTAAGGAGCAATTAGGATCATTTTGCTTCCCAACGATACTGCCTTTCTGAATTACCTTCAATATCAGGGGAAATGGTGGGAATGCGCAGAGAAGTCCCAAGGGCCAATCGTGAACGAGTGCATCTCTGGGTGCCTCCCCTTCCGGGGGAATTGGGGTGAAGTAGCTGCTGTATTTGGCATTTAGAGGGGTGGCAAATAGATCGCAGCAAGGCTGACCCCATTTGCGAAAAATCGGTTCTGCAATGTACGTGTTCAGAGACCACTCATGAGGCATCAGAATAGCCCTGCTGAGCCTGTCGGTTATCACGTTGGTCTTCTCCGGAAGGGGCATTGCGACCAGAAAACGTTGGGAAGACACTGCCCACTCCCACACTCAAAGGGCCTCTCTGCAAAGGGGATAAGGTTTGGTCCCTCCTTGTTTATGTACCACACCACCAACATATTGTCCGAGTGGATTGCAATCGTCCCTAGAGGGAGAAATCTGTGAAGTGCTTGCAACACCAGAAGCACTGCTCTCATCTTTAAGACGTTGATATGCAAATGAGCCTCGGGATCCTGCCACGTGTGCCTTGGACTGTTCTCCCTAGATAATGCCCCCCCCCCCCCTGGGAGGCATTCGTGGTCACAGTGGTGAGACAAAGGGAGATGGAACAAATAGTCTGCCTGTGGTCAGATGGCTGGACTGGGTCCACCAGCGAAGATCCTGTTTGCACAATTCTGTTATCAGGATGGGGTGATAAAGAGGTAGATGCTGGAGTGACCACTGGGCAAAAAGTAACCACTGCAGAATCCTCATCTGCAGTCTGGCTAATGGGACTAATGTTATTGTGGAGGTCATCACCCCTAACAACTTGAGCCCAGTCTTTGCTTTTGCTTTCCTTAGAGGAATAAAGGATGTAAGCTCAAAATTTCTTTCCTGAGATTCTGAATTCTCTCTACAGGGAGGTAAGCCCTCATTGTGACGGTATTATTTTGACGCCAATAAAATTCATATGCTGAGAGGGTGATAATGCAGATTTTTACCAGTTTAGTGCATTCCCTAGCTGCAAGCAAGTTGAAATGGTAGCATCCCTGGCCTGTAATAGCAGATGCCTGGTGGTGGCAGTCAGGAGCCAGTCGTCCAGGTACGGAAACACTTGGAACCCAAGGCGTCTCAAGTAAGCAGTTACCACTGCCATGCATTTGGTGAACACCCTGGGGGCTGTGGTGAGACCAAAGGGTAGGGTGCGAAACTGGTAATAACTAGCCCCCAGCCAGAAGAGTAAGTGACTCCTTGATGCTCTGTCCATTTTGATGTGGTAGTAAGCATCTTTGAGATCTATGGAGCACATCCAAACGTCTTTCCCCTAACAATGGGAGTATAGACTGTAAGGTGACCATTCGGAACGGACTTCTGTACAGATTTGTTCAATTTGCTGAGATCCAAGATGGGTCTCAAGTCCCCTGTTCTTTTTGGCACTAAAAGGAATCTGGAGTAAGTCCCTAATCCTACTTGGTCTGTGGGGATGGGTTGGATGACTCTCTTTATGAGCAACTTTTGGATTTCTAGAGTTGCTGAATCCCTGTGATTAGGTGGAACATCTGGGATACATCTGATCTGAGGAGGGGGAAAAAGAGAAGGAAATATGGGTAACCTCTGGTAATTATCCTTAATACCCACTTGTCTTGAGTGATATTGTGCCAGGCTTCTGGGTATAAGGATATACGACCCCCAACTGGCTCCAGAGGTGTGCAGTCGGACCTCCTTTCAGGAGCACTGATAGAACGACCACAAAAGGAACCACGGTCTCCCTGGTACTGCGGGCCTCCCCTGCCTCTAAGGCAGTGTCTACCATTATTTCCTCCTCCTCTGCCTCTGGAGAAGGAATCAACCTGTGCGTCCTGGAAAAACTTCTGCGACTTCTTGAACCACATTTTACCACCCTTCTGCCCTTTGAGATAGGGTCTAGAAGGAAAGGAAAAACAGACTCCCATGGCAGACTAAAGGGCAGGGTGCAAAACTGGTAATGACTGGCCCCCAGCCGGAAGCGCAAGTGACTCCTTGATGCTTTGTCCCTTCCTGTTCGCACCTGGTGAGTGTGTTCTTTACCTTGGTTCCAAACAACGAGGATCCATCAAAGGGAGCATTGGTAAATGTAGACTTAAAGGCCTCTGCAAAGTTACACAAGTGCATTCAGGAGTGTCTTCTAAGACAAACTCCTGAACCCGCTGCCCTACTCGCTCCATCAGCTGCAGAAGATGGCCGCATGGAGGAGTTTACTATAGAATTTAAGGTAGACATCTGTGCGTTAATCTTCTGAGAGACCGCTTCAGATACATTACCTTGCAGAGTCTCTCCCAGTTCTCTTAGGAGAGCTCTCTGGAGCCTAGTGAAGTGAGACAGGTAGTTCAGCAATCTAAGTGTAAAAGCCGCTGAAGAAACGATATGCTTCCTGTACCTATCCATTGTTCGAGACGCCTTGTTCGGCAGATGGACAGTGGAGGAAGTTTAAGCAAGTTCCTTTTTCGTGGCTGCTGCCACCACCATGGCATCTACTGGTACGCACTTAGTAAGAAAGTCTTTGTCCTGAGGTGCTGACAAGAATTTATTAGGTCTTCTAGGAACCGGTTCCAAAGAATCAGGAGATTCCCACACCTTTCGACTCACTAGATCCAGTAGCTCAACAAAAGGTGGAGACACCCAAGAGGTGGAGGGTTGAGACCCGAAAGCCTTCAGGTACACTGACTCCTCATCAGGAGATAGGTGGGCCAGCCGCTTCTCTGTTTCAGGATCGCAAGGATATCTGTGAAGGAGATATCATCAGAGGATGACTTGGGGGACCCTTCTGACTCCTCGAGGTCAGTGTCTGATTTAATGGACTCAAATCGGGGGAGTCAACATGTTTCCTCTTACAAGTTTTCTTCCGAGGGGGCTCCTCAGAAAGATATTCTGGGGAGACCTCGGAAGACTGGGGACCACTCATGGAGGTTTCCTGAGGCTACGAGTCTCTGCTGTGTTGGGTGAGAGAGGGAGCTGAGACTGAAGTTGGCACTTTGGGGGGAGGGGGGGGGCAGTGTCAGTACCTCTGGTGGGAACTGAAGACCTGGGCAGAACACTTCTCATCGCCTCGAAGGCTGATCTTCCCAGCTCCGAGGATGCCTCTCGCTCCGAAGGGTGCAGAGGCAGGCCTCGGTGCTGAGGAGATGCGCTCTGAGGCAGATGTGGGGTCCAAACTCACCCGAGCCAAAGCACTGAGAAGTAGGCTCAGAACTGAAGCTTGGGTCCAAGCGTACACCTTGGGCCCGACCAAAGAGCTAAGGACCCTAGACCCCACGGACAGCACCGAAGGGGTCGGAGCGGACATCGGAACTGAGAGACCAACTGAGGCAGCTGGAACCAACCTTCCCACGACCCGAGGCACCGATGTCTCTGGCTCTGAAGCACCAGAGTGGCTCAGTGGAAGAACATCGACAGGGTGTATGGGCACATTAGGCTCCGGAGCCGACTGGGATGGAGTCAAAAGTAAATTTGCCAGCACCAAAGTCTGTAGTAGTCTGTGCACCACTCTCTCACCGTCCTCATCGCTGAAAGATAGGCAACCTAAGAGTCAGGGAGACCGGTCAGAGTTCAGCTGACCGGCTACGAGACACAGGCTCAGTTATCGGCTCTGAAACTTCTGGAGCTAAAACTGATGGATCCACAACAGAAAACTCTGTTGGTACTGAAACCAATGGAGCCGACGAGGATGTAGTCAGTTTGGCAATTGTGTCTGGTGGCTCCGACGACACAGAATGAGTGGGAGACTGCCTTTTTGTAGATTTACCTTTGTCTTTCTTGGAGGATGGTGACTTGGAACTGGGGGACGAAGAAGCCAACTCATCCTCAAAAGAATGCTTTAACAGGCCTTTCAAGATAAGTTTGTTCTTTCTCTCTTGAAGAGCATGGGGACTAAAGGCATGACAAAATAAGCAAGACTCTTGGAGGTGAACAGCACCCAAGCAGTACACACAGAGATTATGCCCATCCGTCAAAGACATTATCTGGGCACAATTAGTACATTTTTTTAAAGCCTGAAGGCTTGTGATCCTTCGTATCCTTAGACATTAGTACAATGAGCAAACTAAAGGTAAAGAATGAATAAGGACTACCCCCACTAAATGGTTAGTCCTGAGTGAACAGCAAGACAAACAGACAGAGGACTAGGTCCTCTAACTTAAACGGGCCTAGCCCTGGAAGAAGACACAAACAGAACCGAGGACTAAGTCCTCTAACTTAAATGGCCCTAGCCCTTGGAGAAAAAGAAACAATAACAATTTAAACAATTAGCACAGCAAGTGAAAGCGATGCAGGGATACAACAAGGCCAACCGATCAAAAAAGCACAAACAGTACAAACAGAGCAAACAATGCAGCAAATTGTCTAAAACAGACACGGAATATGATAAAACACTAAACCAGAGAATACAAATATTCTTTGTCAGCAAATAACTACAAAAAAAAGAATAGAAAATTTTTCACTTAGCCACGGCCAAGAAGCAGCACGTCTGAGCTCAACGAGCGGCAAACGAGATCTGGGATACAATCAACCACAGAGAATATAACCACAGCAGAAAATACAACTAAAAACCAGTCAACAAGATTTATTACACCTCAAGCGCTTCAGCAAAAGCCTTCAAGGAGTACAAGGAAATTACTAAAAAGACACACCTTTATATACAAACCCACACATAATAATGCAATTACAAATAATTAAATCTGCACTTTCCAATTACATTCAAGATTCAGTCCCACAGAGGACATAGTATTGAACTTTAAAATAAATAAACTTTCTTTATGCATTAATTTCCTTTTATATACTTCATCAGAACAAAATCTTCCAGGTTGTCTGTCTTTCGGCTTTTCCCGGTTAGGGGTCACCACAGCGGAACTCCAGTCCGCTAATGATTGGCAGCAGATTTTCACGAACAACGAGGTGCCAGCGTGACGTCCAACCTTCAACAAAGGCACGCCCATTTACGCATGTCTTTCGAACGTCATCCAACCGTGGGGAGGACATGCAGACTCCACACAAAAGGGACTTCCCACACTCTAGCCGAGAATCGAACGGGAGAACCTCTTGCTGTGAGGCAACAATGCTACCGCTGCACCACCGCGGCATACAGAACAAAATTTTCCAGGTAATCTTTCCAAAATACTAGCCTTTAAGTCCTGCACATTAGAATTATGGCATTCTATAAAATGCTTAACCACAGGTCTCTCCATCTTTTTATTTCTAATATGTTCTTGTAGCCTACATTTAAATTTTATATTAGTTTCTCCAATATATACAAGGACACATGAGCATTGTAAGGCATAAATGACGCCTTGTGTATCACAATTAAATATTTCTGACGGAGAGACTTTATATCCATTAATAAAATCAAATGTTCTAACTATATATGTACAAATATTACAGTGTACACAACAATAAGTACCTAAAGGTGTACCAACAGCAGTAATAGCATTAACTGGAAGAATAAAATGATGTACTAAAATATCCCTAAGATTTCTGCCTCTTTCGTATGATACACCTATATGTGGGCATAAAATACTGGCTAAATCATTATATTTAAATAAATAATGCCAATAGTATTTCACTGTCTCAATAAGTGTAGGGCTAAATAAACCATAAGTAGAAATAAAATATATTTTTCTCTTATTGTCTATTTTGTATTCATGCATACTAGCTATGTCAACATAATATTGAACATAATTCATAATCTCTACCCCCTACAGCTCTGTTAATGGCAGTACATACATTTTCCCAACTATATCCTCTAGAGATAAACACAGAATATAATCTGTTAATTTCTCTATTAAAATCCACTTCATTATTACATAATCTTCTAATTCTAAGACATTCACCATAGGGAAGTGAAGAAATAGTATGGGGCAGATGGCAGCTACTGCCAAACAAATACAGACTCCCATCTTCAAACTTCCTATGGACAGATGTAATCAATTCATCATTATGAATAGCAAGTCCTATATCTAAAAAAGTAACCGCCCTAGCCACTTGCAAACCATTAAAAGAAAAAACAAATATATTATGGTGTAACCACTAACAAATGCATCAACTTCTTCACAACCTCCTTGACATATACAAATAAGGTAATCAATAAACCTATAGTAATGTATTACATGATTTTTAAAAAAACTCTGAATGGTACAAGTACTCCAATTCATATAAACCCATAACAAGATTTGCATACATGGGGGCAAATGGAGCCCCCATGGATGTACCTTGACGTTGATGGAAAATATAATTAAATGCGAAATTATTTTCAAGACAAAACAGTAGTTGTTCCATTATAGAATTCCCCCTAGGGTTATCTCCAATAAAATAGCGAGCTGCTTCTAAACCATGACTATGTTGAATATTGGTGTATAAACTACATACATCTATTGTTATAAAATACACGTCTTCTGACCATATAACATTTGATACTTTATTCAAGAAGTCCATACTATCTCTAATATATGAAGGTAACTTTATAACATATGGTAACAAAATTTCATGTAACAAAAAACCAACATTAGAAAAAAAATATTTCTCCGCTGATACTATCGGCCTACAAGGGGGATTATTAATGTCTTTTTGGATTTTAGGAAGACAATAAAATACTGCCAATTCACTATAACCACAACCAAATTTTCTATCCAAATCCACTTTTGAAAAATATCCCAGGAGATGACCTTTACATATCAATATCTCAAAATTCTTCATTGTTTGCTTATATTCAAATTACTAACTTTATAGACTTCACTGTTATTCAAGTGATCCATACACATCGCATAATATTGTTGGACATGCATAATAACTATCTTGCCCCCCTTATCGGAGGGTTTAAGAATTATATTCTCATTTTTAGCCAACATTTGCAGCTCACACCATTCCTGCTTAGTCAAATTGTATACAAAATTCCTTTTGTCTTTCATAAATCACATTCAATAGCATAGTTTAACATGTGTAAAAATTTTTTATACCATTATGCATATATGAAGGAATAAATTCACTCTTATACTTGATATTATTTGTATTAAATAAACTATAACCATTCAAATCACCATCATCTATTAAGTCATCATGAAAATCTGAGTTGCATGAAAAAAAACTATCTGAGCTGTTATTCACATCAGTATTCAAAACAACTTCAGAAATTTGTATGTTCAAAATAGTACACCAAATGTTATTTACGACAAAACCTAAATACATCACACTTAAGTTCATGAATACAAGGTATAACAGTGGGAATAAATTTAAGTCCATAATACAACACCTTATACTGTCCTTCAGTGAGATGAAATTCAGAAATGTTTACCACAATAGAGTCTGATGAAGATGTTTCAATACCATTTAGATTTTTTATTGTGCTTCGTATTGTCCCCATGTGAGACTGAGTCCTGTTGAAAACGACTTCATTTCTTTTCATTTCTACTAGGTTCACCATTCCTGCCTCGTGCAGAGAATTCTTTATTTAATCTCGCAGGGTCCTGGGCCGCTGGTAAAGAAGGATAATGTTTGCCATTCCCTTCCACCCAGGCTGAAGTCATAGAGACGTCAGACACAAATGATACGCTCCTAGATGCATTACAGGATTTGTTCAAGGTGGTCTGGTCATTTTTTGAAGAATTACGCTGTTTTTGTACCACAAAAATGACTTGCCAGTTTCATAATCTCTCAAATCTCTCTTAAGTTTAGTAGTTTTACGTTCAATCAGCTCATTTTCATGTTCTTTCAATTTACTATTCATATTAGAAAGATACGAATCTAAACTAACGGTATTAATGAGTTTTGAGAGATTTTGGAGAGTACATTCAATTTCTGCCTTAATTCTGGACTGTTTAAGCTGATCCCGCTCCACTAGAATGGAAATCCACTCCATAGAGCAGCCGCTAGCCACCTTTTGGAAAAGTTTTTTTTCGTTTCATCTAACATATTAAAAGGAGCAGAGGGTGACTTAAAGGCTCTCAAGCCTCTTGGTGTAATATCCAAATAAAGTTGTAAGCCCAAGATATTAAAATAAACAGCAGTCTCTTTATGTAGTAAATGTTCAAGTTTTTCCAAAAGAAATGAAGATTCACCCACCGGTAAAGATTGCACACACTCACCCACTACATTGAATGGGTTATCACGTCTTCCTCCGTTCTTGTTCCCATTTCTCCATAAAAACAGTAAAAGAAGAGGTATCACCAAGTCCATTACTACGTACATTCATACCTATAGTAGGTGTAGTGACCAACCTCTGTTGGTGAACCACAAATTTGTCCATAGTAGATTGTGAAACCTTATTGGACTCTTCTCTAAAAACTCTTGGTATGTCAAAGGATGGATCGCTGGCCATGGGGACACCAAAATGTACAACCAACCACAGCAGAAAATACAACCACCAAAAGCCAGTCAAGATTTATTACACCTCAAGCACTTTGGCAAAACCCTCAAGGAGTACAAGGAAATTACTAAAAAGACGCACCATTACATACAAACCCACACATAATAATGCAATTACAAATAATTAATTTAAATCAGCACTTTCCAATTACATTCAAGATTCAGTCCCATAGGGGACATAGTATTGAACTTTAAAATAAATAAACTTTCTTTATGCATTAACTTCCTTTTATATACTTCATCAGAACAAAATCTTACAGGTTGTTGTTTGTCTTTCGGCTTTTCCTGGTAAGGGGTCGCCACAGCGGAACTCCGGTACGCTAATGATTGGCAGTAGATTTTTACGAAATGCCGAGGTGCCAGCTCGATGCTCAACCTTCAACGAAGGCACACCCATTTACGCACGCATGTCTTTTGAACGCTACCCTACCGCGGGGAGGACATGCAGACTCCACACAGAAGGCACTCCCAAGCCCAGCCGAGAACTGAACGGGAGAACCTCTTGCTGTGAGGTAACAACGCTACCGCTGTACCACTGCGGCACAGAACAAAATCTTACAGGTAATCTTTCCAAAATACTAGCCTTTAAGTCCTGCACATTAGAATTATGGCATTCTATAAAATGTTTAACCAAAGGTCTCTCCATCTTTTTATTTCTTATATTTCTAATATGTTCTTGTAGCCTACATTTAAATTTTCTCTTAGTTTCTCCAATATATACAAGGCCACATGAGCATTGTAAGGCATAAATAACGCCTTGTGTATCACAATTAAATATTTCTGATGGAGAGAATTTATATCCATTAATAAAATCAAATGTTCTAACTATATATGTACAAACATTACAGTGTACACAATAAATACCTAAAGGTGTACTAACAGCAGTAAAAGCATTAATTGGAAAAATAAAATTGTTATGTACTAAAATATCCCTAAGAT
Organism: Protopterus annectens; assembly: GCF_019279795.1. Lineage (NCBI taxonomy): Eukaryota > Metazoa > Chordata > Ceratodontiformes > Protopteridae > Protopterus > Protopterus annectens. Next base: position 58,712,091 of record NC_056747.1, on the reverse strand, counting down.
TTCTGCCTCTTTTGTATGATACACCAATATGTGGGCATAAAATATTGGCTAAATCATTACATTTAGATAAATAATGCCAATAGTATTTTGCTGTCTCAATATGTGCAGGGCTAAATAAACCACAAGTAGAAAAAAATATATATTTTTTTCTTAGTCTATTTTGTAGTCATGCATACTAGCTATGTCAACATAATATTTCAACATAATTCATAATCTCTGCCCCCTACAGCTCTGTTAATGGCAGTACATACATTTTCCCAACTATATCTTCTAGAGATAAACATAGAATATAATCTATTAATTTCTCTATTAAAATCCACTTCATTATTACATAATCTTCTAATTCTAAGCCATTCACCATAGGGAAGTGAAGAAATAGTATGGGGCAGATGGCAGCTACTGCCAAACTAATACAGACTCCCATCTTCAAACTTCCTATGGACAGATGTAACCAATTCACCATTATTAATAGCAAGTCCTATATCTAAAAAAGTTACAGCCCTAGCCACTTGCAAACCATTAAAAGAAAAAACAAATCTATTATGGTGTAACCCACTAACAAATGCATCAACTTCTTCACAACCTCCTTGACGTATAAAAATAAGGTAATCAATAAACCTATAGTAATGTATTACACAATTTTTAAAAAAATTCTGAATGGTACAAGTACTCCAATTCATATAAACCCATAACAACATTCGCATACATGGAGGCAAAGGGAGCCCCCATGGCTGTACCCTGACATTGATGAAAAATATCATTAAATGTGAAATAATTACTTTCAAGACAAAAAAGAAGATCTGGGATACGTTAGCGGCGCACTATGGGATACCTCCTAGCCACGAGCCAACCAGAAGTTTTTGAGCTGGAGAGTTGTAGAGTCGGAGCAGAGGTTCGGCTCCGATCCCAAGTGTAAGAATGAAGGCGAGATAGGACTACAGAACATCCTCCGTTACACGTATGGATTTGAAAAGGACAGCTAGAATTCAAATAGGTAAATATCAAATAATGGTGGTGCACAATATACAACAGTACTTTATGATCCTTAAGGCCATACAGCTGGGTAAATGGTATAACTCGAACTTTATCACAGGCAAGGGAGTGTGCAACTTCTAACCTCTAGTCAGAATAACTTAAGTAGAAGGAAACTAAAGCAAAGTTAGTCATTCTTTGTTTCAAGAAGATGACATCTGCCATTTTGAAGCAAAACATACAAGGAAGGTTAGCCTAGATGTTGGCTTAGTGACCTGAATATCATTTCACATTTTCACAAATCTTTTGCTACTTTAGGACAACTCCTTAAAATGACCTCTAGTCTACTAATCTGAAGCATAGCTCAAATGGTCTAATTTTATAGCCAGCGTCAGTGATAAATAAGATGAAGTCCTATTATGTCCCATGCAACCAGAGTTCAACTAGTAACTTAAACACTCAATGGCGTAAGCAGGGGGGGAGGAAGGGTGTTCCTATCCTGGCAGGTGGGTAGAAACACACACACACACACACACACACACACACACACACACACACACACACACACACACACACACAATCCCTCAAAGGAACAGTGGCAATGCAGAGGGGCAGACAGAGAGGGTGTTCGTCTCAAGCTACCAATGGGTCATACCCCTCAAAAAGAAAGAGGCACGGACTAGTAAGAGGAGGGCATTCTGGGTGCCTACAATGATGCAGTTCAAATGGCTCCTTGCCCAAGGAGTTTGAGAAGGCTCGAATTGTTGGGATACTAGTGAGAGAGAGAGAGAAAAAAAAAACACCCTTGTGGCTGCTTGAACAACCCCACTGGGTCAAGCTCTTGCCTTTGATCAGGATGAAATCCCCAAGAAAGGAGCAATAAACAAGCACCGTCTGATCAAGGGATGGTTTGACAAACAAGCAAAGAAGCAAAACAAAACAAAAAAAAATCATTTCATGTATCAGTACAAACATATTGAGAGATAGAATGCAAAGAACAAGTACCGCAAACTAAGTCTGGAAAGGATTTACTTTTCAATTTCTATGGGTCTAGCATATTCTACATACTCTAGCACATTCTCTTCAAATAACCCTACGTAAAAGTTCTCAAAAGGCTGTATGTGAAACAAAAATTATTCCAGACACGTCCACTGCTTCATCCCACATTAGCTTTCTTCAGCTGCCTTTTTACAATCCGATCTTAGTCACCACTTAACAAGCCTGTTCACTTCCCATTTTTTCAGTCTCAAAACAAGAGTACTTGCCAGTATCCTAATATCACACTTAGTCCTCCATTTGGACTTAGAATCAACATCAACAACCGACTTAAGCAAGTTCACACATCAGCAGCTCCTAATGAATTACCTATGCTAAGGCATCCAGGCAAAGCCTTTGCCTGTGGTGTACTGGGATAAGGTCCTGACTATGGGCCAGGCAACAAGTAAGCAATTAGCAGAATCAAGATAAAAACCAGCGATTCCCAAGTAACTGTTTCATGAATTCAAAAATGGCATAAAACAGATAACATGGCTTAAGATTTAATAAAAGACAAGAAAAAGCTTTTCACCACCTGTCATGTCAGTATTCAATTAGCGGGTCAGGTGCTTGACAGAGCAGGCAGGGATGATGGGGAGTGCATGGCATTTCTTTAACAAAGCTTTGGTGTAAGCCAGAGCTCAAAGAAGACGACAACACCAAATGGCAGACAAAACAGTTGTGGCTTCTCTATGAGCCTAGGAAGGGGATATATACTCAGGCTGCTCTCACCAGTACCTGCCCAGCCTAATGATATCAGCAAGCATGGCAGAGACTTGCGCTAGAGAGAAAAAAAAAATCCCATATGTTTGACTCTTACCTCTAAAGCTGAGCCCTCAGACCTACAGAAACCATCAAGTCTGTGGAGAAATGGGAGGGAGGGTGGCTTGATGGTCAAGGGGGGGGGGAATAAAAGCAGGCATTAAATATATTGATCCCAAGGATACTGCCAATATCCTGGCAGATCGATTCAGTGCAAACTTCACTCCCCTCTCACCCCCTAAAGGGCCCATCTCAATACCAAAAGATTGCCATATTCCGGTAATAACGGCTACACAGGTAAAAAACGCACTCTCTAATGTTAAGAATACAGCATTCATGGGACCAGACAACATCCCAGGCTGTGTACTACATGAACTACAAAATTAACTGCACCTCACCTACCTGTCATGTTTCATCATAGCCTCACATCAGGCTTCGTGCCCAGTGAGTGGCGCACAGCTACAGTTATCCCACTCCACAAGGAGGAATCCACCTTGGATCCTGGGAACTACCGTCCCATCAGTCTGACAAGCCTGATCTGCAAGGCCATGGAACGTATTCTCATGGAACTTATAAACAAAGACATTGGCAACCTTCAAACACTGGGCCCCACGCAGTTTGGGTTCGTGAAGGGCCGATTTTTTCTCCTGAACCTGACTGACTCCATCGAATCAGTCTCCAGAGCCGTGGACAAGGGTAAGGTGGTCCACACAGCCTATCTGGACCTTGCCAAGGCCTTCGACACCATCCCCACTCTGGAATCATAGATAAACTTACTAAGCTGGGCATTAATCCCTACGTCACTAGAGGGGTTGCCAACTGGCTTACTGATGGAACCCACACTGTAAAAGTAGCAGACTCCAAATCCAGCTCCAGACTAGTGACAAGTGGAGTACCTCAGGGTTCAAATCCTGGGACCGCTCTTGTTTGGCATCTACTTCTGTGAAGTACAGGCCAACACTAAGGGACTCTGGCTAACAAAGTTCGCAGATGACTGCAAACTGGGAGCCATTATTGAATCCCCAAGTGTGGTTATTTTACAAAAGGGCCTTACAGAAACAGATACTTGGTGCAAGGGTCATGGGCTCAAGCTCAATGCCAAGAAATGTATAGTTATCCCCTTTGGGGAAAAAAATGTACCTGTGAATTACCACATAGGTGGCAGCACACTGAACACTGAAAGTGTGATAAGAGACTTAGGGACATAGGTGGACAGTGGTCTCGCCTTCGATAACCACATCACCACAACAGTCAGGAAATCCTTCTATGTGGCACACCTCATCACCAATGGCTTTTCATCCAGAAAAAAAGGAGGTCATTGTCCCACTGTATTCATCCCCCATCAGACCCATTATAGAATACAACGCCCCGTTTGGTATATACCTCTCAAGACATCTGCAACAACTAGAAAGACCGCAGAAATACCTCACTAAAAATCACAGGCCTAAAGCAGATGCCCTGTGATGTGTCTAAAAGAACTCCACCTATACTCGGTCGCATATAGCCTACTCAGAGGTGATCGCTGCTTAACATGCAAGGCCATGTCAAACCCAGACCTGCTGGACATGCAACACTTAAAGAAATCCCAATCCCTCAGAGACCCACGCGCTCCAGGGATCTAAACCTTGTCATCACAATACACAAAACATGCTGGAGGGATAGGTTCCTGACCCAGAGACTCCCCAGACTCTGGAACAGACTGCCCATACATGTCAAGCAGAGCGCCTCTTTGGTCCTCTTCTAAAGGAACCTTGATGATTGGATGGGAGATCAGAAATTCACCCCGGGGATCACATCATTCGCTAGACAGGGGTCCTATGAAGTAAATACTATGGGAAGAAATAGCCAGGGAATTGTTACGGCTAGGCTTGTATAGGCCCTAGGGTCGATAGCCTAGTACAAACTTATGAACCTATGAGGGTGTTTGATACATGCGCGTTTGACATTCAGAGCAGTGAACACTGAAGTGTGAGTTTTCTAATGGACTAATTTTAAGACTGCAGTAGACAGAATTCTCTTTTCTGTAAAGTACAGTACACATAAGTAACAGTGGTATGGGGGCACAGCCTCTCATATCAGAGGGGTGTGTGGGGAGGGTAAGATCACTTTAAAAGAAACACAGTGAGTTTCATCTTCTAATGATATGCTTAAAACTTGCATGTACATGTTTACAGTTTTTACTGTTACGTATGTATTCACTGCAGTTTAGTCAAGCAGCTGTACAGAAGTCCCCAAAAAAGTATATTTTGGTTAAAAACCTCTTTTGCTTCATTCCTCACAAATTCTGCCTACATTAAAAATCAGCAGTTTTATTTACAACTTACATGACTATCATTACCTCTAAATATACCTGCATTGTACCATGCTCACATGACGATATGACACTACCATCGTCTCAAACCACTGAAGAAAACGTAGAACACAGTTTCTCCTACGTTCTATTCAAATTTCCATTTGACACACCATTACGGATAAGCCCTGAAAAACAGCGACTCTCCTAGTTTGAGAATCAATAAAATGCTACAACCTGGAAAAAAAAAAAAAAAAAAAAAACACACTCCACGTGAATATGTTAAATGGGAGCTCAAAACGTTTCCTTTAGTTACAAGGAGAATACATCTATCAGGGTGAACAGCAAAAATATTAGGAAAGAAAGTAATTTGTTGATATAAGTAATGTAATTTAGTTACAACATTCCAAGAGATTTTTTTTCTTTCTTGTACACGTCTTCAGAAACCACAACCACACGCATCCTTACAGTTTCTACCAATGTACAACCTCTGCTAACAGTCAAAAATCACACAAAGGCAAACTGCTTGTAGAAAAAAGAAACTGTATAAAATAAATTTTATATCTAAAAGAGTACACTGGTTATTTAAATTATAAGCCACATTACTCAGGGTTATGAGCATGGTGCATAACTGAGTTTGTGTATGCCCTTCCGAGCAAACATTTAGTTAGTAGACAGAACAACCTTAAATTGTCCAGTTGAAACTTGAAATTAATAGAGTGTGCCATGGTTAAGGATGCAGTTGATTGAAGTGGAAATGCTGAGTCCACGGAATTTGCAGGCTTGGAGTCTAAACTGTCTTTCTAGTTCTAATTTCTTCAATTTATCATTGCTAGAACCTTCAAATGCCATTTGCTCGATATTTGTTCCCTTAGTTGGACGGCACAGTGGTGCAGCGATAGCATTGTCACCTCAAAGCAAGAGGTTCATCAGTTCAATTCTCGGCTGGGGTTCCTTCTGTGCGGAGTCTGCATGTCCTCCCTGTGTTCGTGTGGGTTTCCTCCGGGTGCTCCAGTTTCCTCCCATGTTACAAAAACATGTGGCTGGAGTGTTTCTCCCCAGGCCTCCGCTGAAAATTGGCTTTGTTCTAAGTCAGAATTTCCCGGTAAACAAATATTAAATAAATAAATACTTTTCAACAAACAGATGCACTTACATGCAGCAGCTTACATCTTGTCACACCAGCATAGCTGGCTCTTATAGTGTAGTGCTTTTTTATTTAAAAATCTTATTTAAACTTATTAACCCCCCCCCCATTTTTTTTTTTTTACTTCTTTAGATTTTTCTTACATCACAATTTAAGGCTCTTCATCCACCAGTATGATAAACCCTTTATGATTAAAGATGAACTCCTGCAATACTGCCCCCATTAATTTCAATCCGCATTAATATTCAGAAACCCTTCTATAAGCCACCAGTGCCCCCCCACCACGAGTGAAATAAATATGCACCCCATAAGTAATCTTATCAGGCGTTGACTTTGATGGGAAACCTTGGTTTCCCCCAAGTCAAGACAGATAAACAAGCACTCTCCCTTAGTGAGGACAGTACATAACATGTACATTTTCATCTTAGTTAGGCAGATCTGAATGAAGCATTTGAGTGAAAGTGCGGACTGCTCCACATGCTATGTATAAAATTAGAGCTCTTTTTCTTATAAATTTTTACTCCTACATGTTATCACTGAAATAAAATGTTAATTAGGAATTACTTTTTAAAGGAAGACTTTAATATAGCATTTCTTGAACTGGTAATGTATGGATCGTCTGTGTTCCACAATTACGACACTTTGGCACCCTTTCTATAAGGAGAATACATAACCACAGACATCACTGAAGGGTGGTACTATATATACTGTTTATACATTATTATTTCACTAATTTTTTTTTTTTTTTGAGATAACCAATAAACTACCCCGGAGACTATCACTCCCCTTACACTCCCCCATATCTACCGTAATATATACTGCATGTTCCCAACTATTCCCACTACATGGAATGGCACTCCTCTGCCTTTGTGACAACAATACAACTTCTTATAAGGACCACAGTGTCAAGATTCTTTTCTTCTATCTAATATATGTCCTCATCAGGAAGAAGGACCAAAAGACTAACAATGAACTTATCAGGATGTAGTCACTCCACCGAGCTCCACACGCCCTTGTAAGACATTTCTTAGTGTTATACTTTTATGCCAACAATTCTAAGAGATGCTGGTTACTACAAATATCCTTATCAGGATGATTGACTACAATAAGGAATCTGTAACGATACTAACATTCTTACAAGGACAAGCTACATAATTACAAGATCCCACTCTGGATTGGAACACCCTTAATAACATGCACTCATTGAGATCTCATGCACTCATCGAGATATCATCAATCTGAGATCCCACGCTACAGATACTTTTAACACCGATTTTGTCACTCTGACTATTACATCCTTATCAGAACGACCAGAGATCCATAACAGAACCACCACCATACTATGAAAACAAAAAGTCCTTTTTAGGATGAGCTACAGCAGTGATGGTAAACCTTTTGGATTTGCCGTGTCAAGAGCTCCTGGCAAAAAATAATTCAATAAACATCACACGAGCAACGAATGCAAGAGCAGTGTATGTGGTAACTCTGGTGTTGGTGATCGCTGATGTGCCACCCAAAACGTCATGGTGTGCGTCGCCTTTGACATGAGTGTCATATGTTCGCCATCATTGAGCTACAGCTTGCTTCATTCCGGAAGCGGCCACATTCCTTATTTCATTCTAGTTTAATTGGGACTGGATTTTTTTGCCTGTTGGTATTGTTATGGACCTGGAACACATAGCAATTAGTGATCCTGGTCGGATGAGTCCATTTACAGCAAGGGTCTTACTAGTTTTTATTTACAAATTAGTGACATGTACATATACACATACATGTGGCTGGGTGTTAGTATAGTAATTTAGATATACACACATCAGGTACACGTATACAGAGACAAAAACAAAATGACTATTTCTGAATTCACTGTATTTTAAATGTGCTATAAATTCAAACTAGCATTAAGCGAACTCAGTCTACGCCAAAGAATGGACTGGCAGTCTGTTTCTTCACTTACTCACCAGTCTCTCCCTACTGACTATAATTAACCCTTTGGCACCATTGAGCTGTGCAAGTCTCACTTTCTCGTAAAATGTACAGTTCCCCCGCATTATCATTGGAATTTTGTTGATGAAGCCTCCTCGTGGAACATCAGATGCTGAACACAAGACAGAGGGTGTCTGGTCTTCCAGTGGTAGTAAGGCCTAAAGTGTGGAAAGAAGCGAAAGAAAAACATTAAAAGTGTACCACTGAAAGACTAGATAAAATATAAGAAAATAGGAAAATACACTTGTATAAAGCTTTTATTATTTAAAGTATAAAAGCTGCTCAGGTAAAATTATGTGCAAGACCAAATCTGACAAAGACCTTGGACATCAAAGCATTTTAATTCCAGTCAAAGATCATAGGGATATAAGCATTCTATCCATACAAATAATGGACATCACAAGAGCTGAAGACAGGTTGTATGGGCAAAAAAGGCTTGCTAAAGAGTATGGTGGTGTGCACACTACAGATAATTCAATTTACAGTCTATTTACACAGAAACCAGATAAAGTAAAAATCTATCGACCCTGGTCAAAAGACTGGGCACCATGCACAGCTTACTTCATTCATAATCCATTTCGGAATTGCACTAGAGCTAGACCCTCTCCTAGCAGTCAGTGAACACAAGTACCAGAAGCTAATCTTGCACAAGATGCTAGTTAACAGCAGGATACACACCTAGCCACATCTGCACATATGGCACACACATATAGGGGTCAATTGAGGATTGCCAACAGTGTACCACAACAAATTTACCATTCTGCTAAAAAAGCATTCTCCTTCAGCAAGTGCACCACTGCATATCACAGTTCAAATGTAGAATAATCATCACCCATTACTACTTGACAAAACATTGTTTACAAGAACATATAATAAGCAAATAAACAATGTAAACTGAAAAATAAGACAACTACTTTAAGAACATAACTAGTTCATACAAAAAGTGTGCAGAAATGTAACAACACTGATAGGGCTTACTACATTAGTAATCCACGGTGGTGCAGTGGTAGCGTTGTTGCCTCACTGCAAGAGGTTCTCCCGTTCGATTCTCAGCTAGTGTGCGGGGAGTACCTTCTGTGTGGAGTCTGCACGTCCTCCCCGCAGGTCGAGTGGCGTTCCGAAAGACATGCGTGAATAGGCATGTCTTAGTTGAAGGTTGGCCGTCGAGCTGGCAACTCAGCACCGTGAAAATCTACTCCCAATCATTAGCGGACCGGAGTTCCGCTGTGGCGACCCCTAACCGGGAAAAGCCGAAAGCCAACAACAACAACATAGGGCTTACTACATTACACTGGCTGCCAACTTCAAGTCAGTTTCTTGCTCTACTCATACAAAAGGCTCTGAACTTTTCCTGTACCTCTCTGCCTGGGGTAATGACACTGCTGCTAATATAAATCGGATTACAAGTCAGTATACTTTGATGAGTGAAGGTGGGCTGCACACCATTTAGGGGCAACATGAAATTTCATAGCTGAAAGGGCTTGGAATCTTGGGGTTCAGTATATAACAGAGTCAAATTTGGTTTTGTCTCCAATGAAACAAAAAACAATGGAGTGTGAGCTTAAATCTCTTCAGTGATGTGAATGAAGCATGTATTTACATTATTCCCCTGCAGCCATCATTACAGCAACGAGCTCCTTGTGTATAAATAGCTCCCATTTTCCTTTAGAACCATTACATTTGAATTTACAAAAGTTTCGTACTTAGCCAGCTCTGCTGGTATACAGGAATAAAGCCCTGCCTTCCACTACTGCCTCAAGCACCTGTTGGAAGATGGCGGGGGGGGGAGGGGGGGGTGACAAGGATTGGTCAGCTCGCCACTCTTTGGTGAGGGGAAGCAGCACATGTCCAGGGCACAACGTCCCGTCACAAGAGTCTCTGGAGGAGAATGGAGTCCCGACACTAAGGGAGGTAGGGAAATCTTAAGAGATGTAAAAAAGAGGCACACCCTTGCTGATGCCTACTGCATGCCAAACTATAGGGTAAGCTTGCTAAACATATGTAGTGGGGCTAGGGGCTAAGGAGAAAAACCTTCTACACCAATACATGACGGTCCTAGACTCGGTTCACCCAATCCTCGCTCCAGAAACAAAGGACCTACACAGCTCTTATCCAGAGAATGAAAGGATCATTAAATTGCCCAGGGAGGAGATAAGGAAATGCTGCATCAAAGGGCAATGCAAAAAAATAGTATGTATGAACAATCACAGTTCATCTTCTTCAATCAGCACACTGAACCACTAGCTTTCAGCCAGCTCAGCTTATGAAACATTTCCAACCCCTCAAAACCATAGGGTGTTTTGCATTTTGACTTGCTCTTCAGCATTCTACTCAAACGTGAATCACATAAGATAAAGGTGTATTAAAAAAAAGTGAAGCATACAAGAAAAAAAAAATCAAACAGCATTATTCACCTAAACAAACTCTTAAATTTCTGAACACTTCCTAGACTACATTTATGTAGGGCAGGGATGAAGGAAGGTGGACATATCAAAGAATACGAATCATAAACATTCAGATGTATCATTACAGAAACACAGCTTTCATCTCTAAATTAGGAGGTCCACCTTCTTCAACAAGTGAGAAAGTCTCATAAGGTTGTTCTCCTGGATGGTCTGACTAACTCTGAAGACAGCCCAGGATCTAAAGGTAACATCCAGCTTACAGTATGCTGCCATTGAAGTTCTCAGTGTACACCAGCATTGATTCCCATTTTTCAAAAGATTTTTCCCTTCTTTAAGTTAGTGGAACTGTAGAGCTGGTATACTTACATCTAAGAGGGTGTGAGGGCCTCGGTCCCCACATGAGGGGGCTTGGGGGCTTGCCCACCAAGCAAAAAACACATTTGTTCTATTTAGCTGTGGGAAGAATTACTGCTTGACATTCAGTGTTTTAATTACTGGCATTCAGCGCATACAATATTTTGTGAGTTTGCTGTTTTTTATTCGGTTTATCTAAGTGTCACTTTGTGGCGACTTCAGCTAATATAATCACATATATATCTATGTAAATATATAAATATAAAAACATATGTTTATGTAAACTTGCAGAGATTCTACTAATCACTCCACAGCTTATCGCAATTCCTGACGAACTGAAAGTTGGGAAAAGGCATTAACATGGGTCTAACAGGAGGAAAGTTCACCAACTCTCCCACTCCAACTCAAGAATGGGCTTTAATATGTTCATGCACGGGGGCAAGTTCTCTATTCTCCCACTCCAAATCTTTCCTGGGTCAGACGTCTATGACGGTTTAATGGATAACAGTTCAACTAAAATAAGAAACGTATATATATCTACACACAACACACACACACACACACACACACACACACACACACACACACACACACACACACACACACACACACAGGGGTCCTGATGGAGAGATGAAAAGTCATCAAGCAAAGGAGAGTAGTAGTGCTAAAACTGAATTCATCCTAGAGTCTTGGTGAGTACCTTCGCGAGGTGGACCCTGTTTTTCACAAACTTTCACCAAGGCGACACTGATACAGACTGTATTTATATAGCATACATCATAGACAGAAGCAAATCAAAAATAAAAAAGATAGTTGGGTGCACAAGACCCAGGATAAAAAAAGTGCCCAATCCTGGTAGGCCACACTGGTGCCACGACAGGAAAAAATGACAGTGTAGAATCCTCAAAATACGGAAACATTCCTACAATGGGGCCAGGCTCATGAGGAAGATGGCCCCCCTGTTGTAGAAGGAAAAAGCAGTCCACAAAAATGACAAAAATGGTTGACCAAAGAAGAGCCATGAAGACGATAAAGTGGACTACTGAGGATAAGAAAGAAATTATGTATTGTTACAATTATGTAAGAAGCCCGGAATTTCCAGACACAAGATATACAAAATGATTAAGAGAGAAATTACTATTCTACTAATCGTCCACTTCGTTCTACCAATAAATCTTTCCTCTTCTATAAATTCTTCCTCTACTATCACACAATTCAAAAAAATCACTCAATTCACACCGCGGGAAAACGTGGATTTGCCCATGTATAACAAAGAGGACTGCATTTCTTATTCCGCTTTGCCTCCTTTCTAATGTTCCTACTGTTGAAATAACACAAGACTTATTATTTCATAGTTTATTGGGACAGTTTAAGCTTACCATTGTTATTATGCATGTCTCTGTGCTATCATTGTCTGTTCGTCTATTTTTTGTTACTTAATCCATCTAATTGTGGAGCTTTTCTCCCTGGGCCTCCACTGAAAATGGTCCTGGTCCAGTTGGATTATCCCGGTTAACAAATGTAAAATAAATAAATAAATAAAAGGAAAGAAAAATACTTCCACAGGAAAAACTGTCAGAAGCTTCCAATAAAAATTTGCACTCATTAATACAACAGCAGAGTACATAGATCAAGAAATTTTAATCTCTTTGGAAAAGGAAGCATCTGAGGAAGTGAGAAAATATAAACAAAACCTATACATATTTGAAAAATATAAAAAAGAAATATAGACATGGGAAAGAAAGAGATTTGATATGGTGCAATATTTATGTAAAGGAGAAAGCCAAGTTAACTAATATAGAGAAGGCAGTCTCAAAGATATTCGAACAGTAATACAGGCAAAGGCATCCAAATATGGAAAATTTCACAATAAAAATATTAATAGCACAAAGATGTAACGTAGAAAAGATGATTAGTAAAGCAGAAGTTAAAGAAATAGAGGTTGAAGTTATGAAGTGCCTGCGAAGTGAAGGATTTAATGTAGAAGGTCTAAAACAGACTACATTACAGCATGAAGGAGCGAGTCCCCAAAATAGGAAAAGCAAGAAGATCAGGAGACATGTGAAGAAGAAATATGGACAGGGGAAAGGAAAAGAGATTTAATATGGTGTAATATTTATGCAAAGGAGAAAGCAAAACTAACCAATACAAAAAAAGCAGCACCAAAGATATTTGAAGAAAAATACAGGGAAAGGAATCTGGATATGGAAAACTTTACAATACAAAAAAGAAGAAGACTAAGAGGAAAAGTAGAAAGAGATGAGTAATGGAGAAGTCAAAGAAATAGCAATTGAGGTTATGGAACAGCTGCAAAGAGAAGAATTCAGTGTAGTAAATCGAAAACAGAAAGCACCACAACAGGATAGAGCAATGGATATCCAAATTAAGAGGAAAACAGTGGAACAGGAGGCAATTGGTCAGGTGTCATAACAAGATATTTTGGAGCCTTCCACAGGAAATCATCATAACGTTCCATCTGTGTTGTTTATCTTTATTCATTCATTACTGATGGGACTTTGGTTCCGTCCTTGGAACAGACACGCAGTTTCCAAGCTCGCCACAGCCAAAAACTCTCAGCCAAGACCCATAATGCCCATCTCAGTCTCTCCAGATCGAGTTTGCCTGCCCCTATATTATAGAGCTAGTAAGAGAAAAACAGTAGGAGGCTCTGTCTGAGCAAATATCCTAACCCGGAGCTCCTAAAGTCCACCAGGAGTCCTGGCAGGGGGAAGGAGGGCGGTAAGTAAAGAATGAACAAAGATCTACAATACAGATGAAACGTTATGGTAAGACTCAACTTCTTTATTGGATGTTGTAATTCTTTATTCATTCCTTACTGATAGGACCGACTCCCCAGCTACTTGAGTCCTGGGTGGCCCTAAGGAAAGATATTCCTGAGCACCATAGAACCAAAAGATGCTCGTCCCCTGGAGGCCAAATCCAATTTGCAATGAGTGATAAAGGTATGAGGTCTTGCCCAAGTGGGCTGCTGTGCAGATATCATCCATCGAGGCTCTGGAATGAAAAGCCACAGAAGTAGCCATCAATCTAGTAGAATGAGCCTTTATTCCGGAAGGTAAGGATAGCTTATTCTGATGGTAGATAAAGGTAATGATGTTTCTAAGCCAGGAGGCTAGAGCCACTTTGGAGATGGGTTTACCCAATCTGGGTCCTGCAAAGGCCACAAACAATTGATCAGTTTTCCTGAAATATTTAGTCCTGTCTAAACAACAACAAAGCTGCCTATGAACATCAAGGGTGTGCAACAGATACTCCCCTCTGTTTTGATATGCTGGTTTTCTTCCCTCAGCATTCAAAGACTGGTTAATGGAAAATCCAGAAAAGACCTTGGGCAAGAAAGAAGGGTCAGTACGAAGGGATACTCTATATCCCTGTGGAAGTTCAAGTAAGGTCTCTTGACATTCAGGGCCTGCAACTCAGATACTCTTCTCGTGGAGGTAAGTGCTACTAGAAGTAGAGTCTTCCATGATAAAAATTTCATATCACAAGAATCAAAAGGCTCGAAAGGAGGGCCTCTTAATGATTGAAGTACCAAGGTCAAGTCCTAGGATTCTATGGGGGGCTTGACAGGAGGTTTAACGTGTAATACTCCTTTCAGAAAGGTTTTGCACAGGTGGTGTGACATAACAGAAGAATTATCAAATCCATTATGAAAATTTGCGATGGTTGCTTAATGTACAGTGATTGTAGATTCTGAGGCTCCTGCATGTAGAAGAGTCTTCCGGTATTGTAGGATCTTTTGAATGGGCACAGAGAAAGGATCTATGTTCTGATCTTTGGCTCAAGTACAGAACCTAGTCCATTTACTAGAATCAATTTTCCTGGTGGAAAGTTTGTGTAAAACCAGAAGAATTTCATGAATGGGAGATGAGATATCAGGCAGCCTGGCAATCACTGGAAGTGGAGGAACCAAGCTGTGAGCTTTAGGCTGTGGAGACTGGGGTGAATCAGTCCCCAAGGATGAGATAGCAGACCTTGGGATTCATCCAGGATCCACGGGCTGTGAATCAGATGAGACCATAGGAAAGGGAAACAGACTTGACAAGGCCAATAAGGGGCAATGAGGATCACTTTGCTTTTCAACCTTTGAGCCTTCTGGAGGAATTTTAGGATGAGGGGAAATGGGGGAAAGGCATACAGTAGACCCAGTGGCCAATCGTGTGTTAGAGCATCCCTCTGTGGTTCCCCCTGAGAGGGGGGGGGGGAATCAGGGCAAAGTAGCTTCTGCATTTGTTGCTTAAGGGGGAAGCAAACAGATTGCAGCAAGGCTTGCCCCAGCGGCGGAAAATCTGATCCGCTATTACATGATTGAGGGACCACTTGTGAGGCATCAGGATGCTCCTGCTCAGATTGTCCGCAATAAGGTTGGAACTCCCGGGAATGTGCATTGTTATAAGAAAACGGTTGGAAGCTATTGCCCAGTGCCAAATCCTCATGGTTTCCCCAACACAGGGGGTAAGACCTGGTTCCGCCTTGCTTGTTGACATGCCAGATGACGGACATGTTGTCCGAATGAATTGCAGAAGGGAGGGAATTATGGACACTTGCAATGCTAAGAGAACTGCCCTCAGTTCCAGGACATTTATGTGCAAATTGGCCTCCAGGGGGGACCAGGTGCCTTGGACCATCTTTCCCTGGAAATACCCACCCCACCCTAACAAGGAAGCGTCCGTGGGCTGGGGCAGATGGAATGGTCGACACCAAAAATTCAATTCTGGCTTCATCCACCATAGCATTTCCTCCTTGCAAAGGTTTGTAAGACGTCTCATGTGGTCGAGTGGGTGAGTTAAGATAGACCATTGTGAAGAGAGGAGCCACTGTAGTATTCTCATGTACAACCTCACCAGTGGTACTAGAGTAATGGCAGCTGCCATAGAGCCTAAGAGTTGCAGTACAAGGCGTGCTGGTACAAAGGTCTGTGGAAGAAGGCTTGGATTTGGTGTCTTATTTTTGAAAGCCTGTGAGGAGGGAGGGAAACTTGACAGGATGTGTCGAAAACTGCTCCAATAAATTCCAGCGTTTTTGTTGGGGACATTTGAGATTTCTTCTTGTTGATTGTAATCCCCAAGCAAAGAGCGAGTCCTTGAATGTAAGAGGCTGCGGATTAGAAGATT
The DNA here is from genome assembly GCF_019279795.1 of Protopterus annectens. Classification (NCBI taxonomy): domain Eukaryota; kingdom Metazoa; phylum Chordata; order Ceratodontiformes; family Protopteridae; genus Protopterus; species Protopterus annectens. Next base: position 58,696,008 of record NC_056747.1, on the reverse strand, counting down.
CCTGGTCGAGGCCGTAAGGAGCCAATCATCTAGATACAGAAACACCTGGAATAGTTGTAGTCAAAGATGAGCTACTACAAAACTGCCACACATTTGGTGAACACTCTGGGAGCTGTCGAGAGACTGAATGGCAGTGCTCCGAACTGGTAGTGATAGTCTCCCAGCCAGAAGCGGAGAAATCTCCGGGAGTGGTGATCCATCTTTATATCATAATACGCATCCTGGAGGTCTACAGAGCACATCCAGTTGTCCCTCCCTAGAAAGGGGAGAATGGACTGTACCATGACCATCCGAAATTTTTGAGGTTTGATAAATTTCTTCAATAGGCTGAGATCCAGGATTTGTCTCCAATTCCCTGTCTTTTTTGGCACTAAAAATAATCCTGGAGTAAAACCCGGATCCTCTCTGCTCTGGTGGGACTGGTTGGATGACTCTCTTTCTTAGCAACTTTTCTATTTCTAAGGCTGCTACCTCCCTCTGATTGGGTGGTACATCGGGGATTCGTTTGATGAGTCTGGGAGTTAAATCGAAAGGTATCTGGTAGCCTCTGGATATTATTCTCTGCACCCAATCATTGGTAGTAGTAAGTTGCCAGGCTGGTAGGTGCAGAGAAAAATTATCCCCGACTGCTTCCAGAGGAAAGCAATCAGGCTGCTGCTCAAGAGTGCTGGTAGGGTCGTCAAGAGAAGGAATCTTCAGTGCCCTGGTTACGCAGACCCCCTCTATCCCAAAAGGGGCATATTCAAGATAAGCTGCCCCGGGGTGGGGGGTTGGTCACAGAGTGTCACGGAAGGATCCTTGGGATTTCTTGAACCAAAGTTTTCCTCCCCTTTGGTTCCTGGAGTAGGACCTCTGGGGGGGGTTGAAAAAATATATGCCCACAGCAGACGTCTTTCCATCTTTCTCACTTCGTGCTAGTGTGTCGCGTACTTTGGGACGAAAAATTGCAGCTTCGTTGACAGGTGCTTTGACGAAGGAAGATTTAAAGGGGTCCGCGAAATCACACAAATGCATTCAAGCATGATGTCTCATGACAATGCCTGATGTGGCAGCTCGAGCTGCCCCCTTGGTGGTGTGAAATATCAAACTCATTGAGGAGTTAGAGATGGATTCAAGGGTAGCTAACTGCGAAGCTACAGTGTCATGCACCTCATCAGGCAGTACCTCCCACCAAAGAGGAAGACATTTCAGAGATTGGGTCTCTTTGGAGGCGAGTGAAGTATGCCAGATAGTTCGGCGACCGAATGGCAAAGGTTGCTGAAGCATAGGTCCGCTTCCCTAGTCTGTCTATGGCTCGAGACTCCCTGTTCAGCGGATGGACAGTGGAACTATCTTCTGCCAGTTCCCTCATGGTACCCGCCACCACGACCATGGAATCAACCATCAACTGCTTGGACCAGTTGGGCTGGTCTTCAGGGGAGGATAGAATTTTGTCCTGCCTCCAGGGGACTGGTTCTATGTTGTCTGTGGCCTTCCAGGCACGCTGCACGATCAGCTTAATAAGCTCATCCGCAGGTGGGGTCACCCAGGAAGTAGATGGCCTGGCATGGAAGGCCTGCAAGAACACCAATTCCTCAGAAGGGTTAGAGGACTTCCAGTCTCCCCACTGCTTGAGGATTTTGAGAATGTCTCCAAATGAGACGTCATCTGGAGGAGACCGTGTTGACCCTTCCACCTCACTGCAATCGGTGTCCTCAGTGATAGATTCCCCAGGGAAATCAAGGTGCTTCCTCTTGCACCATTTCTTCCAGGGTGGCTCCCCAGTGGGATCTTCTGAGGACGACTCCAGAGAAAGGGTTCCCTTAAAAAGGGAGGTCTTGCGGCTCCCGTGCCCGGGATCCCAGAGTAGGGGGATGGGACAGCTGCATGCTAAGGGGGTTCTGGTGCCGATGTCATTGATGCTGACTGTGAGCCTGTGGAGGCAAGGACCCTCTCCATCACCTGGAAAGCAGGCCTGCCCAAGGAGGAATGGGAGCCCAGAACCGAGAAGGACAACCTCGGAACCTGGGTCACACCCCATCCTGAAAAGCCCACCTCCAGGTGAGGAGCTCCGAGAAGACTGGAAGCTGTTGGAGCCGTGGACATAGAAGGCGCCAGCAAAAAAATAGGCGCTGGGCTAGGTACCAAGAAGCCAACAGTCCAAACACTGCTCCGAGAGTGCACCAGCTCCAATGGAGGCGATGCAGCAAGGGAGGTCAGTGTCAACAGGGAAAACTCTGCAGTCGGGTCGAAACCGTATGCACCGGGGTGGTCATCGGTACTGAGATCTCTGGGGCCTGGGTAGTGGGCAGAGGAGGATAAACAGGGGAATATGCTGTGAAAGGTTCCGAGCCAAAGGGGACGGAAGGTCTAGCTGGGGTGGGCAATCCCTTAGCTGCCAGAAGCTGGTCCACAACCCACACTACATCTGGTTCAGAAAGGCTCCTGGTGGATCTATAGGAGGCTGCTGAAGGAGAATCAGGTCTTTCAAGAAAGGGGCTAAACCGATGCCCCGAAAAGGGGTCGTACGTTGTAGAGTAACAGGTTCTTGGGAGATGGTCAACTTTAGGAACAGAGGTCATAGTCTGTGGAGCCGAATAAGCTAATGGCACAGTGGCTGGGGATGGTGCCGAAGCCGGTATGGTCGTAAAAGCCAGTGTCGGAACAAAGGACAACACCGAAGCAGATGGTGCCGAAGCTGGAAGCGAAACAGGAGTCAACATCAAGGTCAGCACTGAGGGAGAAGACACAGGGCCTGGTGCCGAAGAGGTCTGTACCGATGGCGCCGGAGAAGCACGGAGCAGACTCCATTCCATAACTGACGAAGATGCAAGAACCGAGTGACTATGTGTTTCTTGGTCTTAGGAGGTGGTGAGACCTCCGACCCAGAGAGAGCTTTTGAAAAACGAGTTTTGATTAAACCTTTCAAAATTAGCTTGTTTTTGCGCTCTGCTAGAGTGCGATTGCTAAAACTAGAACAAATATCACAATCGGCATTCATATGGTCCACACCTAAACAGTAAACACATCGAGCATGGCCGTCAGAGTTGGGCATCTTACTCCCACACTTATCACACTGTTTAAATCCCAACTTAACTTTGTCTGACATAGTACAAGTAACAAAGGGCTATCCTAAAGGAAACAACAAGGGAAAGAAAAGAGAATACCAACAATGGTATTTAAAAAATACCACAAGTGGTAAAGGAAGGCCTACCAAAGGGCCGGAGAGAGGGACAGTACCAACGATGGTAAAGATTTAACTACCAAAGGTAAAGGGTAGGAAATAGAAGCAGGTTATAGGCGATAGGAAGAAAAGAGAAACTACACAAAAAAACACAAATTTCCACTTGGCTTTGAGAGAGAGAGGCTAGGCACGTCTGACGAGGAACGCAGCAAATTAGATGTGGAGAGACTGAGAGGGGCATTATGGGTAGGTCCTAGCTGAGAGTTTTTGGCTGGCACAAGCTTGGAAACGGCCGTGTTGGTTCCGAGGATGGAACCGAAGTCCCATCAGTAAGGAATGAATAAAGATTTACAACATCAGATTGTTCATTTGAAGCTAGACAGCAAGGAAAGGAACAGGAAACTGTGGAAACTCTGATGCAGTCAATGTTGAGGAGTGACAGGCCAGTGAGTTCTTGTATGACAGAACAGATGACACAGGATGAAATTAAAGAGAATGTGCCACAGGAAGATGATATATAACTTTCTATAGAATGCCCGCAGGAAACGGAAAACAAGGGATGTGCCCTCAGTATGGAAGAAAATGAGTTAAAGAGAAGAGTTGCTCGATTTAAGACAAAGACAAATATATTAAGATCAATGAGCGAAACAGACTGCAGAAGGTTAATAAAACCCCAAAAGCCAGAAGCTTGATTAGACAGTCCTAATTACTGTGTTCATTTGTTTTTAAAGATCCATGCGATATAACAGAAGTAAACAGAATACATTACTGTGCTGCTAAATTAATAACTGATAAAGTTCTACAACAGGAACACAGGGTAGTGAGGGAAAAGAAGGGGTGAAAGCAAATACCATCATGGAAATATCGAATAGAGAAAACTATAAAGCAGCCAAGACAAGGAGTGTCATTGTTGGAAGTTTATAGAAGGAATATATCAACAAAAATACTAAGAAATAGACGCCATAAAAGCAACGCGCAGTATTAGAATAGACCAGGGATCTATTATGCACTATCGGAGATAACAAAATAAAAATTTCAAAAACAGGCGGAAAGACTAGGAATGTATGAAGATAAATATAAGGGAAAAGCACAAAATAAGCAATTTATTGATGACCCAAAAAGTTTTATAGAGAATTGGGAAATAAGGTAAAAAGAATTGAAAGACCGCCAAAAAAGAGGAAGTATCTATGAAGATAGATGCTAAATGGATAGAAAAAGTAAAAGAAAGAATAAGAAGTTTAAAGGTACAGGATATGAAATGGGATGAAATAATGGCCAGAGAGATTGAAACAAAGTTGAGAAAAGCCTCTAACTGGTAAACCCCAGGCCCAGATGCAGTACCTAACTTTTGGCTTAAAGTGTTAACTTCTTTGCACGAGGATTTAAACATGAATAAGAACTATTTATATGTTCACCCTGAACACACACCAAACTGGTTAACAGGAAAAATAATCTTCTTAAGAGTGAACCTGCAAGCTACCCTAAAAATTATAGAGCAATAACTTGTCTTCCAACGACATATAAATTATACATGGGAACTGACGCAGACAGAGTATGTCATTCAGAAGAAAACTCAATTATGGCAGTAGAACAAAAGGGGCAATAAAAGAAAGTCACATGGAACAAAGGATAATTTGTTGTTAAAAGTTATAGTGGAGAACTGTAAGAAGGAGAAGAATCTAAGTATGGCATGGACTGACTAAAACAAAGCATTTGATAGTATCCCACATTCATGAATAAAAGAGTTCAAATATTTGTATAATATACACCCTACACTGACTGACTACGTTACAATAACCAAGAAACAGTGGCAGACCACTTTGCAATTAAGCCATGATAAAGGACAGATTATTATATCAGGGATAAAAATTCAAAGGAGGATATTCCAAGGTGACTCTGTCACAGTTGCTATTCTGCCTTGCCATTAATCCATTAAGCTGTTTACTTAACAGCTTAGGCCATGGCTACAATCTGGCTCCTAGAAAACAAAGCCTAAAGACTTATCTTCTCCTTGTCGATGATTTAAAACTGTATAGCTCATCAGATGAGGAACTGAAAGGACAGCTGCAGGTTGTCAAAACGTTTTCAGATGATATTGGAATGTCATTTGGTCTTGGGACTGCAGCACCAGGAAATGTTTGGAACAAGAATGTTATATAAAAGAACTTGAGCAAAAGGGAGTGTATAAATACTTGGGAAATGATAAAGGATCAGCAATAAAACATGAACAAATGCGAATAAAACTCAGTAAGGAGTACTTTAGAAGACTTAAATTAACCCTGAAAACAGCATTAGCATCTAGGACAAGATCAAAGCTATAAATCAATTTGCTCTTCCTGTCCTAACTTATAGTTTTGGAGTGACTGACTGGCCCCAAAAAATGTTGGATAGACTGGATATTAAAACAAGAAGGATGCTTCATGCTCGCCAAATGATTTATAAAAATCAATCCGTGTATACCAAGATTATATATTCCCCGTTCCAAAGGCAGGATGGGCCTCATTGAAACTGATTACATGTATAGATCTGCAATGGTAGGACTCCACACATCTACTGACCTCACAAGATCCAAATGTAGTGAAAGATTTGAAACATGAGGAGAATAAATCTAAGATGACGTCTCCGCTTAATTTAGCAGCAGCATATCGATGCCAAGCAGAAATGGAAGTCAAACCAGAAGTAGATAAAAAAAGGCAGCAACTGAGTGTGCTAAAAAACAAAAGAAAGAATATAAGGTGAAGGACTAGATGAGAAGGCAAGAAATGTGGAAAAAACAAATATAGCTGCAAGTATAGAAAACTTCAGGAAGAGCCTCGTGTTGATCAAGAAAGAAAGCAGGAAAGGTTAAGGAGAAGTGAACTCACATCAAGAAATGAAAGGTTAATATTGGCAGCCCAAGATAATGGGTTACGTACACACAGGTTTAAAAGTCCATTGAACATGTGGGAGAAACAGACATATGTAGGTTTTGTAAAACCTAATTGGAAATGTTCACACACCTTGTTGCGACACACTAATGGCAGAGGGACTGTATACTGAAAGGCATAATAATGTGGCGAAACTTTTACACTAGAGATTGTGCAAACATTATGGTATTGAAGTGGCTGAAAAACACTGGAAACATAAGCCACAAAGAATCATAGAAAATGATGAACTTTACATCACATGGGATCATCAAATACCAACAGTTCAAAAGACAGATGCTAGATAACCGGATACAATGGTCCGACAAAAGTAGCATTGATATCGCCACATCTAGTGACTACAGTGTCTTGCGTACAGAGAGACACAAAGTCATAAAATACCTTGATCTGCAGGCAGAAACGAGACCCATGTGGAAGAAAGATACCCAGACAGTTCCAATAGTAGTAGGAGCAACTGGTCTTATAAAAATGAATTTACAATCTTATTTAAATGTGTTACCAATTCAAGTAACACCGTACGAACTGCATAAGGAGTCATTACTGGGCACATTGCGGGTGCTGCGAAGAGCACTTTTGGCTAACATCAAAGAGTGAAACAATACTAATTTCATGATCTTTAATCGTACTTTGACTTAGGAATGGGGTCCATTCCCGTCATGGTATTAGAAACCCAAAAGACTTGGAGAAATTAAAAACAGCAGACAACACATACAGTATATATACATATATGGGTCTACTTCTAAATTTTAACGTTTCAAAATGTCAACTTTCTTATGGTCGAGACCATAAGATCGAAGTTTTGAAACTTCGAAATTTAACTTAAAAAAGTAAAAATAAAAAAAAAAACTTTTTTTTTTTAATATGTTTTTGCAGGGAAGCAAGTCTCCATGCACCCCCCACACCCCCTACTAATTAAATATACCAATTCCAAGATTGCACTACAACGTGGAAAACATGTACCATTCTGCGCCGTACAGTGATCTTCATTTAAATAGCTCAAACTTTCAAAACTTTGATCTTAAGGTCTCGACCATAAGAAATGTATATGCATGTGTGTGTGGGTATATATTTGTTTTCACATATATATGACATACGAGTTATAAATAGAACTAAAGAAGTATAACCAATTAAGAAAAAGCACCAGCAAGAAACTTCACAACACCAGTGGTCACTCAGACTTGCACAGAATAAAAAAAGTGTAAAAAAAACAAAAAAAAAAAACAACACAATGAATTGGCTGAACACTATTCCTTTTAATAAGAACTTCATCACAGCTAAAACGAATCCTAATACATCAATTAAATAGTCTATTTAAAACTGATCACATAACAAATGAAACAAACACTACTTCTTAAAGCTGCAGTCCACACTTAAAACTTGTTAACTACCCATTACCTCACATGTAATTCATACACAAATGTACAAAAGGGTTACTTATTAGAAAATCGAAGTTACGGAACTTCGAATACCATATGGTCGACACCATATGATCGAAGTTCCGTAACTTCGAAATTAAAAAAGGACAACAAACCCTGATGGGTTAAAGCGGGGAAGCAAGCCCCCCTGCACCCCCCGCTACTTAAATGTACCAACTCCGAAATAACACTAATGCACTATGCTGTGGAAAGGGAAGATTTCCCTTTCCTACACTGTAGCGCAATCTCGGAGTTGGTATATTTAAGTAGTGGGGGGTGTAGGGGGGCTTGCCCTCCATGCCTACACCCTTTACTTTTTCATTTTTTTAATGTTTATTTTGAACATTTCGAATTTTCAATTGTTCGATTAAAGGTCGACCTTTACTGATTCAAACAACTGAAAATTCGATGTTTCAACAGGAACCCTGTACAAAGTATTATACAAACTATAATTTTAAAAAACACTTACAATGTTGATACTTTCATTTAAAGCAGGTAACTTATCTGCCTGCAAAAAAAATCTGCCAATTCAATTATTTCACTTCAAGAAGGCTATCAATATCACCACCAAAAGGACTAATTGTGATGAAATTAACTACAAAAAATACAAATTTCCTGAAATTAGTACAATCAGATACATTTTTAGCTAAAGCATTAGTAAAATCTTTGTCTTTTATTGCAAACAAGTGCACATAAACTCTGACAACTTGCTGTATGTTCTACCCACATAAAAACATTCACAAATAGCTAAACTATGTAAACAAAATTACACGTAAAGCTGTTCTTTGCCCAGAATTGCTTTTTGTTGTGCTTTAACACTACATTAGACCCCCTCATTAATGAACCTACAATATTTACAATTATGGCAACAAAACATTCCATTCCTTATAGGCACACTACTGTCAGATATTTTCAAACAACTTTTTCAAATTACAATCTTTCCTCATAACTGTATCTTGGTTCAGCTCCCACAACTGAAATTAAATCTTTATTTCCCAAAATAATATTCCAATTCTTGTTGACAGATTCCCTAATGTTATTAGCATCCAATGAAATGAGAAGAGGAAAAGTCCTCATCAAAGACATATCATTAGGCTTCTTAATTTGATTCTCCAAACCTGTCAAAATTAGGGGAAACCCTAATTCTTCTTAGTCTTGTCACTTTCTGAACAATGTTGTTCAACAGGGTATAATGATAAAAGGTTATTTATTGACAGGGGTTAAGATAAATTAATTAATCAAACTTCAAATTATCACTAACTAAATGACTAATCCTAATGAACTCTCACCTGATAACATTATTCTTTATAAATTTAGGATGTTGACGGTCAGAATTTTAGTTATTTGTAGAAGCTGACTTCCTATAGAGGTTACAGTGAAATGTACCGTTCTTAACATCTAACTCAATTTCCACATCTAAAAAGTGGACTTTATCTCTGGTACTACCTTTAAGAAAAGAAAGAAAATTAGTACTGAAATTTAAATCCAAGACCAACTTGTCAAGTTCAGCCATATCACCTTCCCAAATAAAAAATAAATAATTTATGTACCTCCTGTAAACCCATTACTTTATTAAAATGGTGTGTACAAATACCACAATTCCATTGCCACTTAAATGTTAGTATGTTTGATGACCATGCAGTGGTGGTCATGATCATATCTTCATTATCTTTCTTGCAAATCAATTCTAATTCATTTAACTTTAGTTCAGACTCCTAGCATTAGCAAAATAAATCTTACAAATATTAAGGGAAAACTGAATATTTTTTGAAAATGTAACACTTTGATACAGTCCACAAACCCACAAACGCTTTACAATCAGTTTTTTTTTACTCAAAATTTTACCCCATAGTAGATTAGATGGGAATCTGTCCTTATCAAATACATATCCCTTTGCATAAAAGTCGTTCTGAAGTTCTAACTAAATCAATGTAATTTGAAGCATAACAATTACTTAGCCAAGTATTAAATGGCCTTGACTTTGTAAAATGATAATTTGTAAATGCTGTTAAAGGAACAGACCTCAAAGATATCTAGAGACATACTATATATGTTTAATAGAGTAGTCTTTGTCAGATCATTCACAACAACATGTATTATTACAGATTCAAAGAAGTACAGATTTAACAATTGTCCACCAAAACTGGAAACTGTTACCTTTTTCAGGCCTATATTTTTCATTGGCTTAATACAGTTCTAATCGTTGGATCACCTATTACTTACACATCAGATTGTTTTTGCTCATGTCCTATTCTAAAATCACCTGTTTTTGCTCATGTCCTATTCTAAAATCACCTCCTACTGCTCTTCTCTGGACTCTCATGTTTGTGCGTCATTCAAACTACCCTCCAAATAGTCACAATCCCTCCTCAACTTCTTCTGCCCTCTAATTCCAGTATCTATTCCACTATTAGTGTCTATGGTACCTGTTTGGCTATGTTTTATAGTCCATCTGCAATAAACAGAACCTCGCTCCGTGATGTGTTAAAAAGAATGAGATTGTCCTTTTTGGGCTAATTTTGATTGTATCTGCTCTATTTTCTGAAAAAAAAAATGATATACTTGTTTCCCACCTTTCTGAACTAGTACAGTCAAGTTTTCATGTTATTGCTGAATCCGGGGCTGTGTTACAAGTTTCTGTGTTGTCATTACCTTACTTGGATATAAGGAAGTTTCTCTGCTCACCTGTGAGAGAGGGGAGCTTTGTGCAGCCTATCTGTCCCTGGAGGAGTAGTTTCAGCCCACAAGTTAGTAGTTTATTGGCCATTTTGGGATAATTTCTCTCTCTTTCACTTCCCTGCTATTGCACAGTTTTTACGCTTGTATTCCGCTCAGCAAGTGCCTTCCAGGTGTTCTGCAGAGTCTACAGCAGCAGAGAGACAAAAGAGTGACTTTGGAGTTAAGTATCAGTTTTCTGCTTTTCTTGCTGTCTTAACTAATTCTGCTCAAAACGCTGGGTTTTTTTTTCTTAGAGAATCTGTGATTTAAAACATTTGTTATTGTATACAACTCTGCACAGCTCCTCGTGGTGTCCTGCAGAGTGATACAGGCAACTGGTAGGCTACACACTCAAGTGCGCTAGCCGAATTAAAGCATTTACTGTGTTTTTGTACCTAATTTCTGCTACTTAAAAAAAAAAAATATCCTTGTTTCCCGCCTTTACTGAACTAGAATAGTCCAGTCTTCAGGTATTGCTGATTTCTGGGCTGTGTCATAGTTCCTGTGTTGCCCATATCCTTATTTGGATAGGAGGAAGCTTCTTTGTTCACCAGTGACAGTGGGGAGCTCTGAGCAGCCTATCTGTCCCTTGAGGAGTGGTTCCAGCCCAGTAACTTGTAGCTTATTGGCCATTTTGAGCCATTTCCCATCTCTTTCTAACCCCCTGCTTTAAAGCCAGCTTTAGCGCGCTTTTGCACTTGTAATTTAAAGTCTGTCCTGTTTGTTGCATTTACCTGTTGAGGCTACACACTCAAGTCCGCTAGCCTGTGTTACATATTTATTGCATTTTCCTGCTGTTTGTTACAAAGAAAGCAAAAATTATCCTTGTTTCCTGTCTTTCCTGACCTAGAGTAGTCCAAATACAGGCTTTGCTGTATTCTGGACTTTTGGAAAGATCCTGTGTTGCCCATTTCCTTTCTTGGATAAAGGGAGGCTTCTTTGTTCACCAATGGCAGTGAGGAGCTTAGAGCAGCCTATCTATCCCTGGAGGAGTGTTCCCAGCACAAGAATCTGGTAGTCTATTGGCCGTTTTGGGCCAATTTCTAGCTCTTTCAAGTCCCCCTGTATATAAAACACGCTTTGGCGCAGTTTTTGCGCTTGTTACTACTCAACCAAGCTCCTCGTGGTCCTGCAGAGTGGTGCGAGCAGCAGAGAGGCTAAAAGAGTGACTGCTAACCTAAGTGTTTTTTTTTTTTTGCCGCTACTACCTGGGCGACTGTCCGATCTAACTAAACTGCAAGTATTTCTGCTTCTTGAACTGTTTTAAACTGTTTACAGTTGTTTTTGCACCTGCACTTTTAAAGTTTGCCCTGTTTGTTGCATTTACCTCACTCAAGTGCGCTAGCCTGTGTTACATATTTATTGCATTTTCCTGCGGTTTGTTGAAAAAAAAATAAACAAAAATTATCCTTGCTTCCTGTCTTTCCTGACCTAGAGTAGTCCAAATACAGGCTTTGCTGTATTCTGGACTTTTGGAAAGTTCCTGTGTTGCCCATTTCCTTTCTTGGATAAAGGGGGGCTTCTTTGTTCACCAGTGGCAGTGGGGAGCTTAGAGCAGCCTATCTATCCCTGGAGGAGTGTTCCCAGCACAAGAATCTGGTAGTCTATTGGCTGTTTTGGGCCAATTTCTAGCTCTTTCAAGTCCCCCATGTATAAAACTCGCTTTAGTGCGGCTTTGCGCGATTTTGCGCATAGCGCAGCATTGGGCAACATCGCTTAATTGGGTTTAAACCATTCTCGACTCCACAAAGTCTGCTCTTCACTTTTTCCCTTAGAACTGATCTAGTTCTCATAATAAACACCCTATTCCTACTCTACAGCCTGGCACTTGCTCACTAAAGCAATTATATAAGTCAGCACTAAAAAAATTAAAAGCACTACACCCTCACAAACTCCCCTGGAGTACCTTGTTCCCCACTGGCCCTTTTTTCAATTATAAAGGAATTCCCAATACTATTCTAGCATGTCCAAAGGTCAGTTGTCAATCTCCTCTCCGGTCCAGCTGGTGAATCTGGGAATCTTGAGGCAATGTTACAACTGCCTCATGTACACAGACAACCCTCTCCTCCTCCCAACAAATTCCAACACATGTGAGAGATGCAACCATATAGCCAAACTGGAGGCTAAGCTCTCTCAACTCAGTACTGGCGTAACCAGTCAGGAGGAGAAGGAAACCACACTCACGACAATTCCAGTCTCACATAGACCTACCACGACAGCAAACCAAACACATAAACACACAAAAACATACTCTGAGGCTCTAAATAAAAATTTGCCTAAGCAACAGAGACCTCCAAAGCAGACACCCAAGCAACTGCTACCCCAAAACAAAACACGTGCAACACACAGCTCACAAAGCCAGTGTGTCAAACAGTTACAGCCCTTAAGGATAAACTACACACCTGATACACTTGTAATAGGTGACTATCGTCAGGCACACTGACGTCCCGCTCACCAGGCTGAACAAGAAGGTCACGGTGAGCTGCCTGTCGGGCGCTAGGATCCGCCACATAACACAAGCCCTCGGGTCACTCCAAGGCAAGTACAAATATGACTCAGTCATTGTCCATGCTGGTGTGAATGACCTGAGACGTACCTCCCTGGACTACATGAAAAGAGACATAGAGGAGCTCTCTGAGCATGTAGCCCAGGCCGGTATGACCCTAACCTTGAGTAGCATCTTACCCTCACCAAGAATGATGCCACAATATGAAGTCAAGATGATCAATTTCAACAATTGGCTTAAGTATTGGTGTCATTCAAAGGGGATCCAATGCCTGTCAGCCTGGGATGACCTGCTCGACAAGCCACGATGCTTCGCTAGGGATGGCTTTCACCTGTCACCCCTGGGCTTTCAGATATTGGCAAAGGCTCTTGCTACTCCCATAGTGCTTTTTTTACGCAAGGCTCAAAAGACAAACCCACCTCCATAGGTATCACAAGGGATAAGAAAAAAAGAAGTTATGTACTCACCATAACGTTCCATCTGAGTAGGTACTTCATTTGTCTGCAACCTGTGGGTATCGGATCCTTAGCCAGCAGCTTACCAAGCTCCAAGATCCGAGCTCCTAGCTCCTCCCCCTACCCATAATCCCCTGCTACCAACCACATTACCTCAGATCGTTTTTTTTGCCTTACCAACCTGTAAACATGAAAAATCAACTGCAAAGGTGATCAGAAAATCCCAAAAGGTTCGGGGGATGGCAGGGGGGGGGGGTCGGTTGCAGACAAATGAAGTACCTACTCAGATGGAACGTTATGTTGAGTACATAACTTATCTGAAGTAGTTACTTCATTTGCTCTGCAACCTGTGGGACAGAGTTCCCAGCTACTTATAAGAACCTGGGTGGTCCTTACTGAAGGATATTCCGAAGCACCGCGGAGCCAAATGAAGCCCTACTTCTCGAAATCACATCTAATTTATAATGAGAAATGAACGTATGAGAAGAGGACCAAGTAGCCGCTGAACATATGTCGTCCACTGGAACCCTAAACCAGAAGGCTGTTGAAGTGGCTATAGATCTTGTACAATGAGCACGGATATTAACTGGGGCTGGTTTGCCAGATGATATATACCCCTGAATAATACACTGACGAATCCAATTTGCCACAGTGACTTTGGAAATGGCTTTACCCATGGCTGATTTTGCATACGAGACAAATAACTGGTCCAACTTGCGAAACTCTCTAGTCCTATGCAAGTAGAAACGCAGCTGTCTGTGTACATCCAATTTGTGTAATGTGTATTCTCCCTTGTTCTGAAATGTGGGAAAAAACACTGGTAAATTTATTGATTGATTTAGATTTGCTTCTGAAGCAACCTTAGGCAAGAAAGACGGGTTAGTCCTGAGGGACACGATAAGGTAAGGAGGCTTCATACACAAGGCTTGTAATTCTGAAACCCTTTTGGCCGAAGTAATAGCCACTAAGAAGGCCGTTTTCCATGACAAGAACTTCAACGGAATTGAGGCCGCAGGTTCCAAAGGTGGATTTGTTGAGGCTTGCGAGACTAGAGTGAGGTCCCATGGGGGAACTACAGACTTTATTGGTGGATTTAAAAGGAAGATGCCTCGTAAGAAGGTTTTGCACAACTTTGTAGCTGCTAAGGAAAGTACAGTTTTGTACCTACCATAAATGTAGATGTTCGAGTGCTAATACAGCTGCAGTCATAACAGATGGGTTTTCCTGCCATCAGGCGGGTCCTCGGTCGGCCGAATTCCAAAGTCTAGGTCCGGCGTCTGATGTCGTCGCTTCTTCCCTGACATCAGTGCGACAGGGGTATAAAAGAACCAGCCGACGCCATTTTCTTTTTTCTTGCCCCAGATGTCAGGTGCCCCCAGAAGGAAGGCAAAACATACAATTTATGTAATAATGCAATGCAATATAATCAAAAAACAGTAGTTGCAAGCAAATACACCATAAAAGAATACCCCAATTAGGTTGTATGAGGAAGCGTTAGCCATTAGGCCTGTCCCAAGAGGGGAAGGAGGGAGGAAAACCTGGACTGCAGCTGTATTAGCACTCCAACATCTACATTTATGGTAGGTACAAAACTGTACTATGTTCATCGTGCATACAGCTGCAGTCATAACAGATGGGTAGAATCCCAAAGCTAAAAAAGGGGTGGTAGGCACTAAGTGGAACTAGGAGGAGCCAGGATGCCCTGCAAGACTGCAGTGGCAAAGCCCGCTCTAGATTTGGAGTATAATGGTAGGTGATAGTGCTTGGAGAAGGTATGTACAGAACTCCAAGTGGCTGCTTCCAAAATATCTTTGGTAGGAACCCCCCTGAGGAAAGCTGCAGAGGTAGCTGTGGCCCTTGTGGAGTGAGATCTGATGCCTGTAGGTACAGTTTTAGCATGAAGAGTAACAAAAGCGTATGCAGTGGGCTATCCATTTTGAGATTGTCTGTTTGGAAATGGGCTTCCCTTGAGCACCTGTAGCATAGGACACAGAGTTGCTCTGATTTTCTGAAAGGCTTTGTTCTGTCCAAATAATAACAGAGCTGTCTGTGAATGTCCAAGGAATGTAGTAGTCTCTCCCCTTTGTTTTGTGGATTAGGGTAAAAGGTAGGTAAGTGGATAGCCTGATTCAAGGCTACCCTGGATACTACCTTTGGCATAAAAGAAGGGTTGGTTCGTAAGGAAACTCTATCCTGATGGAAAATGATGAAAGGCTGCACAGCCATGAGGGCTTGTAGTTCCAAAACCCTGCGTGCTGAGGTGATAGCCAGAAGGAAGGCTGTTTTCCATGACAAATATTGCTGTTCTGTTGAAGCAGCTGGCTCAAAAGGAGGCAGGGTCAGTTTTTCTAGAATTAAATTGAGGTCCCAAGCAGGTACTGGTTGCTTCCTTGGGGGTTTTATATTCTTAGCCCCTCTGAGGAACTGTCTTAAGAGAGGGTGAGAGAATAAAGGAGGATCAGTGTTGTATTCTGCAGAAATGGCTGAGGCATGGATTTTGATGGAGGAGAATGAAAGTCCACTGCTTAGCATCTCAGCTAGGTACTGAGATATTTGAGGTAAATTCAGTATTCCAGGATTCCGACCCTTTTTCTGATTCCAGGCACAAAACCATTTCCATTTTGCGGAGTAGGCTTTTCTAGTAGAAGGCTTTCTGGCCTCCAAAATGACATCCTGCACCTCCTTGGAGAGAAGGGTCTGTTGTGAATTTAAGGAATCCACCATGCGGCTAGATTGAGCGTTTTCAGCTGACTGAAGAGTTTTGAAGTTGTGCTGAGTCAGTAGAAGAGGCATTAGAGGCAGGATCCATGGTGGGGAATGCGTCAGGCTACTCAGGGGTGGGTACCATTGTTGCCTTGGCCAGTCTGGAGCAATGAGAATCATCTTTGGTCTGTCTGCTCTGGCTTTTAATAGAACTTTGGGCAGCAGAGGAAGAGGTGGAAAGGCATAAACTGTCATTGTTGTCCAACTGAAAGTGTGCGCATCCACTTTCCAGGCCTGTGGATGAAAGGTCCTTGAGTAGAATTTTGTCAATTGGTAATTTCTGTGGGTGGCAAACAGATCTAGGTCTGGCCTTCCCCATGCTTGAATTATCTTTGTAAAAACTTGAGGATGCAACTTCCATTCGTGTGGATCTATCATATTTCTGCTTAGGTTATCTGCCAGCGTGTTTTCCTTGCCTGGCAGGAACTGTGCTTGAAGTTGGATTTGTAATTCCAGAGCCATGTTCCAAAGAGACATGGCTAGCCTGCATAGGAGACATGAATGGGTTCCTCCCTGTTTATGTACCACATCACTGTGGTGTTGTCTGTCCTTATCAATAGCTGGCCTGGATGCAGTAGGTCTTTGAAAGCCATAATAGCATTTATTACTGCTAGCATTTCCTTTTGATTGATGTGTAGGTGCTTTTCTTTTTGGGACCATTTGCCCTGAATGCACCGATCTGTCATGTGCGCCCCCCCAGGCGTAGTCAGAGCCGTCTGTTGTGATGACTTGATTTGCTTGAGGCTTGCAGAATGGGAGACCTATGTTTCTTTGACATGCTTGAACCCACCACAGAAATTCTTTTTGAAGACATGGAATCAGTGGTATAATTGTTTCCAAATTGTGGCTGTGTTGAGACCATAAGTTTTTTAGGTACCACTGAAGTTTCCTCATATGCAGCTTTGCACATGGGATTAGCAGGATGCAAGATGCCATGAATCCCAGAGCCTGCAGGATTTTCCTTGCAGTCAGCCTGGTGAAGGTTGCCAGGTTTCTGAAGTATTGAGTTAGTTGCCCTTGTTTCTCTGGCGTGAGGTAGGCCATCTGGGTGTTTGTATTCAAGCTGGCACCTAGGAAAATTATTGTTTGAGAGAGTATTAGTCTTGATTTATTTTTGTTGACTGTGTATCCCAGAGAATTCAACAACATTATTACAAACGCCAGGTGTTTCAGACGTATGTGTTTGCTGTCCGCTTGGATCAGGCAGTCGTCCAAATATGGGTATATTTGTATCCCTTGAAGTCTGCAGAAGGCAATTACTGATGCCAGGCATTTCATGAACACTCTGGGCGCAGTAGATAAGCCAAAGGGCAATGCAGAGAATTGATAATGGGTTGAACCTGCAAGAAATCAGAGGTATCTTCTGCAATCTTGTCTGATTGGGACATGCAGGTATGCCTCCTTGAGGTCCAATGTTACCAGCCAAGACTCCTTGCCCAGCATGGGAAGAAGCTGCTGTAGTGTGAGCATGTTGAATTTTGGTACGAGTAAATGTGTGTTTAGGTTGGATAGGTCCAAAATAGGTCTCCAATCTTTGCCCTTCCTTGGTACCAGGAATAGTCTGGAATAAAAACCTTGACCCTGTTCTTGTGCAGGTACCTCTTGAATAGCTTTCATGTCCATGAGATCTGAAATTTGTTTTTGTGCCTCTGCCCTTTGTGTGGCAGGTTTGGCATGCCTCTCATTTTTGGAAGGGTGTGAAAGTGGAGTCTGTAGCCTCTGTCTATAATGTCCAGGATCCATTTGTCTTTTGTGACAATATGCCAATTTTTCGAAAATAATGCCAGTTTTCCACCTAAAGGTGCTGCCATTTGAGCCTTGCTTGGCATGCAAAGGGGAAAGTCATTGGTTCTGCTTTCTGAATGGCTGTGGACTATCCTCACCACCTCTTAGTGTAGGTGCTTGCCATTGTCTGCCTCTAAATGATCCTTGAGATTGCCCTCTACCCCTCGGGCACCTGTATCTACCTCTTTGAGGTCAGTCCGTGGCTGGAAAGGACCAAATTTTTGAAGGCCAATTTCTACTGAAACGTGGAGGTTGTACCTGCAGGAAATCTTTCACTGTTTGCATTGATTTTGCCTTTCCTCCATTTTCTTTAATACCTCCTCAGCTTTAACACCAAACAATACATCTTTTCGAAGAGGTGCATCTAGTAATTTAGCTTTGACATGATCTGGTAAGGTTTGCTCTTTGAGCCAAGCATGTCTACGTATGACTGATCCTGTAACAGCAGCTCTACATGAGGCCTCTAAAGCATCAAACCACATTGCAAGGTATGTTTACCCACTTGCTCTGCACTATGCAACAAATCCTGCAACTCCAAGTCTGGTTGTTCAGGTTGTGACATTTTGCTTTTCAACTGAGATAACAAAAACTGTTGATACTTTAACATATGGAACTGACAGTTTAATGCCCTCATGATTAAAGTGGCCGAGGTGTATACCTTTTTCCACCACCTTTCTAAAGCTCTGGAATCTCTCTCTGAAGGTAATGGATTTTTGGCAGTGGAGGTCTTAATTCCCTTGGGACCCTGTGAAATAGTTTCTGGGTCAGCCGCATGGCTTTTGTATAGGAATTGGTGTGAATCAGGAACCCAGTAATACATGTCAGGCTTGACTGGAGCTGGAGGTAAAGAATCCGGGTTAAGGCTGGCCTCTTGAATACACATCATCTAGAATGTCTAAGACAGGAGGGATAGCCAGAGGTCTGTGCTGAGGGAGCAAGAGAAAATCCCTGAGCCTTTTCTTGGAGTCTGAGTAATCCTGGCCTTCCCAGTGGAAATGTTCCCTCAAGGTATGCAAGGTTTCCCCAAAAGAGTAGTCCTCAGGGGGGGAGACAGAGGGAATGGACTCCTCTGCATCAGATTCTTCAAAAGAGGAGTATGAATGTTCCTGGTCTTCAGAATGTTCTGAAGTAATGGAGGCCTGGTCCGAGGAAGGGTATTCTTCCTCCACTCTGGGCCTTTTGTCCGAGGGGGGTTGAGAACCCCTGATAAGTGTAATCAAATCCTCAGCCTTTTTCAGCATCTGTTTTTTAGGCATGGGGCCTTGAGAGGGGCCCTGTGGAGCCTGTCTTAGTATGCATGGCTGTTTTAGATTTAGTGAAAGCCTTAATGGAAAAAGGAGAAGGCGGCCTGAAGACACCTTGAGAGGTGGCAGGCCTGTCTAAACTCTGAGTTTCCCCGCCAAGAGTGGCTTCGGTATCTGTAGTCGGGGTGTGGGCCGAAGAGCCTGCGACCTCGGGCACAGAAGACACCGCTAATGAAGTGTCATCGGTAGTCAGGGGCTGCGTAGGTGCCTTGCTGAGAACCGGAGCAGCTCTAGTCTGTTTTAGCGTGGTTGGTAGAAGTCGCGGACCTCGAATGTCGGTCCTTATCTTTGCGTCTTTTACTCAAAACTGGAGTCTGAGTATCTGACGACATAATGTAATTAAACTTTTTGCCAAAATAGTGTTGGGTGAACTCCGCCCGACGCTTAATAGTGCGTCTGTTGAATGTAGCACAAAAATGACAGGCTGAGACGTCGTGGTCTGGGCCTAAGCAAGGCATGCAGATGGAATGGAAATCCTTATGCGGTATTTGCTTCCCACATGGAATGCAATTATTAACTTTGTCTGACATCGGTCTGAGGCAAGAAAAGTTTCCCCAACGAGGTACTTAGCAAGACTTTGGTTGAAAAATATTCGTAATCTCAGGAGCTGGCCGACCGGCACTTGCGAACTGCTTCTGCTTTGGGCACCGCGCGGCAAGAAAGACTGGAGAAAATGGCGTCGGCTGTTTCTTTTATACCCCTGTCGCACTGACGTCAGGGAAGAAGCGACGACATCCGACGCCGGACCTAGACTTTGGAATTTGGCCGACCGAGGACCCGCCTGACGGCAGGAAAACCCATCTGTTATGACTGCAGCTGTATGCACGATGAACATCCTATGCCATCACCCACATGAAAATGGGAGATGGCCGCCAATTGTACCTTAACCGTAGAAGCGCTTGCTCCCTGATGAAAGATTAATGAGAGGAAGTCTAGGATGGTCGGGATAGGGACAGTAAATGGGTCCAAGCCCTTATCTTCGGCCCAAATGGAAAAACATTTCCACTTACTGTTGTAAAGTTTTCTGGTAGATGGCTTATGAGCCGCAACCAGAATGGCCTTAACGGGAGATGAGATACCGGGAGTCTTAGCCATTAATGGAACTGGATCAGCCAAGCCGCAAGCTTGAGTCTGACCAGGTTGGGCGTTGGGCAATCCGCGGGATGAGAAATCAGTTCTGGACTGGGATCCAGAATCCACGGAGGAGCCACACTGTGAGACTGCAGAAAGGGGAACCAGATCTGCCAAGGCCAGAATGGGGCTATGAGGATAACTCTGCTCCCCAACCGACAGGCTTTCTGAATGAACTTCATCATGAGAGGAAGGGGAGGATAAGCATAAAGGAGCCCAGGAGACCAAGCATGGACCAGACCGTCTCTGGGGGGTTCCCCTCTGGGGGGAATTATTGCAAAGTACTCGCTGCATTTTGTGTTTAAAGGAGAAGCAAAAAGATCGCAGCAAGGCTGACCCCATTTGTGGAAGATCTGATTCGCAACAGATAGATTCAGAGACCCCTCGTACAGAGTGAGGAGCACCCGACTTAGCTTGTCCGCTAATGTGTTGGATCGGCCCGGGATGTGCGTTGCTACCAGAAAGCGGTTGGTGGAGATCGCCCATTCCCAAACCCTCATGGCCTCTCGACACAGGGGGTAGGATCTGGTTCCTCCCTGTTTATGTACCAGACTACAGACATGTTGTCTGTCTGGATCGCAACAGTCCCCAGGGGAAGAAGGTCGTGGAGGGCTTGCAACGCCAAAAGCACCGCCCTCATCTCTAGGACATTGATATGCAATGCGGTCTCTAGGGGAGTCCACGTGCCTTGAACGGATCTGCCTGAACAATGCCCCCAACCCGAGGCGAGAAGCGTCCGTGATCAACGTGGCTTCGACCGGGAGAATCACAAAGGGCCTCCCTTCTCTGAGTTCCCGCGCATGCAACCACCAAAGAAGGGAGTTCCTGCAAACTCTGCTCAGCGGTATGGGTGTGTTCAACGGGTGGAGCAAAAGGGACCATTGGACTTGAAGGGTCCATTGCAATATTCGCAGGCGGGCATGGAGGGAAAGACCAATCGCGGCTGCCATAGATCCTAGTGCCCTCAGGACCAACTCCGCTGGAGGAGAAGGATTCCGGAGAAGGGCTAACACCTGATAAGACGAGCTATTCAGTCTGACTGATGTTAGGGCAGCTCGAGAGATTTAAGTATCCAACCTGGCCCCTATGAATTCCAGGGCTTGAGTGGGGCACAGGCAAGACTTCTGCAGGTTTACTGAAATGCCTAGGTTGTGGGCTAGAGTCAGTGCATAATCTCTTGCTACTGAGAGCTGATGCCTGTTGGTCGTGGTAAGGAGCCAGTCGTCTAGGTACGGGAAGACCTGAATGCCCTGAAGTCTCAGGTGGGCAGCAACCACTGCCATGACTTTGGTGAACACTCTGGGGGCTTAAGTGAGGCCAAATGGAAGAACCCTGAATTGATAATGAGTGGCTCCGAGCAGGAAGCGGAGAAACCTCCTGGATCGTCTGTCCATTAAAATGTGGTAGTACGCATCCTTGAGGTCTATGGAGCACATCCAGTCGTTCTCCCGCAGAAGGAGGAGAATAGATTGAAGAGTGACCATCCGGAACTTTTCCTTGGGTATAAACAGGTTCAGAGCGGAAAGGTCTAAGATGGGTCTGAGGTCCCCTGTTTTCTTTGGCACCAAAATGAACCTTGAGTAATAACCCAATCCGGACTGATCTGGGGGGACGGGCTGGATGGCTCTTTCTTAGCAGCTTTAAAATCTCTAAAGCCGCCGCCTCCCTCTGATTGGGTGGTACATCAGGGAGGTGTCTGGTTTTGGGGAGAAGATTTAGGAAAGGAATGAAGTAACCTCTGGAAATGATACGGAGCACCCATCAATCCATTGTAAGGGACTCCCAGTTTGACAGGTGCTCAGTCAACTGCCCCCTGACTGCCTCCAGAGAGGGACAGTCGGGCAAGCCCTCAGAGCTGTTGCGCGGGTCTGTCCGAGAAAGGTTCTCTAGACCCGAAATTACGCGGCCCCCCTCTGCCTCTGGGCCGGCATCCACCCTGTCCTCCTCTGCCTCTAGAGGACGAGTGGTCCGCAGCTGGATGGGATTGCTGAGACTTGCGGAACCACAGCTTCTTTTGTCCCCTCTGATTCCTGGAGAAGGATCTTTGGGGGCTAGAGAAGCGGATTCCGACAGCGTCTTCCCGTCCTTTTCGCTTTGGACCAGCGTATCACAAACGGTCTTGCCGAAAAGAGCAGAACCGTCAAAGGGGGTGTTCACGAAGGACGCCTTGAAGGGATCCGCGAAGTCGCAAAGACGGAGCCAGGAGTGACGTCGTACGACGACCCCTGCTCAGCTGGCTCTAGCGGCTCCCTCTGAAGCATGAGAGAGGAGCTGCATAGACGTATTGGAGATGGATTTCAGAGTGGCCATTCGTGTCGTAAACACATTCCTGTCTCTGACCGACATGAACTCTGGGGGGGCTGCAGCGTATTCCTAGATCAAGTCTCGCTGTAGCCTGATGGTATGTGCCATATAGTTCAGCGCCCTTATAGAAAAGGTCGCTGGAGCAAACATCCGCTTCCCAATCCGGTCCAACGCTCGAGATTCTTTATCTGGCGGGTGGACCAGAGAACTCTCCTGAGCGAGTTCTTTCTTGGTGGCCGCCGCCACCAACATGGCATCAACAGGGGATCTTTGGCCCACGATTGCCTACATGTGGGAGGGCTCAGTATTTTGTTGGGACGCCTAGATATTGGCTCCACGGTGTCAGACTCCTTCCACGCCCTGGTGGTAATTAAGTCCACCAGGGGGTTGGCCGGAGGGGGCACCCAAGAAGTAGATGGGCCTGCCTCAAATGTCTCCAGGATCACGGATTCATCAAGGGAAGGTTTTTGGGCAGACCTCCCCCCTCTAATACGCAACATTTCCATGATGTCTCCAAAGGAGACATCTTCATGGGGTGACCTTGGGGAACCCTCCCTATCATCCAAGTCCGTGTCAGTGGTAACGGACTCGGGGGATTCCAGGTGCCTCCTTTTACACAGACGTTTCCGAGGAACCTCCTCGGTGGGGCTATCCGAAGAGGGCTCATCCACGGGTTGTTATTCCTCAACAGGAACTAGCTGGAGGGCTTGGGCAGGTTGTCCCGATGGTCAGATGATGGAAGACAGACCCTCATACAGTGGGGGTACGGGTGGATCCACAGACCGAACCGGGGATCTGGAGGATCTCGACAGTACCCTCTCCACTACCTCAAAAGCTGAAGGAGATTCACCCTCGCCAGCCTCTGAGAGCAATCTCCTCAGCTCCGAGGAAGGGATCGGGGTCGGAGCCTAAGCAGTCGGCGCCGAGAGAGAGGTGCACTCCGAAGCCAACAGCTCCAAAGATACAACTCCCTCGGATCTGATGCTCAGCCCTCGGCCCCGAGAGCTCGGACCCGACAAGCTCGAGGGCATAGTCGGCGTCGAAGAGACCAGTGCTATCGGCACCAATTCCCTGGGTCCGAATGGGCACGGATCCGATGACTCCGAGATCCAAAAACGAGTCTGAGAAGAAGTGATCGGGGCAAACATGGGGGCCGCGCTCTCCCCCAGAGGGGGGGGGGGGCAAGAGCACCCCCATCTGCATTTAGGTCTGTAAGAACCGATGCATCATCCGATCCATATCCGCTTTGGAGATGCTTTTTGTTGACCTGGAAGAGGTAGTAGAGGCGGGCCGGGAGGGCCACCTCAACGACCTCGAGGGAGACCGATCTTCCTCCTCCAGCGAGAAGCTAGGCGAACGGAGCCGAGAGGAGAAGGATCCAGAGACCCCCGAAGGAGATTTAGTTATTTTAGCTGGCGGAGCCAAGGGGTGAGACTTGGCCCGCCTTTTATGGGATCTATGTCCCTCCTTATCCTTGTGCCTCTTCTCCTTAGTTGAGGAGGCACTAGTTTCCCCAGAGCTCAAACCCGAAGTGGGAGGTTGAGTCCCGGGTTCAGCTGAGGGAGCAGAGGCTGATGAGGCAGCCGGAGCCCGAACAGGAGAGGAAGAAGAAGCTGACTCCTGGGGGAGCTTTTCCCACCAGGATCAGCTTGTTCTTCCTATCCCAAAGTGCCCGGGGGTTAAAGGCCGCACAGATCTGGCAGGCCTCAGAGATGGGCTGCCCCCAGGCACAAAACGCACTGAGTGTGGCCATCAGCTGGGGAAAGCTTGTGGCCACACTCAGTACATTTGGAAAAAATGGCCTTAGGCCCTTCCGCCATGTTGAAGCACTCCCACACACACCCAAACGCTAAGGAGGGAGGGGGAAGAGACAAGAACTCTAATTATTGTACCAGTAAAAATTTAAAAAAACTAACACTAACTAGGGGGTACAAGGTTTTACTACCACACACACACACGATTTTGAAAGTTTTTGGTGAAAAAGGTTGAAACGATCTCACCCAGCCAGGAGCTCTTCAAAAGTAAAGCTTCTTCAGCCGCGGCAAAAAACGATCTGAGGTAATGTGGTTGGTAGCAGGGGATTATGGGTAGGGGAGGAGCTAGGAGCTTGGATCTTGGTAAGCTGCCGGCTCGGATCCGATACCCACAGGTTGCAGAGCAAATGAAGTAACTACTTGAGATCTAAGAGTAATGCTTCGTCAAAGATATCCACACCTCCAGGTTGGTGGCACAGCACAAAAAATCAGAGACCAAACATGTGCAACTAACAGTGGGTAAAACTGCCTTCCAGTTTATAGCCTGCTACAGACCGCCCTCCCAAACCCAGGAACCCCACTCAGCCTTCCTGAGAACACTGGAAAATATGAAGGTCTCTCCAAACACCATTATATTGGGAGACTTCAACTACCCAAACATAGACTGGGAGCATTACTCTAGCTCCAACACCCTAGCCCAAAGGTTCCTAGAATTTATAAACTCAAATGCATGGAACAGCTTGTTACCACTCCAAGAGGGGAAAACATACTGGACCTGATCATCACCAACATGGGGACTCTGCTCCAGACCAGAAGTGTATCCCTCACTGGTAAGATCAGACCATAAACTAATCTCACTAGATATTCACATCCCGACCCCAGCCCCTGCCCAGAGAACCACAGTGAAAAACTTCTCTAAAGCAAATTTCACAATCCTCAAAACCAAGGTGGAATCCTTCAAAGCCCCCGGGCCTGTGGAAAATACGGCCCAGACCGCAGAATCCTTTATAAACGCATTCTATGAACACCTTCAGGAATGCATGGATCATGCAATCCCAAACACAACCAAGACCCAATCCTCCAAAGGCAGGCGTCCTGTCTGGTGGATCCCAGCCATAAACAAACTATACAATAGAAGGGGGAAGCTACTACATAACAGCAAAATCCCCAAAAGGGAAGGCATCGCTGATCAGTATTAGCATAAAACTACGGGCACTCATAAAATCGTCCAAGGCCAGCTTAGAGAGAAAAATTGCACAGGACACTAAGGATAATCACAAGGCTTTCTTTAGTTATGTTAGAAACTTGGGTGGGAATTCCCAGATATGCTCAGAATTATTCCAAAATGACAAAAAACACACAGAACCCACAGACATTGCCAACATCCTAGCTGACAGGTTCAGCACAAACTTCTCCCCCCCTTCCCCATCAAAAGGGCAAATACCTACCCCAGCAGAGTGCTGCCCCCCACTGACATCTCAGATGCTCAGGTAAGAGCCGCCCTCTTCAAAGCAAAAAACACAGCATCAATGGGACCAGACGGTGTCCCGGGCTGTGTCCTACATGAACTCCAAGAAGAACTAAACCCAAACATAAAACTACTGTTCAATCTCAGCCTTACTACAGGATATGTACCCAAAGAGTGGCGTACAGCAACAGTGGTCCCTCTCCACAAAGGTGGTGCCTCAACGGATCCTGGAAACTATCACCCCATAAGCCTGACTAGCTTGGTCTGCAAAGCTATGGAAAGGATCATCATGGACCTCATAAATAAAGACATTGGAGACCTACAGACACTGGATCCTACCCAGTTCGGCTTTGTTAAGGGCAGATCCTGCCTCTTAAACCTGGTCGATTTCTTTGAAACAGTCACCAAGGCCATTGACAAGGGGAAGGTGGTCCACACAGCCTACCTGGACCTCGCAATAGCCTTCGATACAATACCCCACTCGGGCATTATAGATATGCTCACCAGCTTAAACAAACTCCTATGTCACTAGATGGGTTGCAAACTGGCTCAAGGACAGAACCCACATGGTTAGAATTGCTGGAGCCATGTCAGACTCCAAACCAGTTACAAGTGGCATCCCACAAGGCTCAGTCCTGGGACCGCTCTTGTTTGGTATATATTTCTCGGAGGTACAGGCCAACACGGAAGGACTGTGGCTGACCAAGTTCGCAGATGACTGCAAACTGGGCGCCATAATCGACTCTCCAGCCGACACAAGCATCCTACAAAAGGGCCTCATAGAGAGAGACAACTGGTGCCAGAGCCATGGCCTCAAGCTAAACGCCAAAAAGTGTATAGTCATCCCCTTCGGCAAAAACAAAGTGCCCACAAATTACCACATAGATGGTAATCCATTAAGTACGGAAGAAGTAATTAGGGACCTGGGGACCCAAGTTGATAGCAATTTCTCATTAGACAACCACGTGGCCAAAGTGGTTAGAAAATCATTTTATATAGCCCACCTAATCATGAAGGGATTCACATCTAGATCAGGGGAGGTCATCATGCCTCTTTACTCATCCCTCATCAGGCCCATAATTGAGTACAATGCCCCTTTTGGGATGTACCTTACCAGACACCTGCAGCAACTGGAAAGACCCCAAAAGTACCTCACCAAGAGGATCAAAGGGCTCAAACAGATGCCATATGCTGCCCGGTTAAAGAAACTCCAGCTCTACTCAGTGGCATACCGCCTGCTCAGAGGAGATCTGTGCCTGACGTATAAAGCCATGTCCAACCCGGAATTAATGGACATGCTGCACCTCAGAAAATCCAAATCCCATCGAGCTACGCGCTCGACAGACTTGAACCTCAGCACTGAAATAAATAGGACATGCTGGAGGGACAGATTCATAACCCAGAAGCTCCCTTCACTCTGGAATAAAATCCCAGTCCAGGTTAGGCAGAGTCCCTCATTGACTCTCTTCAAGAGGAATCTTGATGAGTGGATGGGAGATCGTAGATTTACTCTGGGTATCACTTGTGTCACTGTTAGACAGATGCACAGTACACTAACCTCAAAAAAGGGCATAGCAAAATAAATTTAAAATGGGTGGCGAAAGCCAAACACACTCTGGCTAGGCTTGTAAATGTCCTAGGGCAGATAGCCTAGTATGAACCTATGAACCTATTATGCATTTGAACCCCATCATTACTGATTTTTTTTTTTTTGGGTCAGATAAAATATTACTTCTGTCTAAATCAAAGTTAATATTTTGTTCTTGTGAAACTGGATACATTTCTGTCTGGGATCCTTCATCATTAATAAAAGTGATCCTGTTTTCTTCTGCCCTTGTTCAAACCACTAACAATGTCGATAAACGTCGTACTTGCTAACTCCTGTGAAACATTCACAATTCTCCCCAGCTGTGCTCATCTCCCATCTAAGATGTTCAATTTCCGATTCCAAATCCACCACACTTAAAAACATTACCATCATTACCCAACAAATTCTGATTAATCATACTACATATGTCAAAATAAAAACACTATAAAAATGCTTTTTCCGCTTATAAGTAATAAAGCCACAAATTGGCTAACTTACCCATGTAAATATACGAAAAGAGCTTCTTAAACTTACTACATAATAAATAAACTGTACAGCGTGATGCACAGCCAATCACAAAGCGGTATATTTATGTAGCTAGGTCACAAAAGCTCACACTCACACATACTTTTAAAGCAATACACAGAAAAAAACAAAATATTTTAAAATGCAAGTGCTGCTCCGCTCAGCAGTTCTAACATATAACTAACATTACAGGAGAAGAGTGGACATTCAGCAGAGTATCAAGGATAAAGGAAGAAAGTTCATCACTAGAGGAGCACTAACAGCTGCGGCCACAGTGGTGCAGCGGTTAGCGTTTCCACCTCACAGCAAGAGGTTCTCTGGTTTGATCCTCGGCTGGGGTGCCTTCTGTGCGGAGTCTGCATGTCCTCCCTGTGGTCATGTGTATTTCCTCCAGGTGCTCCGGTTTCCTCCCACATCCCAAAGACATGCTGTAGGTGGATTGGACACTAAATTGGCCCTAGGCGTGAGTGCGTGTGCCTTCTGTGGAAGGTTGAGTGCCAGGCTGGCAACTAGACACCGTAAAACTCTACTGCCAATCATGAGTGGACAGGTGATCCGCTGTGCCAATCCCTAACCGGGAAAAGCCAAAAGAAGAAAAAAGAGCACTAATAGCGATAGAAGATGAAAAAAGATAACAGTAGATTTGTGGTTGTCAGGGGTTACTGGCAGGGGAGAAAGAGGAGGATTTCACTAGCATATACTTGTTGTCCATCTAAAATAGTATTACGGAGCTTAGGAGAAATAACAAATCTGCATCAGGGAAATGTTTCTAGGTGGGGACTGGTGATGCAGTGAAACTGTACCGGGGGGGGACTTAAAAGAAAACAACAAAAAAAGAGTAGATTGCAGAAGAAATGTTTTTTATCAACCAAAGGAAAAGTTATGGATGATAAAAGTTGAAGGAATTTATCTGGGAGGGGAAGAGGACAAAATTTAAGTGGGATAAGCAGACTCTCCTCATAAAATAAGGTGGTTTCCGGTTAACCTGATTTAACAGGTACTTCATTGCTATACAGTTATGACCCTTATACACAACTCAAGCAGAAAGTTATAAATTATTAAAGTGGAAAAGGACGATGATTATCATAAACTGGAGGTGAGAGGGTGGAAATTCGAGAGACAAACAGAAACTAAGATTGTGAATATAAGCCCTTATGAACAAATAACCATACAGATTGTATTCATAAAATTAGCACAAATTATTCTAAGTACTCAAACAGTGCAGGAATGGAGAAAGGAGCTTTTACTAACAGGTATGTCTGCAAGTAGGGGTACAGAAAACAGGCAAGAGGGCTGTGATTTACTGGAGGAAATTAGTACAGGAACTAGGATAAATAACTCAGGAGAGAAATGTAATGGAGTGGGATGAGGGTAAGCACAAGTCTGGACTGCAGGTTAGATTCAGTCTTTGCAATCAAGGACGCAGTACAGAAGAGTGCTAAATTTACATCTAGTGCTGGTGCATTTTATTTATTTTTAACTGAACTGAGCACAGAAACTATTGCTAGAAAATGGATAATTAGTAGGCATATAAAGTGCTACATGATAACTATAAAAAATCGATCAGAAGAGGTTAGAAAAATTGGTAAAAGAGAATGGAAAGGCAATCTGCAAAGGAGCAATGGAAAATAATTTTGTAAGGCTCCCAAGTATGCAACAGCTTTTGGAACATTTAGGATTTTTGCAGTACAGTGTTTTGTATAAGCATTTTTATGCCCCAAGTGCGCTACTGAGGATTCTTAAGCTGGGGGTGCGTGGAAGAACAGGAACATTTGTTTTTTTTGGAAATTTACTCAAGATGGTAGAATGGTAGATTTTAAAAATTCCCTACAGAATACACTGACAGAAATGTTACGGGAATAAATGTTTATAACGTCTTTTGAGCCTTGATACAATTCAGGATGACAATTATCTAAACATTTTTAGACACCTTTATTAAATTATCACTTTAGCCATAGGCTCACGTACATTAACAGAAAAGAAAACAAACCATATTAACATTTTTCCATCTATATACATTATATATATATATATATATATATATATATATATATATATATATTTATCTTACATGTGCTTTCTTTTCTTTATAACAACTGCCACTCATTACATTACATAAACTGCCCAATTGCTGCCTTCCCCCAAGCATTATTCTGCATGTATCGTTCCCACAAATTCTGTTTTTTCTAAGTAAAGATCCCTCTTTCGGCTTTTTTCTCTCTTTTACAATATTCAATACATCAAATGCAGCTGGTTTACCTTTTGATTTCCATTTCCTATTGGCTGCTTTTTTGGCAGCCAACAGAATTACAATTGATAAGGCCTTAATGTGTGCCTAGGTAATTAAGATCAGGTCTATATTAGATACTTGAAGTTACTGAATTTCGAATACGATATGGTCGACACCATATCATCGAAGTTCAGTAACACTGAATACCTAATATAAAAAGTAAAAAACTCAGGAAACTAAACTACTTGCTGTAAGCAGAGGGGCAAGCCCCCCTTCACCCCCTACTACTTAAATATACCAACTCCGAGACCGCACTACACTGTAGTAAACAGAAATCTCCCCTTACGGAGATTTCCGTTTAGCTCTTCGATGTTCTGTGGTTTTGCTGTTCACGTGTCGACAATATCGGATTCAACACTGCTTTCGCGGATTCAAAATAGACCCATTAAGATCCTGTGTCCCAGCTCAAAAGAATCATTTCATTAGTTACAGCCATTTGTTCCTCCAATATTTCTAACAGTATTCTGTACGTAATTTTTAAAATCTGCCAACTCGTTACATTCACAAAAAACATTTCCCAGTTACCTTTTTCTTCCCCTTCACACCAACATTTGCTATCCACTAGAGGACAAATTCTTTGAAGTCTGCTTGGGGGTATAAAAATATCTTTGTCAATACTTCCAAGCAAATATCTTACACCTTCTGGACTTCGATGCAAACTTGGGAGCCACACTTAATGCCCTCAATGCCCTCCTATTGCTCCTTTGTAATTTGCTTTTCCAGTCTCTCTTCCCAATCTTTTCTAACCTCCTCTGACTCTTACAGTTACGCAATATTTTATATGCCCTACTAATCACCCCTTTTTGACAGCAGTACATTCAACTAAAAGCTTCACCAGAACATGCCTTAAACTTACACCACTGCCTATAGTCCGATATTAATCCATGGTAGGGAAGGCAGTCTGTAACCTGCAGTCCACTCCTCTTCTTGGCCTCATATCTTAGTTATTTGCTCCAAGTACCTTTGTTCTTTTGCCAATTTTTGTAGTAAATTCCAGCCCCTTCTTACCTATTTTCTATACCCGTACTTGTAGTCATTCCTATTGGCAAAACGCTCTCTTCTCTAATACCATATTGGCTCAATTCTTACTTTCTGCAACTTTATAAACAGAAATTCTGTATGGTTATTTTTTCTCGAAGGATCTGCATCCAAAATCCTGCTCTCTCCTTATTTGTTGAACTCTCCCTTCCTTCATCATCATCCCTTTCCACTTCGAGTTCTAACCTTCTGTTATGTCGTGTATAGGAACCTTAACTGTGCTGCTCTAAAATATCCCTTCAAATCAGGTAATCCTAAACCACCTTGTTTTAATGGAAGGATCATTTTCTCTCACTTAACTTTTCTTCTGTCTCGTCTCTCCCCCTCCCAGATAAATTCCTTCAATTCTTTATCATTGTCCACAACTTCTTCTCGAATAGATAAAAATATGCCTTTCCTGTATATAGGTTCATAGGTGTATACCAGGCTAATGGCCACTAGTGCCCTTAAAAGCTTAACATTGCAATCCAAATGTGACCCACAAATTTGATTTATAGGGTGTGACATACTGACTTGCCTCTGTCCATCAAAGACATAGGAGCCAGAATGGGTTGAATTTCCAAATGCCCATCAATTGGTCAAAGTTGCACTTAAATAGGGACAAGAAGGAACTCTGCTTCACATGGATGAGGAGTCTGTTAAAGTAAATGGGAATTATCTGAGAAACATATCCGTCTCTCCAACATGTCCTATTTGCAAGTGAAATTTAGGTCTTTTACTCAAGTACTTCTGATGTGGTTTGTTTTGTGGATGTGTAAAAGATTCATCAAAACAGGATCATGGGATGCTGTATATGCCAGGCAAAGATCACCTCTCAGTCTGTATGATGCACAGTAAAGAGGCAAAGCTTTGAAACAATCAGCATAGGCATTGTGTTTACTCTCTGTATCGTTTTTGTAAGGATCCTTTTATGGGCATTCCAGTTGCTGTATGTGTCTGGTCAGGTACGTGCCTAAGGAGGCATTTTATTCAATGACAGAACTGATAAGGACCGAGTACAGTGGTTTGATGACCTCTATGGACAGAAATGCCATGCCCTTGCTTAACAGTTGAGCAACATAGAAGGATTTTCTTACTACCTTGGACACGTATCACGTGAAGGCTAGGTTACTATCTATAGGAGTTCCTAGATCTCCAGACTAGTGAATCAACTTTTAAGGGGGTTTTATTTATGACATAGTCACTTGGGGTGGCAGATTTCCCTAAAGACACTATAATACATTTACTGGCATTAATTTTAAACCATAGCTTTGGCACCACGCGTTTGTCTTTATTAGACTTTCCTGAAGGGTGTTCTCATCTTGGAAGAATTCAATGACCATTCCCAGTTAGCAATCATCTGCAAACTTGGTTAGTCAGAGGCCTTGGACATTGGCTTTGACATCCATAAAGTAGATACAAAAGAGGAATGGGACAAGCAGATAGCCCTGAGGGACTCCACTGGTGCTCACCTCTTTACAGACGTGGCCTCATCAAATTCTAACCTCCTGGGTCCCATCAGCGAGTCATCTAGCTATCCAGCATGTTACAAAAGGGTTTATACCTAGTTCTGTAAGATATATTTTTTCATATAATTGGGCTAGGCTTATAAATGCCTTAGGGCAGATAACCTAGTATAAACCTATGAACCTATATAAAACTAAAGGAACTGAAACATTTTCACTATTTGCATCTTACGGTCCATATCCATAAACAAGAGCTTCCAATTTCTCAGTTTTAGTACTAACTTTTTGGTAGACTCTTTCCATATATCCTTAGCTACCATAACAGAAGCCTTTTTAATCCATGCTCCTAAATACTTCATCTTATCATGTCCTCCTACATATGGGTATTGCTGAACCAATTCATGTGTGGGTATATAACTTATGGCTATAGCCTGTGTTTGAGCTTCATTAAATTTTAAACCATGTAAAGACTCGAAACAGTCTCCAAAATTTTCCATGACACCAAGATGTCTTTCTGGATTTATCCAGTACAAAATAATATGACCTAGAAATAAAAACACTCCTTCATTAGCATACTAATCCTATCTTTGAATGTCTGAGTCTCTTATTTTCTTTGCCAATGGCTCTTAATTTAAAGCAAATAGCAAGGGGGAAATAGAACAACCCTGCCTAGTTATCTGTTCAAACATATCAGAGAGGACCCCCCCCAACACACACGCACACCAATTCTTGCCTCCAATCTTTCATATATCCTCCACATAGTAATATTGTGTCAGGGAATGCAAATGCTTCTGCTACCCTACTCATAAAATCCCAGCTTACTGTCAAATGCTATCTCTGCATCACCACCACTGACAAAAGCGACATTTTCTTACATTCTGCTTCCCTCTGGATCATTATTGTTCTATTAATGTTGTCAAATGTTTGCCTCCCCTCCACAAAACCACACTGATCCAGATCTACTGAACTTGGCAACACCTTTGCATTCATTTAGCCAGTATAGGCAGAATTGTGGTTTAAAATTGAAATGGGTCTACATGAAGCTGGGCCTGATGGGTGCTCAGGTATTACAGGTACCACAGCTTTCTTCCAAGATGCTGATACTTCCACTCCCTTTAAAATATTATATAACAAAAGTCTTCCATAGATCTTTATCACTTTCTTCCTGGGTAATTTCCAAACTTCCACAGGAATACCATCTTTTTCCTGCAGACTTCCCAGCAAATTGATTATACATCACCATTTTAATCTAATCTTCTCCTATTCCTAAGTATTAGTTGTTAAGCCTCATCTTCCTCTGATCTTGCCATACTCAAGTCTGAAACTATCTAAACATTAAACTTAGTAAGGCCTTACTATGTTATTGGCTGCCAAAAAAGCAATTTCTCAAATATGGAAATCAAAGTCTTGGGAAGCTGTCACTAGGGACAGGCATATGATCAACCTCTCAAGGTTTGTGCATTGTTCTTTCAAACTTGAAGGTCACAAGCCTTCTACTTTAGATACTACAAATTGTCTTCTCATGCACAATCTGGCAAGTCTGTCATATGTTGCACATCTGGAATCAGAGAAGCCTGGCTAATGGCAATCTAGATCAGTCACAAATAGATCGCTTTATGACAGCCGACATTATGTAAAGGACACATTGAATCAAATAGGAATTATGGCTGTACAGACTCCAGACACACGTCCACGTCTGTACAGACTCCAGACATGTCGAGTCTTCCTCAAGCATAGTCTAGAGCTAGGAATGAGAGTGACAGAAAAGAACATGCAGCTAGGGTTACCACATGTCCCTCTTTGGGTAGCTGTCTCCTCCGAAAAACTAAATGGCAAATGTCCTGAAATTGTAGGACAAAAAAAATATTTCTCCAAGTTTTCTTTAATAGTTGCATAAAACAATTTTGTACCTTTAACATCTAAATGTTATATGAAATAGCATAAGCAACTCAAATGCTAGAAGAATAAGTTTTATTTTGGCGAAAGTGAAGTTCTGTTCTTCGCATTGGTAGTGGGTATGTTTTGTCTTGCAAAATCTGAAAAGAATGTACCAGTTTGGGCATTTGAAAAGGTGGCAAGCCTACATGTAGCCCAGAGCCATAGGATATGTCCTTACAAGCAATGTCTTCTGCTTTAAAATATGCAGGGGAAAAGTCCATCTGTTGCACACACCCCCCCCCCTCTGGTGATAAGACTATCCTATCCTGGATCTGACAAGTGGAAAAGTCCCTCTTCTACTATATCCTGACAGGGGTATGGCTATCATGGATCTAGTATCCAGGAGGAAAAACTGCTCCATCCCTCTTCTGTTCTGCCATAAGATTACCCCGGACCTCATCATTTAGTCAACACTCTAATCGGGTAAGATTATCTTAGACTTAGTCCAGAGTACAAAACAAAAAACTGGACAGAGGAAGGCAAAGTACTATAGTTGGAGTTCTCAAACTCTAGTACTTTGCCCTTCTCTGCCCAGTTTTTTGGTTTATTATCTTAGACTTGCTACCCAAGGCCACCTCCAGAAATCTATAACTTTGCAAGGGGACAGAGTTGCTATAACCGCTGAACAAGATAAAGACAGTAAACATACTGTAGAGCCAGGTTAACTGCTAGATGAAGCTCTAAACAGAGTTGCATTGTATCAAAAGTTTTCCAGACAAGGGTAAACAGGAACTCCTGCTAGTATGACTAGAGACATTTAATGTATATCCAAGGCATAACAGAAAGCCCAAACAGTAAAGAGTTCAACTACTAATGAAAGACCCCCAACAAAATATCACAAAACATGCAGCAGCTTTTTAAATGGGATGTGCAGGAAATCACTCAAGAGCATTCTTACTTGTTAACTGATAGAAAGACTATAAGTGGCAATCTCAGGTCACTCAGTTCATGTGCTCAACTTGTACACACCATTACATATCCCAGCAGTTAGCACTGAAGAGTCCTAAATCATTATTTAAAATAAAGTCTTTTAACTCATGGAGTAAACAGAAATTAGGAAATGTTAGAGGATGTGGAAATTAACATATAGGCATTAAGAGACTTTAAACAAGAAGTGTGACTAACTGAAAGAAATCTATGGCATTTTGACGACATGAAGTATCTGGAGGCTGCCTAAGCAAATAAATAAATAAATAAATAAATAAGCAAGCAAGTAAGCAATCTTCAAACAAGGGTGGGCAGATACAGAGAGGGAACTTCAAAAAGCTAGTCCAAACTAGGGTAAAGTTGGACTAACATTTAAACAGACAATGAAAACAAAATTTGAAAAGATATCCTTGAAGACTTTTTTTTTTTTATTAGAACACACCTATACACCAAAGTCAGAGAGACAGCTGACACAGTGACCGCTGACACAGTGACCGATGCAAGAGGGTTGACAGAGGGATAGCCAAAATAGAATACACCCTGGAAGGAATGTTAACAAGGATTCAGGACAAGTTTCTAGAGACTTTTAACGGCTGGTGTAAGAACCAGCATATCTAGACATATTCAGCTTAGGATAACAGCAAGAATAAATCAAGATTACAGCACTGCCATTTCTACAAGAATAGTACAGTAAGGGACTTTTTAAACCAATAACTATTGAATAGGTTAAAACACAATTTACAAAACAAAAAAGGGAATTTCACTGGGAAAGACAGGATTCCAGTTGACATTTGGAAATAAGAGTATGGATGGATCTGTTTAACCAGGTGACAAAAGAAAAAAGAATACCTAGTTCATGGAAAAAAGTGATGTCAATTATTCTTAAAAAGTCTTAAAGCATGCTAACATGGAAATACTGGAGACAAGGATTGCCACCTGTTGCCAGACTTAATTGACTTGGATTTTTATTACTACCATGCAAGCATAAATCAAAATACGAGATAAAGATAGGGAAAACTCATAGCTACTTATTGCCCTGGAAGCATTAAATGTTTTTGAAAGGGTAAACAAGGATTTTTTTGGCTGGAAAATGCAAATAAAAATGAGGATGACTAGGAGTCCACATAGGTTACTTCAGGGTATTTACAGTTAAAGTTAGACAGAAGATTCCCACAAACAACTTCTCAGGCAAAGGGACATGTCACGAGTGTCCACTGTCCCCATTGCTATTTATCTAAGCAACTGGCTCTCGATTAGAACCTCTCAAAAATGGTGCTGTGGACTCTGATCAGCAGTTATGCTGATGATAGTTTGTTATACTTTGTGAGGCCCTCAGTAAGATACCCCTGCTGTCTTTCAGCTAATGAAAGAATGCCACGGTGTAACTGGTGACAAAGTGAATTAAACAGCTAAGGCTCTTGTAATGAATCGTTATCCTTTTCATGACTTGTTACAAGCTTAAACTTTTTTTGGGGTCATACTAAGATAACTTAAGGTATTTGGGAGGTATACGATACCTCGTCAGTCAGCCAATCTGTAAAGGAATCTTAACTAGAGCAAATATCCTAGATGAGATTGAAAAAGTGGAGACAGACAATGATGAAATTGGATCATAAGGTCCAGGCAGTGGAAATATTTTTGGTCCCCCTTAATAATCTACTTAGAGCAAGCATTTCTGGCTAGCCCAAGGGAAAAAGTTTGGAGATAATTAAGAATAAAATACTGGGTTTTTATATGGGATGGTAAAGGGCAAGAGTTTCACAGGGTGGAATTTACAAATACTACTCAACTTTTTTGGTCATGGGGCCACATTCTCTAGGTTATGCAAAGATAATAAATTACTATATACACAGATAAATAAAGACTCAAGTCTGAAGGTAGTCATGACAAAGGCAGGGGGAAGGTGGGTGGAAAAGATGATGAAAATGAAAATGTCAATCCAGTCCTAGTGTTACATTAAGGGTTTTGGTTGAGTCACAAGCAGCCACATGGACAATCACACTAGAAGCCCATTGATTATCTTTTCCTTAGATGCCAAAGAGATGGGACAGGATAGGGAAATGTGAGAAGTACTCACACACTCAAAAAATGAATGCCTGGATGATACCTTTTGACTGGCGGTCATCCAGCAAATACAATGGGCTGAAGACAGCTCTCATCTAATCGGGAAAGAACAGACCATACAGATAATAAAGGCTGATGGTTGGCAGACATCAAAACCAAAACAGTATAAAATAAATATCATCCAAGGATGCAATTTTTGAAGCAAGCTTAAGAAGCTACAGCAATAGTAGGAGTCTTAGCCTCATATTCCAAAATGCATTCTGTTTTTGAAAACGTGTTTTGTTTTTTATTTTACTCACTTGTTTAAACCCAGTGGACACAATCGTCCCATTTTCAGGGGTGATCAGGGAGCACTGTCTGGTTTAAGTGATGTGCTCAGAGACACACACAGAAGACAAAATTAGGTGGAAGGAATCAAACCCTGTACTCTGAACTACAGCATCTTTTTAATAGGGCACTAATCCACACAATTAGCAACCTGAACAAGGCCAATCTGTAAACTTGGTGTGATGCCCCTTCTCTAGGCCAGTAATCAAGGTGCTTTCATCATCACCATTGACACTGGAGAGGGACGTTCACTTGGAACAAAAACAGATACACAATATTTCCAGATGCAGGTCTCTGCACAAACCACAATTTCCATTAAGAGCACACAGGGAATACACTCAGTTGGGGGGGCTGGGTTTCTCTCTCTCTCTCTCTCTCTCTCTCTCTCTCTCCCTCAGTGGCAAAACAAAGAGGTCAGATAGAGACTGAAACCAACAAAGACAGCAAAATTCCAAAAGAAAAGTGTTCCAGTCGCCATGGCACAAACTTTAATAAAGCAAAAAACTGTTGATAAACATAAAAAGAACAGGTAAGCACTTTTGCATAAACAGAATCCGCTTCTTCAGACCATTAACAAAAGTACAGTTTTGTACTTACCATAAATGTAGATGTTCGAGTGTATACACTGCTGCAGTCATTACACTTGGGTTATCCTGCCGTCAGGCGGTTCCCCAGTCGGCCTGAGTTCCAAAGTCTTGGTACGGCGTCGGTTGCTGTCACCTCCTCCCTGACGTCAGTGCGACATGGGTATATAAGATGCAGCCGACGCCATTTTCTTCAGTTTTTCTTGCCCCAGATGTCAGGTGCCTCTAAATAGGTAGGCAATTCCAACTGCTAATAAAACATACATATGAAAAGCAAAAAACAACTTACAGCTACCAGCAAATACTCCCCATAGGTAGTAAAGGGTAGAAGACATAGGTATGTACCAGCCAGTAAGAGGGGAAGGAGGGAGGGTATCCTGGACTGCAGCAGTGTATACACTCGAACTTCTACATTTATGGTAGGTACAAAACTGTACTATGCTCATCGTGTTACACTGCTGCTGTCATTACACTTGGGTAGAATCCCAAAGCTGAGGTAGGGTGGCTGGTTCTATAAGGCATTAGGGGTGGCTATAAGGCCCTGCAGCACTGCAGTGGCGAAGCCAGCTCTGGATTTAGAGTATAGAGGCAGATGGTAATGCTTGGTGAAGGTATGTGCAGAACTCCAAGTTGCTGCTTCCAAAATATCCTTGGTAGGTACTCCCCTGAGGTAGGCAGTTGAAGTGGCTGTTGCCCTGGTGGAGTGAGATCTAATGCTGCTAGATACAGGTTTTCCATGGTATGTGTAGCAGAAACGTATACAATTGTCCTATCCATTTTGAAATGGCTTTTCCCTGTGATCCTGCAGCATATGCTACCGATAATTGCTCAGATTTTCTGAAAGCTTTGGTTTTGCCCAAGTAGAAGCGTAACTGCCTGTGAATGTCCAAAGAGTGCAGTAGTCTCTCCTTTATTCTGTGGTTTAGGATAAAAAGTTGGCAGGTGAATAGTTTGGTTTAGAGCCACACTGGATACCACCTTTGGCATAAACGTAGGGTTAGTTCTTAGACACCCTGTCCTGGTGGAAAATGAGGAAAGGTTCCACTGCCATTAGTGCCTGTAATTCTGAAACTCTTCGTGCTGATGTAATTGCCAGGAGCAGAGCAGTTTTCCAAGAGATATATTTTAATTCTGCTGTGTTAGCTGGCTCAAAAGGAGGTAAAGTTAGTTTTTCCAAAACAAAGTTGAGGTCCCAAGTTGGAGTGGGGGCTCTACGGGGTGGTCTTATGTTTTTAGCCCCTCTGAGGTACTGTTTTAACAGAGGATGAGAAAATTGGTGGATCCGTGTTGTAATGAGCAGAGATGGCAGAGGCATGGATCTTGATGGATGAGAAGGAGAGGCCTTTGTCCAGCATCTCAGTTAAGTATTGTAGTATCTGAGGAATGCTTGGGACAAGAGGGTCAAGGCTGTGAGCTTGGTTCCAGGCACAGAATCTCTTCCATTTATCTGAATAGGCTTTCCTGGTACTAGGCCTTCTGGCCTCCAGAATGACATCCATAACAGCTTTGGAGAGAGGCATTGCTTGCTTGACTAAGGAATCTTCCATGCAGCTAGGTTTAAGGTCTTTAGCTGGCTGTGTAGTATTTGATTGTTGTGCTGAGTCAGCAGATGTGGGATTTGAGGCAAAATCCAGGGTGGTTCTTGTGCTAAGCTCCTTAAGATTGGGTACCAGTGCTGGCGTGGCCAGTCTGGTGCAATCAGGATCATCTTTGGCTCTTCTTGCCTGGCTTTTACGAGTACCTTTGGCAGGAAAGGTAGTGGTGGGAAAGCGTATACATGTAGGTTCTCCCAGCTGAATGAGAGGGCATCCACTTTTGATGCTTGTGGATGGTAACTCCTTGTGCAGAATTTTTGTAGCTGGCAGTTTATTGGGGATGCAAACAGATCTATGTCTGGGCTCCACCATTTCTGTGTTATCATTCTAAATATTTGTGGATTCAATTCCCATTCGTGGGGATCCATGATGTTTCTGCTCAAGTCGTCTGCCAGTGTGTTTTTCTCTCCTGGCAGGAATTGTGCTTGCAGATTAACTTGAAGGTTTATAGCTGTGTTCCACAAGGTCATGGCTTGTCCGCATAGGGGGTAGGAGTGAGTGCCCCCTTGCTTGTTTATGTACCATATAACTGTGGTGTTGTCTGTCTTTAGCAGTAGTTGTCCTGGATGCAGCAGGTCCTTGAAAGCTATACGGGCATTTTGTACAGCTAGCATCTCTTTGATTGATGTGAAGATGCCTTTGTTCTACGGGCCACGTGCCCTGAATACATTTGCCTGCCATGTGTGCTCCTCAGGCATAATCCGATGCATCTGTTGTCGGTGTTTGCCTGGCTGTGGGTTGTGTAAAAGGCTGTCCCTTGTTGAGGTGACAAGCTTGAGCCCACCATTGCATCTCCTGTTGAAGGCAAGGGATTAGTGGTATAACTGTTTCCAAACTTTGACAGTGTTGAGACCATACATTCTTTAGGTACCATTGTAGTTTCCTCATATGCAGTCTGGCATATGGAATTAGTAGTATGCAGGATGCCATGTAACCCAAGGCCTGCAGAATTTTTCTTGCAGGGAGATGGGTCTTTGTTGCCATCAATTGAAAGTATTGAGTCAGTTGTCCTTGCTTGTCTGGCATGAGATAAGCCATCTGGGCCGTTGTGTTCAAGCTGGCACCCAGGAATATAATCTCTTGTGAGGGCACTAGTTTTGATTTCTTTTCGTTAACTGTGTATCCCAGGCAACAAACGCCACATGCTTTAGAAGAATGTCCTTGCTCTGCTCGAATCAGGCAGTCGTCCAGGTACGGATAAATTTGAATTCCCTTCTGTCTGCAAAATGCAATTACTGGTGCCAGGCACTTTGTGAAGACCCTGGGCGCAGTAGATTAGCCAAAGGGCAGTGCAGAGAATTGGTACTGCATTGAACCAGCTATGAATCTGAGGTATCTTCTGCAGTTTTGTCTGATAGGGACATGCAGGTATGCCTCCTTGAGGTCCAAAGTCCGGAGCCAAGCTTTCTTGCCCAGCATGGGAAGAAGCTGCTGTAGTGTCAACATTTTGAATTTCGGAACAACCAGGTAAGTGTTTAGAGATGAAAGATCCAGAATGGGCCTCCAGACTTTGTCCTTTCTGGGTACCAGAAAGAGTCTTGAATAAAATCCTTGTCCTTGCTCCTGTGATGGTACCTTTTGAATAGCTCTCATATCCATGAGTGCTGTAATTTGTATTTGAGCCTCTGCCCAATGATCTGGTGGCAGATCTGGCATTCCTTTTAACCTTGGCAGAGTGTGAAAGTGGAACCTGTAACCTTGAAATACAATGTTGAGAACCCATTTGTCTTTGGTGATCATTTGCCAGTTGTGGTAGAAGAGTGTCAGTTTTCCTCCCAAGGGGGCTGCCAAGAGGGATTTGTTTGGCAGCTGTAGTGGGAAGTCATTGGAGCTGCTTTTTATATGGTTGGGGCCTGTCTTCCCCTTCTTTCTGGCCTGATGCAACCCATTGTCGAGGCCTGTAAGGACCTTGTGTTTGACCTCTACCTCTTGGACGTCTATCTTCCCCTTTGAGGTCTGTCTGTAATTGGAAAGGACCAATTCTTAGTTGGCCAGTTTCTGCTAAATCTAGGAGGCTGAACCTGTAAGAAATCCTTCACAGTTTGCATAGATTTTGCCTTATCCTCCATTTTCTTTAAAACCTCTTCTGCCTTCACTCCAAATAACGCATCCTGCTGCAAAGGTGCATCCAATAATTTTGCTTTAACATGACCTGATAACGTATGTTCTTTTAACCAAGCATGTCTTCTAATGACAGAGCCTGTAACTGCTGCTCTGCAGGAGGCCTCTAGAGAATCAAAACCACATTGCAAAGTATGCTTTCCCACTTGTTCAGCTGCATGCAATAAATCCTGCATTTCTTTAAAATTAGGAGGATCCGATTCTGGAAGCATTTTTTGTTTTAACTGAGACAGTACAAATTGCTGATATTTTAGCATGTGAAACTGGCAATTTAAGGCTCTCACTGCTAAAGTTGCAGACGTATATACTTTCTTTCCCCATCTGTCTAATGCTCTGGAATCTCTGTCAGAGGGAACTGGATTCTTGGCTGATGAGGCCTTAACTCCTTTGGGTCCCTGAGAAATAGTTTCAGGGTCAGTTACAGGGCTTTTATACAGAAATTTATGTGAGTCAGGGACTCTGTAGTATCTGTCAGGTTTAACAGGGGCTGGAGGTAAGGAATCAGGATTTAAGCTGAATTCAGTATACACATCATCCACAATATCTAACACCGGCGGAATAGCAGGGGTCTGTGTTGAGGTAATAAAAGGAAGTCTGAGCCTTTTCTCGGATTCCGAGTAATCCTGGCCTTCCCAGTGGAAATGCTCCCTCATGGTATGTAGGGTTTCCCCAAAGGAGTAGTCCTCAGGCGGTGAGGCTGATGGAATTGATTCCTCAGCATCAGAATCCTCATAAGGGGGTAAAGAGTATCCTAGGTCTGAGGATGAATCAGAAGAGATGGACACCTGGTAGGATGAGTCATAGTCTGCATCCTGTCTAGGCCTTTTATCAGGAGGGGGCTGGGACCCCCTGATCAGACTGATTAGGTCTTCGGACATTTTGAGCATTTGTTTCTTAGGCATGGAAGCCTGTCCTGGAGAATGCTGTATTTGTTTCTTTGATTTTAAAGGAGGCTTAGACTTAGCTGAGGGTTTAATGCTTAACTGAGTAGGTCTGAAGACACACTCTGAAGCTGTGGGTTGCTCAGCTACTCCTGATCTCTCTGAAAGGTTAGTCTCGGTAGGCTGAATAACTTGTGTGTCCGAAGGCCCAGCCATCTCCACGTGGGAGTCAGAGGTGGTCTGTGGCTCTACAGAAGCGGTCAACAGGGGCTGCGAAGGCGCCTCGCTGAAAACCGGAGAACCGGTGACTGGCCTAGAAGAGGCTTCGCCGTCAGTTTTGGGCCTCGGATGCCTATCCTTGTCTTTGCACTTTTTGTGCATTCCGGTCATCGGAAGTTCTGATGGCATGGTATAATTGAATTTTCTACCAAAATAAATGTCGGGCAAAATCAAACCGACGTTTAATAGTGCGCTTGTTAAACCTAGCACAAAACCGACAACCAGTGACGTCGTGGTCTGGGCCTAGGCATGGGATACAACAGGAATGGAAATCCTTATGAGGTATTTGCTTCCCACAAGAAATACAGTTATTAACTTTTACTGACATCGGTCTGAGGCAAGAAAAAGCTTCCCCAACGGGGTGCTTAGCTTTGTAGAAGACTTCGGTTCTGGATTCAGAATGAAAATCTCAGGAGACTGCCGACCGGCACTTGCGAACTGCTTTTGCTTCGGGCACCACGTGGCAAGAAAGACTGGAGAAAATGGCGTCGGCTGCATCTTGTATACCCATGTCGCACTGACGTCAGGGAGGAGGCGACAGCAACCGACACCGGACCAAGACTTTGGAACTCAGGCTGACTGGGGAACCGCCCGATGGCAGGATAACCCAAGTTAATGACTGCAGCAGTGTAACACGATGAACATCTTAAGATCTAGTTACATTTATAAAACATTTAAGAAATCACCTCCAATAGGAACAATGTAGCAATTTAAAAATACAGTACACTGGGGATCCAAGCAACCAATCCAAAAGCACCATACTGACATATCAAAAGGTACATACCTCAAATATATATGAATATTAATAAATAAGGGGCCGGGACTTTGGAACTCGCTTCAAAGACGCATTCATTTCAACCAGAATGCATATTATCCTTTAGTAATGATATCCATTTAATTTCCTTCTTCTCAGTATTAAATGTACATTGCTCCAACTGGAGGTTAAAGTTTGTCCATCAGCCATGGTGACCGGAATATTTTTCTTTTGAAATCTCTCTCACCAGGTCCCCAATAAAAGACTCCCCACTGACACAGCTGTAGAGTTGAGTCCTCAGCAGAGTGTTCTAAGCCAAGTCCTCCACCACCCTTCTCTGTGAAGCCAGTGCTCTGTGTCCCTGCCCCAAGTAGCTGACATACACAAACACACACACACACACACACACACACACACACACACACACACACACACACACACACACACACCTGGGAAAGGCTGGCACAGATTTACCAGCTATGCCCCATCTGGCCAGACTACAAGATAGATATTGCCACCAGAACACTCTAAGCCAGCTACTCTAAGGCTCTTACAAAGGTACTCAATTATACTGAGTAAAATTAATACTAATACAAATGGTAGTGTTTGACCAATGCAGTAACGCCATCAGGAGAGGCCACAGTGTCACCAAATATAATTACTCTCCAAGGTTGCAATATTCTCGAACCAGCCACAATGAAAAGTTTAAATATATTTAAATAATAAAATAACATGAAAATACTAAATCTCGATTTATAATGCACACCAAAGTTTGACTCACAGGAAATATTAAAAATAACACAGACTGATA
Source organism: Protopterus annectens (assembly GCF_019279795.1). Taxonomy (NCBI): domain Eukaryota; kingdom Metazoa; phylum Chordata; order Ceratodontiformes; family Protopteridae; genus Protopterus; species Protopterus annectens. Next base: position 58,651,151 of record NC_056747.1, on the reverse strand, counting down.
AGATTCACACAGATACAGAAAAACAGTACTTAGCTAATCTCATTATATTTTCCTGACTGATCTAAAGAATTACTATTCCCTGGTTACTTACTAAAGCAAGGCAAGATGAAGTGGATGAGTAGTCTTTCTTCTTGGTCAGGTTTCAAAAACAGACTGCCCTGAGACTTCTGTCTCATCTAGTATTAAAACATCATTTCAGTACTGGATTACAGAATGACATCACATTGGTCATCTGACTCTGGTTCCCACACTACCCCCTTTACTAGAAAATGAACCAGAATCTAGCACATAGGTGTTACCATACAAACAGACAGAGCTTTGCTGAGATGTGTTACAGCATCTGGAACCTAAAAAAAAAAAAAACATTTCAAAACTTCCACCCTTCCAGGGTAGTAATTAGTTTAGCCCCAAGGACAATACAGTAGGATTCACAGTCCTGGTTTTCACAGACATTTAATCTCTGGCTGCAATCAAAACTGTAAAATACAAACTTTATGGCCTAAACCAGGTAATTTAATTTCAGACTATTTTTCAAAATTAGCTGGACTGAGATTAACCTCTTCTCTTCCAGTATCCTCTTGTTACAATATACTCATTTCAACAGTTACAACAGAGTCGGACATACAGGTGTATTTCTTTTCTGTCCAGCAGGACCCAACTGTTTGTAAAGCTGCTTGTGTTGAAAATGTACCAATAAATTTTCAAAACAAACACCTGTGGAAATCAGTTTAATATACAAATGACGATTATTTACAAAACTCTAGCTAGCTATGCTGGCGTATGTTACACATCCACTGCCCTACTTCTGGCACAGCTGGCAATACTGCACATCATCACATTGATACCAAACTGCTTTTTAGAAAAAGATAAAAAAAAGTTGGGAATCACATTTTTTGCTACATTTTACTTGACAGAACAAAGTACAAGTTGTCTATTAACCTCCACAGAGTGCAACAAGTACTCACCTTAGTCTGAACGGTTAAGAAAAAAGCCAGGCAGTTCGGCTAACCTGTCCAAGTTGGTTTCCATTACCACTTTAGCGCTCATGCAACATACACTAGGTCAAGAAGTAGTCACTGATGAGGCCTGCAGCTTGGAACTTCTCCTGGCTCAAATAATGGAAACACCTGAATCCTGGTCTCAGATAGTTGACCAGCCATGCATTGGTAAACACCTGGGGCTGAAGTGAGGCCAAAGGGCAGGGCTCTGAATTGGTAATGACTGGTCCCTAGCAAGCGGAGAAACCTTCTGGACGCCTGTGAATCTTTATGTGATAGTAGCACTCCTGAAGGTCTATGGGGCACATCCAGTTGTCCTTGCCCAGAAAGGGCAGAATGGACTGAAGGGGACCATCCGGGAAACTTGCCTTCTTGACAAATCTGTTTAGACTGCTCAGGTCTAATATTGGTCTCCAATCTCCGCCCTTTTGGGGACCAAAAGAATCTAGTAGAGCCGGATCCTACTTGGTCTGCCGGCACAGTCTGGACGGCTTTTTTCTAGGAGCTTTGAAACCTCCTGTTCTGCCAAATCCCTTTGACGGGTGAGATGTCTGGAAGGGATTGTTGAGGTTTGGGGTACCTTTCGAAGGGGGTTTTGTAACCCTCGGATATGATCGACTGTACCCACATATCTTGTGAAGGGAATGCCAGGCTACTGGGTACAGCGAATCCTTCCCCGACTGCCTCCAAGGGTGGACAGTCGGGCAACACCTCAGGGATGCTGAAAGGGCTTCTCAGGAAGAGACTCCCTGTTGCCCTGGTTCTGAGGACCCCCTGCCTCTAGGGCGCTATTATTGTTACCCCTCTGCCTCTGGGGTAAACTGACCACGTTTGTCCGGGGTAGCTCCTTGGGCTTTGAGAACCACATCTTCCTCCTTCTGACCCTTGGGATATGGTCTAGAAGGGGTGGAAAAATGGACTCCAACGGCAGAAAGAGTTTTACGTCCTGCTCACACCTGGTCAAGGTATCCTTCACCTGAGGTCCAACAAAGCCGAACCATCAAAGGGGTATTGTGAAGGGCCTTAAAGGGGTCCAAATTACAAAGCCGCATCCAGGCTTGGCGCCCAAAAGCAACTCCTGTGCCTGCCTGCTCGCTCCATCGGCGCATAGGATATGAGCCGCATGGAGGAGTTGGGTAGAATTCAGGATTGCTAGCTGTAGGCAATCTTTTCTTGAGCCCCAGCAGCAGAAGGATCCTGGACCACTTCACCCAGTTCCTTGAGAATATCTCTTTGAAGCCTGGTGAAGTGACAAAGGTAGTTCAGCAACGCATAGCAAAGGTCGCTGAAGAAAACATCCGCTTTCCATACCTGTCCATGGTCCTAGAATCCTTGTTAGGAGGATGGACAGGTACTGAAGGATCCGCCAGTTCCTTCTTAGTGGCCGCCCCACCATAGCATCCACAGAGACCCTTTTGGGAAAAACTGTTTGTCCGAGGGGCCGTGATAAATTTTGGGTGGTCTCCTGGGGACAGGTTCCACAGAATCTGGAGGCCCACCCCTTCGAGCCACTACCTGCATAAGTGGGTCGGAGACACCCCGGAGGTGGAGGGTCGGGATCCAAAGCCTCCAGGTATACCGACTCATCCTCGGAGGGTCAATGGAGGCCAATTCCCCTCTGTTTGAGGAGCTCAAGGATGTCTGAAAAGGAGACATCCTCAGAGGGGACGGGGAACCCTCCGACTCATCTAAGTCGGTATCAGATGTAGTAGACTCAGGGGGGTCTGTGTGTTTCCTCTTACACGTCCTCTTCCGCGGGGGTTCACCTGCAGGATCAGGAGAAACCTCGAAGAGGAGGACACTCCCAAGGCGGAAACCTCGGGCGGTGGACCCCTGCGCCTGGGAGCAAGAGCCTGGCAAGCGGTGTCGACAGGCACTGAGGGAGGATCTAAAGAATTACTATTCCCTGGTTACTTACTAAAGCAAGGCAAGATGAAGTGGATGAGTAGTCTTTCTTCTTGGTCAGGTTTCAAAAACAGACTGCCCTGAGACTTCTGTCTCCTCTAGTATTAAAACATCATTTCAGTACTGGATTACAGAATGACATCACATTGGTCATCTGACTCTGGTTCCCACACTACCCCCTTTACTAGAAAATGAACCAAAATCTAGCACATAGGTGCTACCATACAAACAGATAGAGCTTTGCTGAGATGTGTTACAGCATCTGGAACCTAAAAGAAAAAAACATTTCAAAACTTCCACCCTTCCAGGGTAGTAATTAGTTTAGCCCCAAGGACAATACAGTAGGATTCACAGTCCTGGTTTTCACAGACATTTAATCTCTGGCTGCAATCAAAACTGTAAAATACAAACTTTATGGCCTAAACCAGGTAATTTAATTTCAGACTATTTTTCAAAATTAGCTGGACTGAGATTAACCTCTTCTCTTACAGTATCCTCTTGTTACAATATACTCATTTCAACAGTTACAACAGAGTCTGACATACAGGTGTATTTCTTTTCTGTCCAGCAGGACCCAACTGTTTGTAAAGCTGCTTGTGTTGAAAATGTACAAATACATTTTCAAAACAAACACCTGTGGAAATCAGTTTAATATACAAATGACGATTATTTACAAAACTCTAGCTAGCTATGCTGGCGTATGTTACACATCCACTGCCCTACTTCTGGCACAGCTGGCAATACTGCACATCATCACATTGATACCAAACTGCTTTTTAGAAAAAGATAAAAAAAGTTGGGAATCACATTTTTTGCTACATTTTACTTTGACAGAACAAAGTACAAGTTGTCTATTAACCTCCACAGAGTGCAACAAGTACTCACCTTAGTCTGAACGGTTAAGAAAAAAGCCAGGCAGTTTGGCTAACCTGTCCAAGTTGGTTTCCATTACTTTAGCGCTCATGCAACATACACTAGGTCAAGAAGTAGTCACTGATGAGGCCTGCAGCTTGGAACTTCTCCTGGCTCAAATAATGGAAACAAGAAACAAAATTGTCTTCAAGTCACAATTTTAAAGCCTGACATACTGGCTACACCCATTTGATGCAGAGCTAAGTCTTCTTGTACACAAATATCCCAAAGGAGGACTAGGTTCCTGACAGCCACTGTAAAAGGAAGGTGCACTTTAAGAATGTTTTACCATCCTTTACTGACGCATCTGACAAAGAATTAGCTACCTGGTAAAAATCAGAGACAGACTGCAGCCAAGTGAACTCTGACTGAACAGCAAGTCAAGAATCAAATATGTGACATAAATTGTCAAAAATGCTTAGCATCAGAGCTGTAAAGCAATCCACGATCTTGGTCATTGCCCACAATTGAAAGCCATGAAGGGATCCAGACCCTGGGCTATTGCTCACAATGAAACCCAATTGCACTTGTTCTTAAGTTTTTCTTGCATTTAGTCTCTGAGCAGAGGTTAATATTTTGAGCACACTTTCCCACAGGATAAGTCCCTGGTCATCACTGCAAGCAGAGAAACCATAGGCTTAACTGTACGGGCAGAAGATCCAGGTGAAGCTTCCCAGATGACTAACACAAAGCTCCTGAATGATCTTGGATGGAAAGGCTGCTACAGAGGATAAGTGCAAACACTCTTGTTGGGGCCAAAATGGAGTTAATGAGAGGACTCTGGACTTGTACAGTTTAATGCTCAATAGAAATGTTTTTGTCTCTCCTCACCCAACTCCCATGCAGCAAATGAAAGTTATGTATGTACCATACTGATAGATCTGTGTTGTTCATTTCCATCCTTCCTCAACTGATGGATCTCTGATCAGACTTTGGCCCCTTTTTCAGAATTAAGATCAGTAGCTCAGGTTCCTCTCCTCACCATAATCCTCCTCCTGCCCCAACATTAACTTCAGATAGAGTTTTACCCAAAGTCCTATAAGAACCATTACCCAGCTACAATTCTGTATTACCATAAACTAGGTGATACAGCAAAGACAAATCTGCACTGGAACTGTAAAAGTATGTAGAACTGTACGAATGGTAGCCCATACATTCATACCAGAAACGAAAAAGAAACATTTTACATGAGGTAGAAATGGGGAAGGAAAGAGTGAAGTTGAAGGAAGGAAGTAAACCGATAAAGATCCATCATTATGGTAAGTACATCATTTCTGTACCAGATATTGGCTTTTCCGTCCACTCCTCAACTGATGGGACAGAGTCCCCAATTACTTAGTTCCAGGGGTGCTCTCATGGAACATCTGAAAGCTGACCTATCTCTGGAAAGCAAATCCATTTTGTAATGGGAGATGAAACTTACGAACATTAAACTAGGTGGAAGCAGCACAAATGACATCTATTGAAGCCTTAGAAAAGAAGGCTGAAGTGGAAACTGCTGCTGAATGTGGCTTTTGGTGGTCTAGGTATGGTTAAACCTTTGTTTGTTTACATAGGAGATATAACCAGTCAACCATCTACCTAAGGTAACCTTTGACACACCCTTAACATATTTTGGTTTTAGAACATGGAAAAACAATTTATCAGATTTCCTAAAAGATTTGGTTTTATGAAGGTAGAAGCACAATTGTCTGTGTACATCCAATTAATGGAGCATGTATTCGCCTTTATTTGAAAAGTCTGGAAAGAAGACTGGAAGATTAATTCTCTGAGTGAAGCCTGTGAAGGTACTTTAGGCAAAAAAATGAAGACTGATGTGTAAAGTAACCCTGCCCTTCTGGAAGATGTACAGTGGTTGTCAAGATAAAGCTTGGGAGCTCTGAAACCCTTCTGGCTAATGAAATTGCTACCAGGAAAAGGGTTTTCAAAGTCAAAATGTTTAGGTCCACCTTAGCAGCAGGTTCAAGAGGAACTTGGATCAAGGTCTGTAGCAAGACTGTCATGTCCCAAGGAGGAGTAGGATCCTTGAATGGGGGATTGAAGAAGAAAGGGACCTCAGAGAAAGGCTTTGCACAATTTGCTTGATGCTAAAGTAGTAGGATTCTCTCCCATATGGAGATTTTAGATGGCCACTAGCTGAACCTTGACAGGAACATCTAGCTCAGTTATGAAAAATGGAGGGAAGAAAGTCTAATGCTCCTGATATATGAGCTGATCTAGATTTCTCTGCAAAGTTCATATGGAAAAATGTTCTATTTACCTTTGCAAACTTTCCTACTGGATAGTTTCTGAGAAGTAAGAATATGGACCACTTGGGATGAAAGCCTAGACTACCTAGCCATCAGTGGAAGTGGAAAAGCCAAGCAGTTAGGTCTAACGCTTGAATGCCCAGATGAGGTATTCTGAATGGATGAGACAGGAGATCTGGATTTGGATTAAGCCTCCAAGAAGGGAGTACCACATGAGCCAAGAAGTGGGAAAACCACACCTGTTGAGGCTGAAAAGGGGAATGATGATCACCTTGATCTTCCACTGTAATGCTTTCTGCAGAAATTTGGGGATTAGGGGAGTTGGTAAGTATATAGGAGACCAGAAGGCCAGTCATGGAACACGGCATCTCTCGGGACTCAACTTTTGGAGGGGGGGGGGGGGTCAGAGCAAAATGCCTGCTGCATTTGGAATTGATGGGACAAGCAAAAAAGACTGCAGCATGGTTGGCCCCATTAATGAAAAGGATTTGTACCGCCATTGTTGGGTTGACGAACCACTCATGAGGTAGCAGAATAGAGCTGTCCAACCTGTCTGCTATAATGCTGGTCTTCCCTGGAATGTGCGTCACTATCAGAAAGTGGCTGGATGCCACAGTCTCACTGCATCTCGACACAATGGGTAGGTGCATGCTCCCCTTATTTGTTCATGTACCAGAACATGGATACACTGTTGGTCTGGATAGAAATCACCTCTAGAAGAAGAAAATCCTGAAAGGACTGCAACGTTAGAGACAATGGTAGTCCTAAGACACGGATATGAAAACTGGCCTCTGATGGAAACCAAGTGACTTGGACCTTCTCTCCCAGGTAACCCCAGCCCCACCCAAGTTGGGAAGCATCAGGGGTCACTGCAAGTTTATAACAAGGAGGATGGCCATGAAACACCTCTGGAGATCCAGTTTACATGACTTCCACAGATTCTTGTTAAACTTACTGGAAAAGTCAAGGAGTGGGATCTGACAGACCACTGGACTGTTACTGTCCACTAACATTCTCATACTGCATGCATCCAGACATCTTCATAATAGACGTCCACGCTTCTGGGTGCAGAGAAAAGCACCCACAGACTGCCTGCAGAGTGCAGCAGTCAGGCAACCATTCAGGAGTGCTGAGAAGGTCTCTTGGAGAAGGGAAACCTGAAGTCTTAATTCTGCGGGCATCCTCTACCACTAGGGCAACATCTGTTAGAATATCCCCTCTGCCTCAGGGATCCATCTCTGGAGGAATCCTGATAAAACCCAGAGACTTCCTAAAGTTTCTTACCTCCCCTCTGGTTTCTAGAGAAGGTCCTGCAGTGGATAGAGAACTGTATGCCTAAGTCAAAAAGAGAGCTTTCCTATCCTGTTCACTTCTGGAGAGAGAGTGTCTTTGACCTCTGATCCGAACAAGGTAGACCCATCAAGATGTTAAAAGGCATCTTAAAAGGCTCCATGAAATCACAAGAACATCCAGGCATGCCTCCTTACTGTGAGGACAGTTCCTGCAGCTCTGTAAACACCCTCTCTGTTGTGCTGGATATGAGAAGCATGGAGGTGGCTGACAGGGAATGAAGGATGGCCAGTTAAGAATCCATCATTTTTCTGTCTTCTACAGACATGGACCAGAAGACAGACTTGCAAAGCTCCTTGGTCAAAACTAGTCATGTGTGCAAAGTAATTCAATGATCTGAATTAAATCAAAGTTGAAGTATAGATGTTCTTCCCAAACATAACCAAAGCACTGAATGTCTCTATTAGGGGTTGAACAGAAGAGATTTCTTTTGCAAGATCCTTCTTAGTAGCTGCCACCACTACCATGGCATCCATTGCTTGGCCTTTGGTCTGATGAGAGTGGTCTTTAGGGACAACAAGGTATTCTTCCACTTTCCTGGAGACTGGTTCTGTAATGCACAACTTCTTCCATGCCTGGTTGAGTGATTAAATCTATCACCTCATCTGCCTTGGGAACCACCCATGGAGTAGCTGAACCGGAACCAAAAGTTTCAAACAAGATTGATTCCTCCTGGGAAGGGACTTCAGAAGAACAACCCCCTTTCTGTCTCAGAAGCTCAAGTCCCTCCCCGAAAGAGATATCCTCAAGGGGTGATCTGGGGGGCCCTTCTAGACAGGAGACACGAATATTGATGGAGGAGGACCTCTGGGTTAGTGAATGTGTCTATTCACAGTGTCTCTGCACACAAATCAAAGCCAGAGACAAGCTAACACCAAGGTTCAAAGGGGAAGGGATAGCTCCAACAGCTTTGGAGTCGAACCCTTATTTCCTAGACTCGACGGCGGAACTTTAGCCCAGAGAAGTTTGGAGCTGGTCTGGTCAGCAACAGTGCAGTTGTCAAAGAAGACCATAGTCACAGATCAGGCACAGATAATCCAGAGGAGCCTGGCTCCAACATCCCTGAACCAGGAGGCTCGATCAGGGTATGGCTAGCTATACATAAGGGAGAGGGTAAAAAGTGCAATGGTCCAATGGGAGACAGAGCTGGAAAAAGTACAGTTTTGTACCTACCATAAATGTAGATGTTCGAAGATCCACATTGCTGCAGTCATAACCTGTGGGTAGTCCGCTGTCCTCGGTCGGCCCGAATACCAAAGTGTTAGGCTGGCGTCGGTCATGGTCGCTCAGATCTGACGTCAGTACGCCGTGGTACAAAAGCGCATGACCGACGCCATATCCTCAGTCTTTCTTGCCCCAGATGTCAGAAGGCCTAAAAAAAAAAAAGAAAGGCCATAGCCAAAAACAGAAAAACACCCAATCACCAATGTAGAAACAATAGGTACCCCACAAGCCACACAGCCACCCCAAACTACAGAGGGGAAGGAGGGAGGGTAAATTGGACTGCAGCAATGTGGATCTTCGAACATCTACATTTATGGTAGGTACAAAACTGTACTATGTTCTTCATCTCACATTGCTGCAGTTATAACCTGTGGGTAGAATCCCAAAGCAAAGGTAAAGGGAGGTTGGCAAAATCAGAAAGAATTAGGAGCTGCTAACATGCCCTGCAAAACTGCAGTGGCAAACCCAGCCCTAGATTTGGAATAAAGAGGGAGATGGTAATGTTTAGAAAAAGTCTGCACTGAACTCCAAGTAGCTGCCTCCAAAATATCCTTAGTAGCTACTCCCCTTAAAAAAGCAGTAGAAGTGGCAGTCGCCCTAGTGGAATGAGGTCTGATTCCAGCCAGAACCTCCTTACCATGATGAGAATAACAAAAAGCAATACAATGGCCAATCCACTTAGAAATAGTTTGTTTTGAAACAGGTTTTCCTTGTGAACCCAAGGCAAAAGAAATGAATAACTGTTGAGACTGCCTGAACCCTTTAGTTCTGCTCAAATAATAACGAACTGCCTGTGAATATCCAAAGAGTGCAAAATTTTTCTCCCTTTATTTTGGGGATCAGCATAAAATGTAGGCAAATGAATAGATTGGTTTAAGGCCACATTAGAAACAACTTTAGGCATAAAAGTAGGGTTAGAATGCATGGGAGACCCTATCCTTATGAAATATCAGGAAGGGTTCAACTGCCATTAGAGCCTGTAATTCAGATTCCCTTCTAGCAGATGTAATGGCCAACAAAAAAGCAGTCTACCAAGACAAAAACTTCAACTCCGAAGTAGCTGCAGGTTCAAAAGGAGGTAAAGTGAGCTTTTCCAACACAAAATTGAGATCCCAGGAAGGAGTAGGAGCTCATTGGGGGTCTTATGTTCTTTGCCCCTCTAAGAAATTGTTTAAACAAAGGATGAGAGAATAATGGTGGGTCACAGTCATAGTGAGCAGAAATGGCTGCAGCATGAACTTTTACAGAGGAGAAAGACAAACCCTTGTCTAATAATTCTGTAAGATACTGAAGTGAAGCACTCAAATTAGGCACTGAAACATCAAAGCTCTTTGTTTTGCTCCAAAGAAAAAATCTCCTCCATTTATCAGCATAAACTTTCCTTGTGCTAGGCAGTCTGGCCTCCAAAATGACATTCAAAACTTGTTGAGGAAGCTGCGACCCTCCAGGGTCTAAAACAGAATACGCCAGGCTGTCAGATGCAGGATTCATCCTGACATTGCGGAAATGATTGCTTGCCTGGGACAAAAGGTGTGGAATTGATGGCAAAGGCCAAGGAGGCTCCCGTACTAAACTCCTCAGCAGAGGGTACCAGTGCTGACGTGGCCAATCTGGAGCTATTAGAATCATGCAAGGCTTGTCCTGTCTGACCTTCAAGAGCACCTTGGGAAGGAGAGGCAGAGGAGGAAAGGCATAGACGTGAAGATTGTTCCAACTGAATGATAGAGCATCCACTTTCCAAGCTTTTGGGTGAAACAGCTTTGTGCAAAACTTTGGCAGTTGGAAATTTAGTGGAGAAGCGAACAGATCTATGTCTGGAGTCCCCCAAGCCACCGTCAACTGTTGAAATACATGAGGATCCAATTTCCACTCGTGGGGATCCACCATCTCTCTGCTCAAAACATCTGCTAAGGAGTTCTGTGCTCCTGGCAGAAACCTTGCCTGAAGAGTGAGGTGCAAACTGAGAGCAGTCTCCCACAAAATCATAGCTTGTCTGCAAAGAGGGTAGGAATGGGTTCCCCTTGCTTGTTGATGTACCACATGACTGTTGTGTTGTCTGTTTGAATCAACACCTGTCCTGGTTGAAGTAGATCCTTGAAAGCCATCAGTGCAAATTGGACTGCTAACATCTCCTTCATGTTGATATGTAGATGTTGTAGTCTGGGAGGCCACGTGTCTTGAACCCATTTCCCATTGAAGTGTGCTGCCCAAGCCATGTCTGAGGCATCTGTCGTTAAGATCTGACTCGCCTCTGGTCGGGTCACAGAGAGTCCCTTGTTTAGGTGACATTCCTGAGCCCACCACAAAAATTCCCTTTGAATGCAAGGTAGTATCTGAATGACAGTGTCCAAATCGTGGCAGTGTTGAGTCCATACGCTTTTGAGATACCATTGTAGCTTCCTCATATGCAGTTTGGCATTGGGAAGCACCAGAATACAAGATGCCATGAACCCCAAGGCCTGAAGGACTGTCCTTGCAGTCAGCCTGGACCGTCGAGATAATTGCTGGAAGTAAAGGGAAAGATTTCTTTGTTTGTCCGGGGTCAAAAACGCCATCTGAGAGGCTGTATTCAGTCTCACACCCAGAAAGCACATGTCCTGAGAGGGTACTAGACTGGACTTTATTTCGTTCACAGAATACCCTAGGCACCTTAACACTGTCATAACATACTGTAGATGGTGAAGTAACTTGACTTTGTCTTGAGCCAGAATCAGGCAATCGTCCAGATAAGGATAAATTTGTATTCCCCTTAATCTTAAGAAAGCTATCACTGGAGCCAGGACCTTTGTGAACACCCTGGGCGCAGTAGATAAGCCAAAGGGCAATGCAGAGAACTGATAATGAAAAGTACCAGCCCGAAAACGCAGGAACCTCCTGCAGCTGGGCCTGATAGGAATGTGAAGATAAGCCTCTTTGAGATCCAGAGTTACCATCCAGTGATCTTTGCCTAGCAGAGGCTGCTGTAAAGTTAACATCTTGAATTTTGGAATGTCCAGGTATGTGTTGAGAATAGACAAATCCAGAATTGGCCTCCAAGTGTTTCCTTTCTTTGGTACAAGAAACAGGCGAGAATAAAATCCTAGGCCTACTTCTGACGGAGGAACCCCCTGGATAGCCCCCATTTGTAAAAGTAAAGAAATCTGCTTGTGAGCCTCCAACTTTTGCTGGGGAGGAACGTCTGGCATGCCTTTGAAAGGAGGCAAGGTGTGAAAATAAAACTTGTAGCCTCGATCTATAATGTCCAACACCCATTTGTCCTGGGTGACTAAAAGCCAATTTTGCCTGAAAAGTGCCAACTTTCCTCCCAGAGGAGCTGCCAGACAGGAGGGATCTGGCAGCTGGAAATACAGGTCATTGGGTCTGTTTACGAAAAGGCTGACCCCTGCCCTCACCTGAAGATTGTGCAGGGGAACTCCACGTCCTAGGTCTGAAAGAACCCTGAGCCTGAGCTCTGCCCCTACCACGTCTAGATCTGCCCCTAGACTGTAAATCAGAAGAAGGATAAGCCCATCCCTTAGCAGGCCAATTTCTGCTAAACTTAGGGGGCTGCACCTGTAAAAATTCCTTAACTGTCTGCATGGACTTAGCTTTGTCTTCCATTTTTTTCAAACCGATTCCACAGGAGAACCAAACAGAACTTCAGATTGAAGGGGAGCATCCAAAATTCGAGCTTTAACATGCTCTGACAAATTTTGATCCTTAAGCCAGGCATGCCTACGAATAACTGAACCAGTGGCAGCCACCCTGGAAGAAGCCTGAAGAGCATCAAAACCACACTGCAAAGAATGTTTACCCACCTGATCAGAGGCATGAACTAAATCTTGCAATTCCTTACACTCTATACCCTCTGCCAAAGCATCTACCTTAGATTTTAACTGACTTAAGAGAAAATTCTGGTACTTCAGCATATGAAACTGGCAATTCAAAGCCCTCATTGCTAGAGTGGAAGAGGTATACACCTTTTTACCCCACCTATCCAAAGCCCTAGAATCTTTATCCAGAGGAACTGGATTCTTTACAACAGAAGCCCTGACACCCTTAGGTCCCTGGCTAATAGTTTCCGGGTCAGCTCTTGGGCTCTTATACAAATATTTATGAGCCTCCGGTACTCTGTAATACCTGTCTGGCTTGACAGGGGCAGGAGGTAAAGAATCAGGATTAAGGGAAGCTTCTGAAAAAACATCCTGAACAACATCCAAAACAGGGGGAATAGCCAAGGGCCTATGCTGTGGTAAAAACAAAAATTCCCTAAGCCTCTTTCGAGAATCTGAGAAATCCTGACCTTCCCACTTAAAATGCTCCCTCATGGAATGCAGGGTTTCAGAAAAAGAAAAATCCTCTGGAGGGGAAGCAGAAGGACATGAATCCTCTGCATCTGAATCAGAATAAGGAGGAAAATCCTGAAGGTCCTCAGCCAAAGACTCAGAGTAATCTGAGGAATGCTCCAATCCTTCCACCTCTGGCTCCACCCTAGGCCTCTTATCCGGAGGGGGCATAGAACCCCTGATTAAAGAAATCAAATCCTCTGCCATTTTCAGCATATGCTTTTTAGGTACAGAACCTGCAGAACTAGGGCTGACGCCAGTGGAAGACAAACCAGGCCTGACCTTGGAAGGTGCCTTAGAGACAGAAGTAGAAGGCCTAACCACCTTATGCAAAGAAGGGACTACAGAGACCTGAGAGGCCCCCTCAGCCTGACCCGACTCCTGAGAGGCCACATCCTGCAAGATTAAAGGCTCCCCCTGAGCTTCAGCTGAAACTTCGGCTGGATCCACAGATTCCACCGTAGTTTCCAAAGAACCGGCGTCCGTAATGGACGACTCATCCTGCTTGGACTTTTAACGATTTTTCTCTACGCTTCTTAGCGGTAGCGGGCGTCGGAGGATCCGACGGCATATTGTAATTACACCGCTTACCGAAGACAAGTCTAGCACAATCTAACCTGCGTTTAATGGTGCGCTTATTAAATCTAGCACAAAAGCGACACCTGACTACGTCGTGCTCAGGCCCCAAGCAAGGAATACAGAGAGAGTGGTAATCCCTATGAGGTATCGGTTTCCCACAAGAAATACAATTATTTACTTTTTCTGACATCCGGATTTAACTGAGGCAAGAAAAAACAAAAATATTCCCCAACGGGGTACTTAGCCCAACTTGGTCTTCGGTCTGAAACTCAAGAATACGAAAATTTCAGGATGCCGAACGGCACTTGCAAACGCTGCTTCTGCTTCGGACCATGCGGCAAGAAAGACTGAGGATATGGCGTCTGTCATGCGCTTTTGTACCACGGCGTACTGACATCAGATCTGAGCGACCATGACCGACGCCAGCCTAACACTTTGGTATTCGGGCCAACCGAGGACAGCGGACTCCACAGGTTATGACTGCAGCAATGTGAGATGAAGAACATTCTCCCAACTGAATTTGAGTCCTGAGGAACTTCCTCGTCACTCTATCCACAGCAGCTTATGTCAAGCTTCTGGTAGATCCGATGGACCTTAATGACAATGATGAGAAAGGAGGTCTTGAAGATCTATAAGGATTTCTCCTGCAGAAAAGACCATCACTGCTTGGCAGAAAATAGATCTGGGGAAAACCTCAACTCTGAAGGGGGGGGGGGGCGTGCTCGGCCAAGCTGGAATCAGATCCAGGTTCCTAGAGAGATCTGAAGCCTTGGAAGTTTTTGCTGTTGGAGCCAAAGACAAAAAACAGACCATGGAGAAGAATTAGGGACTTGCCTCCTCATCTCCTTGCCCTTGTCTTTGGTTCTGTCACTCTTGTACCCTTTATGTTTAACAGAGGTCTTATTACTCAAAGGGTAAAGGTCCAGACATAGGTTTGGAGGAATCGGAAGCAATAAGACCCTTCACCACTACTTTGTTCCATCACTCAATCACAACCCAATTACTAAATGCTGTTCAAATGCAGCAATCTTCTAAATGAACTGTCCCAAAACAGTATACACATTTTCAGTGAGAGTCAGAATTTGGCATCTTGTGGTTACAACCCAAATGTTTGTTAAACCTCGAAGCCCTCTAATGAAAAAAAGGAAAACAAAACACTACCAGCAATGGTAAACAAGTTATACGTCAAGAAAAAGGGAGACTGGTGTAAAGCTTTTCAAAAAGAAGAGAATACCAGCAATGGTAAAATCACTACATGAAAAAATAAAGTGGAAGCGCCAAAGATGCCTAGAAAGAAAAGTTTTTTTTCTCTCTCAGATCAACAGAAATGGGAAAGGGAAGGCACTATTAGAATAAGAAGAGACTAAAGTACCAAGGGAAATAAAAACGAAGTATTTTAAATATGAAAAAACACTTAGCTGAAAATAGCTTAAACCACGAATCACTTCCAAACTCTGAGTGGCAAACAAGACCTGAGGTAATGTTGTAGAAAAGATGGGATTATGGATAAGGGGGTGGAAACTGAGTAATGAATCCTAATTCTGAAAAAAGTGGCCAAAGTCAGATCAGAAGTCGAATCAGAGACCTGAAAGTTGAATGGATAAAAAAGACAACAGATCTAGCTGTAATCCCAGTTTCAACATTCACCCAAATCCAGATCCCAAAAGTGTGCCTTTCCAGGTACCTCCAGATTAAAACTTCACTGGCGAGCCCTATGACTGCTCAGTCTCTTCATGGAACATCCTGATTTTGCTCTATGCAGCAGCGGGGCTCATGGAACAAGCAGCTATCATGAATATCGCAGTCAATATCCCTCACTTGAAGAGGCGAATAGTACAAAGAGACCAGAACACAACTGTTGCCTACTGGTTCTTAGACGAATGGCTTGTAATGATCCGAGTCTTCCGTTGGTCAGTCATCAGGTTCACAAACACTCATACCAGGCATAGGAGAGCTGCGTATTGGCCACATCATCCTATCTCTCATTACACCCAGGCCATCCCTACCAGCTGCACAAGTCCATTCATAAAGTCAGGTCCACAGTCCGGGGAAAATGCCCTGCCTCTGTGTCAAAGCCAGATCCTTCTCCAGAAATGGGGGAAAAAGAAGTTGCTAAGTCACTACATAATAAAGAGATGCACACAGATCATATCAACCCCCCCACCCACAAGTGGTAGAATGTACAGCTGCTGTGTAAGTAAACTTACTATAACAGTACATGCCTGAATGATCACTGCTGCAGTAGCCAAAGCTATAAGCTATATAATATCCTGCATAGGATATACTAGCCAGCCAACTTCCAAAGCTTCGGGGCACCTTCCACATGCTCACATCAGTCATCTCAAGCTAAACTAACTTAAAAGACAGGTTTGGGCACCAAGCCCTTCAGAGCACAACAGAATGGTCCTAGCAAAGCCTGATCTAGTCCTAGAGAAGGGATGCTTTGTAAAAGTATGTACAGAGGACCAAGTTGCTGCTTCTAGAATACTTCTAGAATCCAACCCTTTCCAAAAAGCCATAGATAACGCTAATGCCCAGGTGGAGTGGGCCCTGACCCTACCTAGAACAGTTGTTGTGGTGAATATAACAAAATGTAATACCCTTAGACAACCATTTGGAAAAAAAGTCTGTTCTGACACAGGTTGTCCCTTCTTACCTTCACAAGAAATGAACACAGCCAAAGATATGAAAGATTTAGTTCTGTCATGATTGTACCAGAGTGGTCTGTGGACATCCAAAGAATGGAGTATCCTTTCTCCCTCATTTTTAGTTTCAGGAAAGATAACTGGAGATTGACAATCTGAGTTAAAGTAAACTCGGATACTACTTTAGGCATAAAAGAAGGTTTGGTTCACAAAAAAAAAAAAAAAAAAAAAACGGTCTCTCTGGGAAGGGAGGTAAGTTTGATCCACCATAAGAACTTAGCAGAGGTCAGAGCAATTAGTAAAAAGTTTGTTTCTCATGTTAAGAACCTAAACTAAGTCAGGTTAGGTGGTTCAAAATGGAGCAAGAGAGTTACTCTAACACAACATTAACATCTCAAGGAGGGGCCCCTGGTTTCTAGGAGGCCTCGTACAGTAAAACCCCTTTCAAAAACATTTTAACATCAGAATGCATCAAAAGAGGATCCATAGACAGACATGCTGATACGGCCAATAAATTAACCTTAATGGAGTAGTAAGAAAGGCCATAGGAAAGTAACTCCCACAAATATTGTAAAACCTGTGGAAAAATGAACCCTGAATGTCTGCTTGTTATGACTGTTGTCACCAACTTGACATTTTTTTTCATTTCCTAATGTAGAATTTTCTAGCAGCATGTTTTCTTGGCTCCATTAGTACCTCTGCTGCATGTCCTCAGCAAACAGGTGCCTAAAGGGAATTAAGATCCCATCATCCAAGCAGTCTGTTGAAGTTTATTTGAATCTCGGTTTATCGAACATCCCTGTTCTTGTGTGAGTAGATCCAGTCTGCGAGTAGGCTTGTGGTACTTGCCCCTAGCCATTTTTAAAAGAAGGGAGAACCACTGTTTTCTGGGCCAGAAGGGATTCACTGCAATGATCTGAAGATTCTTAATGAATCTCTTAAGTACCATGGATATCAGTGGAAAGGGTGGAAAATATAGGAACGTTCCTGTCCAAGGTAAAGAAAAGCCATCTGTCTTCCTCGCCTTCTTGTATGGAGTCTTTTGAGCAGACCTTGCCAGCTGACTTTTTGAGAGAGGAGGCAAATAGGTCTACTTGAGGAACACCCCACCACTGGATCAAATCCTTGGAAGATCCCCAATCTAGTTTCCATTCATGAGGATCTGCCCTCATCCTGCTCAGTTTGTCTGCCACACACTTTTATATATATAAATAAATAAACATAAATATAGGATGCCTGCAAAGTGAGATTGTGCTTTGAAGCTGTATTCTAAGCTAACAAGACTAGTCTGCAAAGGGGGTAAGAACTTGTTCCCCTTGCTTGTTGATGTACCACATAACTGTGGTCTTGTCTGTAACAACTTGAAGATGCCTCTTGGACCAAAGATGATTCAGAGACTTGAGTGCTTTGATTAGGGCAAGCATCTCTTTTATATTTACGTGCTTGCATCGGTCCTTAGTATCCCGCACCTCTGCAATTTTACCCATCCTGAAACTGATCCCCAAGCAAAGTATGAAGCGTATGTGGTGACTGACTGCTTTGGGGAAGGGGAAAGACAAACTTATGGATGTTTTCTGTTTTCACCAATTGATTTTTCTTCTGACAAACCTCAGTACTGAGATTTCAAAAGACAAAGGATGTCGGTGCTGGAACCATTGAAACTTCAAACACCGTTCTATTACTGTATCTTTCTCGTGTGGAGTATTACAAAGGGAATAATGAGAATCATAGATGCCATGAGAGGCAAAACCTTGAGTATTCCCATGCAGTGACCAAAGTCTGAGTGGAAAACCTTCTATCAATATCTAGATCCATTTTCATTTTTTCCTGTGGAAGAAAAGGACTTTGAAATGAGGTGTTTATTACCCCACCCCCACCCCCAGAAAAAAATACTTCTGAATGTTCTCTTGGAATCCCAGCTTATGTGCAAATTCTCTCACCAAGTGAGAAATTCCTAATACTTTGAAAAAAAGATTCTGCAAAGATAAGGAAGTCATCTAAATATGGAAAAAATGTGGCTACCCCTAGAGCCTGCAATGAGCTATAACTGGAGCTAGACACCTTTTAAATCATCTAGTGCTACCTGGATATTAAGAATAACAGATAACAGGTTGTGAAGTGACAACATTTTGAACTTGGGGCACCATCTCAAACAAGTTTAGGAAAACTTGTCGCCAAGCATTTGTCTTGGATACTAACATCCATGAGTAAAAACCTTTTCTCACCAGGAACAGAGGAATTTGTTCCATCACTCCCTGGGACAGCATGTGATGAAGGACTGATGGAAATAAAAAAAAAAAAAAAAAAGTGTCTGGTCTGGTTGATGAGGAATTACCCCCTGGACAGGAGGAATTTCCTCCCACTGCAGTCTATAACCTTGATGAATGATCTTCAAAAACCCATTTGTTTGAAACTACCTGTTGCCAAAGAGAAAAATGGAGATTCAGACTTTCTGGAAGGAAAGGGGAGCTGCAAGTGTGTGTGTGTGTGGTGTGTGGGGAGGATGGGGGACGTCAAGGTCCCTTGAATAATCATTCTGACTAGTTGTCCATAGTTTTGGTGAAGGGGTTCTTGAATTCTTTTTGGAACTCCCTTACTATTTCTTCTTAAACATCTGTTTACCTGTACTTTTTTCAGGCTTTTTATTTTACTTATTTACTTTTTTTTTTTGCCAAAATTGGCGAAGGAGTTTGAAAATCCTTCAGAAAATATGGAAAAGTAAGGCTCAAAAAATCGAGATTCCCTGCATCAACTTGCCCATTTCATTATCCTCTTTGATCACCTCTGCAGCAGAGGAACTAAAAACTAAACATGTATCCAAAGAAGAACTTTTAAAATCTAACATTTTAGCATCACCTGGTAGATTCTGAGAACACATCCTGGCAAACCTCCTTAAAACAGTACCTGTGGCCATATTCCTGGAAGAATTAGCAACTCAGTGATATATACACTGTATGCAATGAGTAGTGACTTGTAATACTGAAAAAAAATTATTTAAAGCAGACTAACTCACAAGAAGAAAACTACAGACAAAACATAACTACAGACAAAACATTTCTCATCCTATCTCAATTTGTCAGGATAAACTTTAACACAGAGTGTCTGACCATTTAAATTTCTGAAAACCAAAGCTGCAGAAGCACACACTTTTTTCCCGAAAAGAGCAATAACTTTATACATTCTATCTGCCTTTTTAGGGGCAGCTGACTGACTATTAGGAAATTTGCAGGCAGTGACACATCCATCAAAGCTGACAAAACTGGAGGACTGGGTGAAGGTTCTGGAAATTCATTCTGTAACAGCTCATGTTATTTTCTGAGAGACGGTTTCCTCCAACTGAAAACACTGGGACATTCTGAAAACAGAGAAAGAGAAACCCCCACAGGGGGGACATTGGAAACGGAGCTCTCTTCTGAGTCTGAATCAGAAAACTGAAGTGAAAAGCCTTTATCTGTCCCTTCGTCTTCTGTTCAGATTTAGAAACTTGACTCTTTTCAGAAAAACGGGTACCTTTCTTTCTTTTACCGGAAACTACCTTATAAGAAGATTAATAGCCTGAATTAAACATGGAGCCAGACCCAGTAAATTACTCCAGAAATTTGAGGAGTACGTACACATTTAGTTTTCTGTTTCTTTTTGACAGGAAAAATGGAGAGAACAGCGATATTAATGGCAGCAGCATCTTCCCCATGGATGCACATAACATTTTGATGAAACAGGAAGTCTTCCATGTTCCCCTCCCCAGGACCAACAAGAATGGCTCTCCTTTTGCCCACTGAGAGGACCTCAACAGCAACAGAGAACATGGCTAACCCCTGGTCCGTAGTGTCTGTAGGTGCTACACCAGAGAGATCATGGATAAAAGATGGGTGAACTCATGGGCACAGCACAGGTCACCAGCTGTCACTGTGGCAAACTGCTAGCCTGATGTGATGGCCAAGAGCTGTTTGCTTATCTTTTTTTTATGACTGTAAGAGGGACCAACCACATGAACAATAGTTTGTTCAATAATAAAGACAAAAAAAAAGCTGGTAAAAATTAGCTCTTTTAAAAGTCAATTTTTTCAGAAACAGTGCAGTAAACAGCACTTAACATTTTGCCAGACCCAAAAAGTAAAACAATTACTATTTCTCCACAGAAAAAAATGGTTTTCAATTAATTACTTTAAACAACTTTTAAAATGAGAGAAAAAAAAATAAAAAAAAGAGCACTCTCGTTTAAAAAGTATAACATCGTCCATTAAAACACCCAACTCCTACCTTTAGAATAACTTTCCTGAACAGGAAAGTATCATTAAGAACACTTTTTTTGTTAAATGCAAGATTTTTTTCCCCAAAAGGGAACATATCTGCCCAGCATATGGACAGCACAAGCCAACTGTCAATCCTTGAAATCCTCAGAAAAGTGCAGTGCACACTTTGTTGGCAAGAAAGTTCTTAAGGACTTGGCACCCAAGCCTATCTTTTAGTCAGCTCAGCACAACCTGAATGACACAGTGGGTACTGTGCTCAACATTAGCAATGGCTTTGGTTGTAGTCTGGGAAAGGGCCGAGGTACCTGCGGTCTCGGGTACAGAGGACACCGCCAAAGAAGTGTAGTCGGTAGTCAGGGACTGCAAAGGCGTCTCGCTGAGAACCGGACCACGTGTAGCCGGTTTTGGCGTGGTGTCGGTGGGGACCTCGCATGTCAGTCCTTGTCCTTGCGTTTTTTGGACAAAACGGTAGTCGGAGTCTCCGACGACATTTTATAATCAAAGGCTTTTCCAAAAAAGTGTTGGGCGAACTCCGCCCGACGCTTAATAGTGCGTTTATTGAAGGTAGCGCAAAAGCGACAGCCCGAGACGTCGTGGTCTGGGCCTAAACAAGGTATGCAGAAAGAATGGAAATCCTTATGCGGTATTTGCTTCCCACAAGCAATACAATTATTAACTTTTTCTGACATCGGTCTGAGGCAAGAAAAGTTTCCCCAACGGGGTACTTAGCTTTAATGAAGACTTCGGTTTCCAATTGTTTTCGTAATTCAGGAGCTGGCCGACCGGCACTTGCGAACTGCTTCTGCTTCGGGCACCGCGGCAAAAAAGACTGAAGAACATGGCGTCGGCTGTGTCTTATATACTCTGGCCTCACTGACGTCAAGAGAGAAAGCGGCACCAACCGACGCCGGACCTAGACTTTGGAATTCGGCTGACCGAGGACCCGCCTGACGGCAGAGAACCCATCTGTGATTACTGCAGCTGTATGCACGATGAACATCATGGCTAACCCCTGGTCCGTAGTGTCTGTAGGTGCTACACCAGAGAGATCATGGATAAAAGATGGGTGAACTCATGGGCACAGCACAGTCACCAGCTGTCACTGTGGCAAACTGCTAGCCTGATGTGATGGCCAAGAGCTGTTAGCTTATCTTTTTTTATGACTGTAAGAGGGACCAACCACATGAACAATAGTTTGTTCAATAATAAAGACAAAAAAAAAAGCTGGTAAAAATTAGCTCTTTTAAAAGTCAATTTTTTCAGAAACAGTGCAGTAAGCAGCACTTAACATTTTGCCAGACCCAAAAAAGTAAAACAATTACTATTTCTCCACAGCAAAAAATGGTTTTCAATTAATTACTTTAAACAACTTTTAAACTGAGAGAAAAAAAAAAAAAAGAGCACTCTCATTTAAAAAGTATAACATCGTCCATTAAAACACCCAACTCCTACCTTTAGAATAACTTTCCTGAACAGGAAAGTATCATTAAGAACACTTTTTTGTTAAATGCAAGATTTTTTTTCCCAAAGGGGAACATATCTGCCCAGCATATGGACAGCACAAGCCAACAGTCAATCCTCGAAATCCTCAGAAAAGTGCAGTGCACACTTTGTTGGCAAGAAAGTTCTTAAGGACTTGGCACCCAAGCCTATCTTTTAGTCAGCTCAGCACAACCTGAATGACACAGTGGGTACTTGGAAGGTGCCATGAACCTTTGGAAGCTGGCCAGCTGTTATAGCCTGTGCAGGATGTAACTTGTATAAGGCTACTGCAGTAGTGATTAATATGATGAACATTAGAGGTTACGCTACTAACTGACCAAGAAACCACTTGTGACGCATGAGCAGGAAACAGCGGAGGTGGTCAAGAATTGGCTCCTCCAAGGAAGCAACTGGCAATAAGAACATAACTAGTGGAAAATGCCCATTTGCCAAACTCTCATGGCCTCCCAAGAAAGGGAGTAAGAATGGGTATCCCTTCTTACTGATATGCCATATTACAGCCATATTGCTTGTCTAGATGGCAACAGCTCCCAGGGTAACACAGCCCTGAAATACTTGCAATACAAAGAGGAAGGTCCTCTTTTCCACAGCATTCATGTGCAGACAGGCCTTGGTCTGTGATCCCATACCTTGTGGTGTTTTCAGGGTCAAGATAGTCTATCCACCCTACAGCAGAGGTAACTTTGGTAATGGTCACATTAGGGATAGAGGCTTGAAAATTTGGTTCTGCCCAAAGAAATACTGGATTTTCAAAATATGACAATTTATGTGGTCTTTACACTTCTGAGATACCCTGAATGGGAAGCCTGTGAGACTGGCCAGCAGTTCCCACTTGTGACGCCCATGCCCTGGCCCAGCAATCAAGGTGCCTCAATCCTCTCCACTAACACCAGAGAGGGAGTCTCGTATATGAGGAAAGGATAACAAATACACACAGTAAAGTGCAATTACCCTTAAGAGCACACAGAGATCACAGTCAGTCCGGGGCTGGTCGCTCCCCAGGTCCCCAATAAGACTTACCACTGGCACAGCTATAGGGTCCAGATTTCAGCCTAGTAGGCAAGCTAAAATCTCCAGCACCCTCTGTCCAACCAGTGCTTCGTGTCCCTGCCCAAGTAGCTGACAAACACACACTTTGAGATAAGAGTTTACACAACCACACAGACACTTCTGGGGAAGGCTGGCACAGGTTCTCCAGCTGTGCCCCTTTTACCCAGACTATACGGTAGTACCAGCTGCCACCACCCACTAATAATTATCAGCTACTCAAAGGTCCTTAAAAGGGTGTCCAATTATTAGTGTGCATTATTATTATTCAATTGGTAGATGTGACTAAACAGTCTCAAGGCTTATTAGAGTGACCTGGTACAGGATCCTTATATACATGCAATGTACGCTTAGAGCTTAACTTATCTCCACAAAAAACAGCCACAGTTGAAAGGGTTTAAAACTATTTAATAATAAATACTAAAACCACAAAACAATACTACTACAACACAGCGCTAGTCAAGAGTTCGGATATCACAGAGAAATACTTAAAACAATACAGTAGGAACGTTCTGATATGAATACAGAAAAACACAGTCTACTCTTTCTAATTCTAGCTATTTCTACAAGAAAACACACCAAGATAACTTACTTACATAGAGCATAAGGCACTGCTATGAGTTGGATGTCAAGACAAAAATGCTTAATGATTTCTGGTTCTCCTGTTTAAATTGAAACTCCAGTTCTGCTAAACATTACATCATCTTTTACACCTGCCTGGTGTTCCCAGGCTGACAGAAACTGCATTTACATTATTTTACACTTAGAGCAATAAAAGACATTCTACATGTAAATTCTGGTCATTAACTTTAGCATTAAAACAATAGGCAGGATGCTTACACCAGACTCATCAACTTCAAATTCTAACTTCAAAGGAAGAGAAATAAAGTAATTCTAATGTCAAAGGACCAACAAGAAATGCTTGACATAACTTTCTTTACAGCAGAGGGCAATGTTGCCACATTGTTTTAAGTTCAACATTCGTATTTACAAATGATAGAATTATCTGCACAATTCTATCTGCTAGGCTGGCAGCCTTCACCCATCTCTACCAGTCTTCACACCACTAAACCCAGTGAGTCCACTGTAGCACTCTCAAGTGGTACCTGGCATTAAGGATTAAGTACACCATTGCTGCCATTACACAGAGTATTTTATTTAATGTTTGTTGATCTGGAAAGTTCAAATGGGCCCAAGCCCTTTTTCAGTAGAGGTTTTGGGGAAAAACCCCAAACAGAATAAAAATAGTTACAAACAAATTATACAATACAAAAGCTCCTACAGTAGTGGCACATACAAGGGTAACAAAAAAAAATACAGATAATCAAGAATAGTCAGAACAGTTGACTATACAAGAGAAGAAGGAAAGTGGAAGTATTTATCATATACAGATTGAAAAGGAATGATTAAGAGAGAAGTGAACTTAGAGTAGGATGAAGCAGAGAAGTTCAGAAAGAAAGAGAAGGAAGAAGCACAGAGAAATAGACAGGAGATGTAGCGAGAGAGTATTTTTATTTTACATTTCTTAACCGGGCTAGTCCAACTGGATATATGTCCATTTTCAGTAGAGGCCCAGGGAGATAAGCTCCACAAAAAGAATAGCAACTTCAGGTACAGTAATTATACAGACTAGAATAAGATTGTTATACAGCAGCATAGAAAAATTATAACGTAACATTTAAAAAAAAAAAAAAAAAGTCAAAAAAGCAAATATTGGTATATATATATTAGGTAGAAACAAGTTCATACAGTCAAGAAGTTTACTATAGAAGTATGTAGTCTGTAATGGTTCCTATGAAAAAGTAAGTTTTACAGACTAATTAGCTTAACAGGTCCTACTCTCTAAGGTTGAAGAAAGAGTTTAACATAAAATAGCAATAGTGAGATAAGTAGACAGCAGACCTAACTGGAGGGGATTATTAGTCTTCGTAACTACATGGGCATAGCCAGTGGATTTTGAGGTCATAGTCGGAGGGGATTATTAGTCTAGGTAACTACATGGGCATAGCCAGTGGATTTTGAGGTCATAGCCGGAGGGGATTATTAGTCTGGGTAACTACATGGGCATAGCCAGTGGATTTTGAGGTCATAGCCGGAGGGGATTATTAGTCTTGGTAACTACATGGGCATAGCCAGTGGATTTTGAGGTCATAGCCAGAGGGGATTATTAGTCTAGGTAACTACATGGGCATAGCCAGTGGATTTTGAGGTCATAGCCGGAGGGGATTATTAGTCTGGGTAACTACATGGGCATAGCCAGTGGATTTTGAGGTCATAGCCGGAGGGGATTATTAGTCTTAGTAACTACATGGGCATAGCCAGTGGATTTTGAGGTCATAGCCAGAGGGGATTATTAGTCTAGGTAACTACATGGGCATAGCCAGTGGATTTTGAGGTCATAGCCGGAGGGGATTATTAGTCTAGGTAACTACATGGGCATAGCCAGTGGATTTTGAGGTCATAGCCGGAGGGGATTATTAGTCTAAGTAACTACATGGGCATAGCCAGTGGATTTTGAGGTCATAGCCGGAAGGGATTATTAGTCTAGGTAACTACATGGGCATAGCCAGAGGATTTTGAGGTCATAGCCGGAGGGGATTATTAGTCTAGGTAACTACATGGGCATAGCCAGTGGATTTTGAGGTCATAGCCGGAAGGGATTATTAGTCTAGGTAACTACATGGGCATAGCCAGAGGATTTTGAGGTCATAGCCGGAGGGGATTATTAGTCTGGGTAACTACATGGGCATAGCAAGTGGATTTTGAGGTGTTAAGTTGCTTTTTGAAAAGCAGTATAGAAGAAAGGGATGAAAGTTCACTGGGAAGCAGATTCCAAGTTTTACCCACGGTGTTGGAGAACAGTGAATCCCCAGCCTTATTTTGGATTTAAGTGTGGTTACTAGTACTTTATTTGGTGAGCCAAGGGTTGTAAGATTGTTACAGGGGGTGAAAAGGCTAGTAAGTATCGAAGTATTACTGGGATGATAAAGGATCTTGTGGGCAATAATAAGTTGGTGAAATAGAGTAGGAGGGAGGGAAAATAGATAGTAGAGAGACTCCTATCAGTTGAGTGAGCAAAGATCAACAGTGAGGTGTAGTGAAGCAAATCCTTTAAAGATGTCAGGAAAGCGGGAAGGAATCAGCCAGGTATAAGGCAGGAGCAGAGCCAAGAATTAGACAGGGAAGATCTGAGAAGAAATTTGAACTGTAGGTGATTTGATGTGCTAAGTATGTTTTGGGGGATTGAGTTCATGTTTTGCAATGCAGATGGAGTAGAGAGAATCACCAGAAAAGTTTTTCGCTTTTGTGACTTGTAAGAGGCACTTGTCAGAAGATCTAAGTAGTCTTATTATATTGGAGTGGAAGTAGGTTGTGGATTGCAGGACACTTGTCTGCGAGATAAAGTATGCCATGGGCCATAGTGAGTTTGGTGTATGTGAGGCAATTGCGGAGCTCAAAGCCAGTTTAGTTGGCGTAGGGATTGGGTAAAACCATCACAAAAGCTACTATCTCCAAATGGATTAGAGATTGTATAACTCAGGCTTATTCTTCTTCGAATAAACATCTATCAAAGCTCACTCTTCATTTCCCACTATAAAATAGTGATGGGATCTATGATGAGAGTTGGTGGCGAATCTGGCAGTTTTGTTGTAGCAGGCATCTAGTTTTGCCAGGTCTGTTTTGTACAGGTTAATGACAATGGGTAATGCATAAAGAAGAGTAGACATTAGGTGTGTTCTAGCAATAGATTACCTTGTGGATTCAGTGAGTACCTGCAAAGGGGCAGTGGAAACATTTGACAAAATCTGAATGAGAGTGACCTGGAGAGGAATGACTTTGTTAGAAGGAAAGTAAGCTTGAAAAGGCAGTGTATCAAAGTTATGCTGGGACTTGACAGTGTTCATGGTATCCCTTAAGGATGTGAACTCAGGCGGACGAATCTCTCTTTCATGGTTATAATACAGGGGACAACTTGGATGCCCTACAATCTTAGCCATGCTGCAACTACCAACAAGTACTTTATGAACACTCTACAGACTGCGAGAGACCAAATGGCTGTGTTTGAACTGGGCATAACTATTTCAAAGGTAGAAGTGGTGAACTCTCCTTAACTTAAGTGCTGCTTTGATGTGGAAATGAAAATCCTGGAGGTCCAAGGACCATATTCAGGTTCTTTCAGACAGATGGGGAAGGACTGACTGGAACAAGACCACAACTTTGCTGGGTGGAAACTGCCAGAGGCTGCCCAAATCTAGAACGGGGCTGAGGCCTTTTATTTTTCATACCCAGGAAAACAAAAGTGTAGCCATTATTGACCTGGTGGGACCGGTTAGATAGCCTTTTGGTAAGCAAGACTCAACAACTACACTTCCCACAGCTGTTTGATGGGGGTGGGATTTCTTGCAGGGGAAGGGAATACAGTCTAAAGGGGGGGGGAGAGAGTGGCAATGTCCAACCTCTGGACATGACAGCCCCCACCTACTTGTCCTGAGTAATGGGCATCCTCATGGCCAAGTGACAACAAACTGCCTCCAGAGTGGGATAGTTGGGCAAGATCTTAATCTTAAAATTAATAATTAATAATAATTAATAATTAATAGATCTTAAAATCTTAAGAGGCAGACTTTGGGCTCCAGCTGTGGGAGCAGAGTATTCCTGACTGTTTCGCTAAACTGGACTACCTTTGGGGCTGGCGATTGCTCTGTATGTTGCCATGAACTTTCCGACCTCTTACAGAACATCTTTAAACTGTTGCTGGCCTTGTTGAAACCCTAAGTGGCATGAGCTCCACTGCACTTGTAAGAAGCTGCACTGGGAAGCATCAGACTTTATACCAACAGCAGTGAGAGTTTTGCCCTCCTACTGTTGCTGTTCAAGTCTGGCTTTTCCTGCTAGTCTTTCATAGCCTCGGTAAAATAAGTGAGGTGTTGCCAGGAATAGTGCCATACCACAAAGCCACTGCCAGTCATCCTCACCAAGTTTGTGGTACAGTCTCTGCCAGGTGCATGGTTAGGACAGAAATCAGTGATAGATTTGAAATCTGAAACACTGACAACCCATCCAGAGTCCAGACAGTTTTCTGAACCAGCTCCCTCTGACTGTGTGTGTGTGTGTGTGTGTGTGTGTGTGTGTGTGTGTGTGTCTCTGTGGTTATGTCCTTCAAGGTGAAAATCATGTAAACCTTATCCACAGCCCGATCAACACTCAAGATTCTATACATGGCAGATGGATAGCCAGGCACTAAATGAGTAGGAGCCTTCTTTAATGTGGTAGAAACAAAAATGCAGTCCATCTCAGCAGTCTGTACAAAGCAAGTCCAGTACTTTGACGGTCAGAAGTTTCTTTCAAGCTGTCTAAGCTACCACCTGAATCATCCTGTCAACTTGTGTGAAGTACCTAGGTGGAAGATGTAGGAGACTGGAAATTCCTGAAAGAGGTGTTCTGATGAAGTAGTTTCTGGGGTCCATCCCACTTTAAAGGACAGTTACGGGAAACCACATATTGTCTCTTATTCTACTGTATTTCCCTCTCTTCCCAACGATTGAATCACTTAAAAAATCTATTCAGTCATCATAAACCATTTTTTCCCATGGTTTTCAGCCGTTACCCTAGAATGTTTATCGTTACAACAAGCCATTTATAAATAAAACTTACTCTTGCGCTTGCTGGAGCCCTCGACAAGTCACCCATCGGTAACAGTGAAGTTACCTGCTGAATGTATTTATTCACACCCACTCTTCAGCTTTTCGCCCAGGTAACATCCACTCACTAATTATTCACACACCCTTCCTAATTATTCATGCCCCCTTCATCACGTGCATTGACTTGTGCCCTTATTTGTGCTAAAAACACCCTTGGCTATAACCAGGAAATTATTTTTCATTAATCTGTTGCTGCACATCCTTGTTTACATAACGGCTTGTTCAGTTTCTCCGGACTTGCTGAAATATACTGCTAGAGCTCCATTTTTGGGGGGATTTAAAAAATAGTTATTAGTTCTCAGACTGCTTCTGGCTCGTGCTGCCTTCTTTTACTGTGTGAGTTTACCTAAATACATATATACTGGGGTAAATAAACTAACATTTGTTTTGACCGTACAGGAATTCTTTTGTGCTATACAGATTGGTAATACCTGTTTAATGAGCACCCAGTTAAGGCTTCCCGTGATCGCTTTGTAATGTGTTTTTTCTTAGGATGAACTTAATTTATGTAGGATTGTCACACAGGCTTTCTGCTTACTTATGTTCCATAGTCTTACTTAAATTATTTTATACAAGGTAATGCCTTTTTTGTGTGTTTAAGTGTGGCATTTTATTATAAAGAGAATGACTGCAAGAATATTTCACTTCTAATTATTACTTTAATCTTTTTTGCATGGTACTCTAATAAAAGTAAGTATTCCTTACAAAGGGATTTCACTGTAATGCATATGCAGCTTCATTCAAGTAAGAATTTTGGCAATTTGAGTTACAAGAGCTGTAACAAGTGTTTGCAGTCAGCACCAACAAGACATCTCTTTTTTTAAAGCATCAAACTGAACTGCCATAACTTCATCAGTTGGGGAAATGTTTCTTTCCTGTGCTTCTGCATACTTGATCATATTCCAGAAGGTGGCATTTAGGAAAACGTTTCATTTTGATGCTTAAACATGCCTAAACATATTACTTAAGTGATTGCAAGGATAGTTGTTTAGGTGTTCATTTATAGTGCTTGTGCATATTTGGACAAATTAGTGAAGAGCTCACTTGAGGAAATGTTTCATTTTGGTAAATGTGCATATTTGGACAAATTAGTGAAGAGCTCAGTTGGGGAAATGTTTCATTTTGGTGTTTGTGCATACCTGGACATATTATTGAAGGATTATTATGCTAAATCTTTCACACTTGTGCATGCTGGGACAAAGGAATGAAGATGTCACAAGGTTAATGCTTTAGTTTTGTGGTTGCGCATACTCTGACTTATTAATGATGGTTCACTTGGGTATATTTTTCATGTTCATGCTTACCTGAAACATATTAAAGAAGGGCTCGCTTAGTTACGTTTGATTTTTGTGATTCGGCATACTTGGACATATAATGGAGGTGTTTGCTAGTGTACATGTTTGATTTTTGTGATTCGGCATACTTGGACATATTAATGAAGGCGTCACTTGGCTAAATGTTTCAGTTTTGTGCTGCTGCATACTATGATGCATTACTGATGGTGTCACTTGGGAAAATGGTTCATAGGATAGGCTAATGGCCCTTACAAGCCTAGCCAAGTTTTACTCTTATTTCCACAATCAGCACCTATCACCTCTGTCCAAGAGGGACATAGGTGGAACCCCTGGGGTGAATTTATGGTTACCCATCCAATCGTCCAGACTGCATTTGAAGACAGCCAATGAGGTGCTCTGCTTGACAAAGCAGGAGTCTGTTCCAAAGGTATGATAAGATCTGGGAGAGAAATCTGTCCCTCCAGCAGGTTCTATTAATATCACATACCAGGTTGAGGCCATTAGAGAGAGTAAGCCATGTTCCATTTGACTTACGGATATGCAGCATTTCCAATAAAGCAGGGTCAAAGACTGCCTTATATGCAAGGCAGAGATTGCCTCAGAGTAGTCTATATGAAACAGAATGACCGTGATTTCAGACCATCCTCGTAGGACAGATGCTGAAGCCATTAAAATTTCCTTGTGAGGAACCTTTGTGGTCTCTCCAATTGCTGCAAGTGCTTGAAAAGGTACGTACCAAAAGGGGCACTGTACTCAATTACTGGCCTGATGAAGGAAAAGTACAGGGAGGTTATAAATTATTTTTTTCTGGAGGCAATGCCTTTACTTATGAAATGAGCAATATAGAATGCCCTTCTTACCACTGTGGAGACATGGTGATCAAAGGGTAAGGTGGTAAGGTTGCTGGCAACCAGTGTGCCCAGGTCTCTCACCACTGACTGCATAGTTAGTGTGTTGTAAGTAGTTAGCAGGAGCATCACTCTTACCGAAAGGTATTGATGATACATTTTTTTGCATCGAGTTTAAGGACGTGACTTTGGCACCAGTCATTTTTTTGTGTAAAACCCTTTTGTAGCATGTTAATATCTGGAGATTCTAGGACTGCTACCAGTTTGCAGTCATCAGCAAACTTGGTCAGCCACAGACCTTTAGTTTTAGCTTTCACTTCAGAGAAATATATTCCAAACAGCAGAGGTCCCAGGACTGATCCCTGTGGAACACCACTGGTCTTTACAGGTCTGCTGTTGGAGGTGGATTCCCCTATTTTGTCTATATGGATTCTATCAGTGAGCCAGTTAGTGACTCATCTGATGATATACAGGTTGATACCTAGCTGGGTGAGTTGGTCAATTATGCCTGAGTGGGGGATAGTGTCAGAAGCCTTGGTTAAGTCTAGGTAGGCTGCCTGCACAGATTTCCCCTCATCAAGGGCCATGGTGACTGTCTCGAAGAAGTCCATCAGGTTTAACAGGCATGACCATGCTGATGCTTGCCCATGCCTAAACATATTACTGAAGAGATTGCTTGGGTAACTGCTTCATTTTTAGTGCTTGTGCATATTTGGACAAATTACTGAAGGGATCGCTTGGGAAAATGTTTCTTTTTGGTACATGTGCATACTTGGTCATATTGCGGATGGGGTCACTTGGATAAAAGTTTTCATTTTGGTGTTTGTGCATACCTGGACATATTAGTGAAGGATCTGTAGGGCAAATGCTTCACGTTTGTCCTTGTGCATGCCTGGACATAGAAATGAAGGGGTCACTGGGGTAATGTTTTATCTTTGTGGTTGTGCATACTTGGACATATTACTGAAGGGTCACTTGGGTATATGTTTCATGTTTGTGCTTACTTGGACATAGTAAAGAAAGGCTCGCTTATTAAATGTTTGATTTTTGGTGCTTGTGCATACTCGGGACACATAACGAAAGCATGCGTCTCAACCACTTTGCACAAGAAATCTGGACAAAGCCAGAAATAATTGGGAACAAAGGACCAAAAATAGGGACACTTTTTAAAATACTGCTCTTACAAACTTAGAAAATTGATAGAATAATAGGCTTTGCATTAGCATGAATTTTCTGAAGGATATGAATTCTAAAACTCAAATGTTTGCCAATATTTTCTGACCTCAGTCGTCAATGATTTGGCAGTGACTTGCAAATTTCAAGAGGAACAGACCAAAAATATGAAGCAAAAATCTTGACATTCTGTGAAAATCTGGACAGTTGAGAGTTAGAAATGAAAGTGTTTGCTAATGTACATGTTTTATTTTAGTGATTCACCATCCTTGGACATATTAATGAAGGTGTCACTTGGCTAAATGTTTAATTTTTGTGCTGCTGCATACTGCGACATATTGCTGATGGTGTCAGTTGTGAAAATGGTTCATTCTGATGCTTGCACATGCAAAAACATTTTAATGAAGGATTGATTGGGTATGGTTTCATTTTTAGTACTTGTGCTGGGACATAGCCAGTGCTCAGGCTTTGGTTGAATAGGATGCCTAATGGTGCTGACAGCAAATGCCGGAGTTCACGTAGGATGCAGCCAGGGATGTTGTCTGGTCTAGGAGGCTGTATTTTTTGCCTTTGAGAGGGCATTAAAGATCTTCTTCCTCATGATGAGGGGAGGGGGGCAGGTGTTGGGGATGTCCTGGTTTACTGATGGTGGGGACCTGGGTGAAGTTTTCACAGAACCTGTCTGCTAGCAGGTTGGCTATGTCTACTGCATTTGTGTATGCGGTGTTCTTGACCACCAGTTCAGAGCAGATTTGAGATTGCAAATTTATGTGTAGAAGGCTTCTCGGGGTCATTAGTGATGACCAGCTACAATTTAACATACATGTTCAAAGTAACATTAAGAAAACCAAACAAGAACTTGGACTCTCCTACAGGAATAAAATCTTCCTATCCAGTAAAGCCAAGACAGCCCCATGTCATGGCTATGTAGCCCCAACCCTTCTCTATGGCTCTCAAATCCTCACCAACTTACAAACTACACTTTTCTCTAAACTAGAGTCCACTTACAACAAGGTGGCCAAATTTGCTGCCGAACATCCCTACCATTCCCATCACTACTCAGAGCTTAGGAAACTAAACTGGTTAGAACTTCACAACCTTCTATTCTCACAGCTCCAGATAATTCATTCTGTACTGCACCAGCCCTCTTTCTGACCTAGCATTACCTCTAGCTTCCCTTACTCCCCACTTAGAACACTTCGGAGCTCAGAACAACATCCCCTCTCTATATAAAAGCCAAAACTCAAAATTGGCAAGAACCTCTACAGCTATTCCCTAGCCAAGAGCTGGAATAAACTTCCCCTGGACATTCAAAAAATTAAGCCTAAACACCATTTCAGAAACGCAGCAAAAAAACATCTCAGCAATACATGGCTAGGTCAGTGTAATCAGCCCCCTGAATGACCTCTCTTGCCCCACACCTTTCTTCCCTACATAGGTCACCCCACTGCTCTTCTCCTGTAAAACTCCACTGCCAATCATGAGTGGACAGATGATCCGCTGTGGTGACCCCTAACCGGGAAAAGCCGAAAGAAGAATTCTACCAGATGTACTTATCAATCTTTTTGAATCTATTTGTCAACTGTTATCCCATCATAATTTTACTCCTAGTAACTATTGATTATGTAGCTATGTATTATGTGTATGCACTTAGATATATTTGTGAAACTTTTCTCCCCGGGTCTCTACTGAAATAGGGTTCTGTCTGGCCCAGCTGGAATAACCCAATCAACAAATGTCAAATAAATAAATGAGGCCTTGTGATTGTCCTTAGTGGATGTGGCCAATCTGGATTACAGGTTAGCCTTAGAGGATTTCACCAGCGACTGTATTTGCTTGTTCAGGCAAAGGAGAGATTGCTTCCAACTTGGTACCTGCTCCTTCCAGGTCATGGGCAGCAATTGTTTCCTTTTATTACAGAGTTTGTTTATTGCTTGTGTCCACCAAACAGGTCTACTGTTCCTTGAGGAAGATGATTTGGTCCTGTCAGGTATTGCTGAGTCCATGCAGCTATGTAGGTGCTCATACAGTTTTTTGGTGTAGGCTTGGACATTAGTGCTAGTTCCAACTGAAAGGACGGTGTCAGTGAAGCTGCTTATATCTGCTCTCATGGGGTTGTAGTCAGCATTCAGAAAAGTTTTTTTTGTTTGACCCTGACAGGGGGGGGCAGTGGAGATGGTGACTTTGAAAGCGATTGCATTATGGCTGGATCTTACCAAGCAAGGAGGATGACGCTTTAGGGGTGCTACAGTTGCTACTCATGTTGGTTAGTACCAGGTCCAGAGTATTTTCACTGTTTACAGTTTCAGGTCCAGCAACAGTAAACAGGAAACGTTAACTGGCACAAGAAAACACTGCTCTCAACCTTGGATACCGCTTTATGGACTTGCTCATGGGACAGTTTGAAGCCGTGTACACAAAACTACATAGATTAGTGGACTGTTGACATGTGGGTGTTTCAGGAATTTGGGGCTATAGGG
Organism: Protopterus annectens; assembly: GCF_019279795.1. Classification (NCBI taxonomy): domain Eukaryota; kingdom Metazoa; phylum Chordata; order Ceratodontiformes; family Protopteridae; genus Protopterus; species Protopterus annectens. The sequence continues at coordinate 58,616,664 of NC_056747.1, read as the reverse complement.
ATATCAACATTGCTTCTCTGCTAGTAAAATGCAATGAGCTCTGTGTCTCACTAAGTGTTATCAAACTGAAATAGTTCTGAGCATATGGGAGTATGAAAAGATACTACTATTACAGACTGTTATTCATTTTAATTTTGTAATTTATAGGCAGATTTGTTTATTTATTTATGTATTACATTTGTTTACCGGGTAGTATCAGTCTGGGCAAGAAGCCCATTTTCAGCGGAGACCTGGGGAGAAAAGCTCCTGCCATACAGTAGAGAATTCTAACAAACCTATCAAATTTAACAAATATTAATAATGTTTGATTTGTATCAGTGTATACTTCAAAAGCAAAACAATTTATGGTAAAGACATGAAATACAGTTTCAAAACACTATACTTGACCAAACATTTGTTAAAAGGAGACATATTTTAACAGTGCAAGGAATGGTTCAATATAAGGTTGGTGTGCTTGCCTAGGATTTAAGACCACTCTAGCATCTAATAAGAAATGAAGCAAAACATTAGCTATGAGGACATAAACAGTAGATAAGGGATAGTGCTAGTTAGGAGAAAGTTGTTCCATAGGTAGGTACTAGGCTATTGACCCTAGAGTCTATATAAGCCTAGCCAAAAAGGTACCCTGGCTTTCGCCACCCAAGAAAATTATTTTCCTGTGCCCCTGTCGAGCAGAGCCACAAAAGTGATCCCTGGGGTGAATTTCCTTGCTTGGCAATTTTATAAGAGTACAGGGAGGTGCCTAGTGTGTTGTGGGGTTGGGTAACTTTTAACAGTTTGTTTGAGGACCTGAGAGATCTTGGATTAGGTTAGTGAGTGCGGGGCAGACATCGGGTTGGTGAGTTATTTTTTGGGCTATGGTCAGTTGATTGAGTGTTAACAGGTTTGGGAGTTCTAGCCAGTTGAGCTGGGAGAGTGCTGAGCACTGGTGGGTTCTGTATGGGTGGCCTGTAGCAAACTTGGCATTTTGTTATAGCAGGATTCCAGACTATTCTGTTCTGTTTTATGAACATTAGTAAATATTTGGGATCCATAGAGGAGAGTGGAAAGTAGTTGTGAACTGGCGGTGGCTTATCTTGCACTTTCAGTGAGATATGATTTGGCTTTATACAGGGTGCCTAGTTTGGTTGTGGACCTTTTGATGGGGAGGGTGATGTGGATATCAAATCTTAGGTTATCATCTATTGTGACACCTTGAAGTTTGGTTTGGTTTGGCTTGTGGGTTCTATAATGGTCTAGTTTGAGGAAAGTATTGTTAGAGGAGATCGGAATGTTTTTGGTTTATTATTTCTGAATACTATTATCTTGGTTTTATTAGGGTTTAGTATGAGTTGGTGATCAGTGAGGTATTTTTCTATATCCTGAAAAAAGTTTTCATTTTTGTTTATAGTTCCTGGGGAGTGGGGGCTGACCAAATAAGTATGAAATCATCGGCATACTGGACTATGGAGGCTAGTTGGGTTGCAGAGCTGATGTTATTTGTAACAACTATAAAGAGAAGGGGCCAAGTATAGAACCTTGAGGTACTCCAACAAAGACAGGAAGAAGGGGAGAAAATGTTGTTTTCCCATTTGGTAGTTTGCTGACGGTTAGAGAGATAGCTATGGAACCAGGAAAGGGCAGTTGGGCAAAGGCCATAGGAAGACAGTTTGTTGGGAAGGATTTGGTGGGAAACTGTGTCAAAGGTTTTGATATCAAGGAAAATAGACGAGACAATTTGGCCTTCGTTTATAAGACTTTGGATGGTGTTGGTAAAAGAGAGAAGGGCAGTGATCTGTGGTGGTTTTGTGTGTGTGTGTGTGTGTGTGTGTGTGTGTGTGTGTGTGTGTGTGTGTGTGTGTGTGTGTGTGTGTGTGTGTGTAAAACGAAAAATACCTACATGCACCATATGTGTAACAGACTGCCCATAGCTATTGTTTAAATGTAAGGTTATACTTGTTTACTTATTTTAGTAATTAATTACATATATATATTCTATTTATTTATATTGTCTCCATGTGCAGTTATGGTATTTGGCAGTAGGTGATGGACATATGCATATTTTTCCACTGTCCCTGGATTTGTGTTATCTGCATTATTTGCCTTCAAATTTTGGCCCTGTCCTTGAACGCATCAATACCATACAATCATTTGGCGAAATATTTCCTTTTGGTACTTGTGCATACTTGGGCACATTACTGAAGGGGTCACTGGCATACATGGTCATTTTGTTTGTGCATAGCTGGACATTTCATTGAAGGATCCTTAGAGTAAATGTTTCACATGGTTTCACTTGCACATAACCCATTCCCATCATGACTTTTCTTTCCTTTGATGCAAGATGAATGCTAAGATATCAGGAAGCACTATTAGGACACTGTGGGAGGTTCATGGCTAGCAGAGTCAGAACTGCTAACCCATTACTCTTTGACAAACCTGTTCTTCCATGGTCCGTTTCAAAAATCAAGCAAACTCATTTACATAGGAGTCCCAATGTCTGCAGTTGCCTTTCATATGAAATGACTCATTTCCTTGGATGTTTCTCCCTTCCTATCATAAGCAATGAGGGCCACTCTTATTCAGTTTGCTGGACTAGGTGTTTTGTGTTGCCCTTTGAAATAATGAGGTGTCAACTCTTAAATTCAGAGTTAGTTGTGTTTTGCTGGCTTAATTTCATTTGCATCAAATGTCTTTACACAGAGTGTCTGCCATTTGGTCTTATGTTGTTTTTTGCATTTTAATTTGAATGAAGCGAGCTCATCTGCTATAGCTTCACAGGATGTTTCCAATTGTACTAGGCCACTGCCTTTGTATATGCATGTGATCACTCCCTGCATCTTTCTCACTAGACTATCTGGTGGTGCCTTTTTGGATAAATGAATCCTAGAGCATGCTCGATGTAGTCATATGTAATTTGCACACTCCAATCAATAGTTTTGTCATTCTAACTATTTATTATGGTATAACAGTGAAATGGGGATTACAGCTGGTCTGGCACCTCCTTGTTGCATAGAAAGGTGTGTGTTTGTGTGCGTGTCTGCAAGCATGTATGTATGCCCGCATGATCTGTCTGGTGTGATGGAGAGCCGTCCGGACACCCCCTTGCTTACCAGCTGTGGAGAGTCCGGGGCTAGCATCCTGCTATCACCTTGGTTGACAAAGGCATTACAGCAGTGTTTTGCAAAGAGTTTGGTACACCTGCTGGCACTGTTTCACCGTTGCAAAATGTGTGTCAATAAGTATGCAAATGCCTGAATGGACTGCAGGTGGAGTGATGGGGGGCAGAAGGGTAAAAGTGTTGGATGTCAGAGTAGCTTATCTCACAAGTGTGCCTAATTTGCGCTTACACTTTTGCTCTGACATGGTAGAATCTATAATGAATTTTGAATAAGGTTTTGGGTTCTCGTGAACAAACAATGACATTTATGGCAATGCAGGACTATTTTTCATGAAAGGGATGCCAATTCATGTCTTACTCTGTGACCTTAACCAAATTAGTAGTACTGCTACTTAGAAAAGGTTTATAATTTGGAAGCTTTCGCCATGAGTTTGTCCTGAAAGGACAAGAGATATGCTTGAAAGTATACAACCAAAAAAAAGGCTGTGTGAAGCCATACTTACAGTAGTTCTCACATAAGAGGCTAAGGAGGCTGTTAGAAAAAACAAAACTATTTAATTGTTAGGTAAAGTTTGTCACTACACAAGATGCTTCATGTTATGCTATGAAAGGATAACTATGCAAAAATAACCATGTGACCAGCCAGAAAGCACTACACAAGCCAACAAATATTTCACTGTGTACATTTGAGAAAACGGACATATTGGCCAAAACGGTGGATAGAGATTAGTGTTTTTTTTTTCCCCTTCAGATCTCCTGGGATAATGCTAGTCAACAGTAAGAAAAAAAAAAGAGCCATTAGGGAACAGTTTTAGTGGCACACCAGGCTGAGATTTGTTGGATGTCTATTGTCATGCAGGGTTAGTAATTAGCTGAACCTAGCCTAGCTGAAAATGTGAGACTCTGGCTCATTGAAGGAGGGGAGAGGGGAGGAGTAACTTGGTCAGGAACTGGCAGTAACAAAATTGCTCAAAAAGTCCTTTTTATCTCAGTAATTTGTTGACACCTTTGCAAGCTTCTTTCAGAAAAAAAGTGTAGTACATCAGTAGGAACAACATTTGTAAAACTCAGTGCAGAACACTCAATGACACGATCTACTGACTGTTAAACTTGGCAATATTTTTCAGGTTTTCCATTCTAAGTGGATGGAAGTCTGATCTGACAGCAAAGGGTGGGGCTAATTGTTCCCACAATCAGGGTTGTCATACTGCATTTTGGGACAGATTTAGCCTTCCAAAGGAAAATTCTCTCATCAGGATGTCTGCCCCCATGAGGGCAGACAGGAGTAAAAAACAAATTTAAGAACAAATACTTTTTTGGTTGAAAGCAGCTTTGGGAGGTGCAGAAAATCGTGACTAGATAAAAAAAAATATGTTTTTTCATCATTTACCCGTAGTGGTCCTTTAGTATGATCAGCCTCCAAAATTTCCCAAAACATAGGGTCATCTGGAGGGGACGGGGTAACACATTTCCTAATCCTCATTTATGTCCTGGGTAGGGGACTTCAGACAGTAAAGGTGCTTCCTCCTGCACGTTGACTCTCTTCTTGATCTCAGACGGGAAGGCTCAAAGCAGTAGTAGACCAGTCTTTTCTAGACCAGACACCTGCATAGTGCTGACACAAACAATCCCTCTGTCCTCTGCAGAAGGGGGTAGATGGCTGAAAATGCAGTCACATATAGCACCAAAGTCCAGGCATCCGCATCATACCAAATCCCCCCACATTTTCTCTATCCTCCATGGAATCACATTCTCTCTGTCCTCCAGAGAATAGGGAGTTGAATAGCCAAGAAATAGAAGTTATGTTCTTACCATAACGTTCCATGTTAGTTGTCTTCTTCTCGCCTTCTTCTTGCTGGATGGGTTCCACTCTAAAGCTCGAGTTGGTTAGGCTCCTATATCCCACAATGCTAGGCGAGAGTTACCTCAGATCTCGTTTGTAAGCTAACCCCAGCTTATGATAGTAACAGTATAAAACAGAATAACTATAACAGAGTCCACCTCTAACAACAGGTAGAAGAAGGGTGACCTACATCCTGAAACAAGAAATATGCATAATAGCATATAGCTAAGAAAGAGGTGGTAGAAAGAGAGGTCACGATCACAACTCCTCTAGGTCTGTCCAGGCCAGGGGAAGGAGGGTGGGGCAAGAAGAAGCGAGAAGAAGACAACTAACATGGAACGTTATGGTAAGAACATAACTTCTATATGTTAAGTTGTCTATCTCTTCATTCTTGCTGGATGGGACCGGCCCCTAGCACCTTGTCCCGGGTGGCCTAACGGAACAGACTCCTGAGAACAGTGGAACCAAAATTAGCTCTATGCCTAGAAGCTAAATCCAACTTATAATGGGAAATAAAAGTGTGAGGAGTAGCCCAAGTAGCCGCTGCACAAATGGTGTCAATAGGCAGTCTGTCTTGGAAGGCTAGAGAAGTAGCCAAAGCTCTGGTGGAATGAGCTTTAGGTTTATTAGGCAGTTTTTGGTGTCTAATCTCATAAACAAGGGTAATCAGAGATGTTAGCCATCTGGATAAAGATACCTTTGAAACTGGAAGTCCCTTTCTGCTTTCCGCATAGGAGACAAACAGCTGATCAGATTTTCTGAATAGTTTCGTCCTGTCCAAGTAGTACCTTAATTGACGATGAACATCCAGGTAGTGTAATTTTGTTCAGACCTATTTGAATACTCCGGAAAAAGACAGGGAGGTCAATGCATTGGTTTAGATTTGATGTTGAAACCACCTTAGGCAAAAGGACGGGTTAGTTCAGAGGGAAACTCTGTCCTTATGAAACACAAGGTAAGGAGAACGACAACTGAGTGCTTGAAGTTCTGAAATTCTTCTAGCTGATGTGATAGCCACCAGAAAGAGAGTTTTCCATGATAATAACTTTAAGGAACATGAAGCTGCAGGTTCGAAGGGGAAAGAATCAAAGAAGCAAGAACTAAATTTAGGTCCCAAGGAGAAGGAGGATTTCTTACAGGAGGTCTGAGAAGAAAAACTCCTTTCAAAAAGGCTTTGCAGAGTTTGTGGGACATTAGGGCAGATTCAGAAATACCCACATGGAAATTAGAAATAGCTGCCAATTGAACCTTAAGAGTAGATGGAGATGAACCTGCATGGAAGAGTTCAGCTAGAAAATCAAGGACTAGTTGGATGGAAGCGGTGAAAGGATCTATGTCCTTTCCTTGTGCCCAAAAAAGCGTTTCCACTTACTCAAATAAATCTTCGAGTGGAAGATTTATGGGAAGCTATCAAAATATCTCTAACAGAGTGAGATAATTGAGGAAGCCTGGCTACGGTTGGAAGTGGAGGAACCAAGCAGTGAGGTTCAGAGAGGGAGGGAGCGATGAAACTGACCCGACTGATGGATCAAAAGATCTGGAACTAGGTCCAGATTCCACGGTCGCTCAAAAGAAATTGATGTAGAAAGGGGAACCACACTTGTCGAGGCCAGTAAGGAGCAATGAGGATCAATGAGGCCTTCTGAGCGATAGCTTTCTGTATTACTTGAGAGATCAGTGGGAAAGGAGGAAATGCATACAGAAGTCCCCGGGGCCAAACTTGGACTAGCGTCCCTGCTGGGTTGGCCTGGTAAAGGGAATAGAGTGAAGTACTCTCTGCACTTGCTGTTTTGGGGAGTAGCAAAGATCGCAGCAAGGCTGACCCCACTTGAGAAAATATCTCTCACTACAGAGTCTTTCAGAGACCACTCGTGAGGCATGAGTATAGCTCTGCTCAACTTGTCCATAATGTGATTGAACTTCCGGGATGTGCGTTGCTATCAGAAAACGCTGAGAAGAAATCGCCCATTGCCACAGTCTGAGTGCTTCTCGACACAGGGGTATGATCTGGTTCCGCCTTGTTTGTTGATGTACCACACTACAGACATATTGTCTGTCTGGATTGCAATCGTTCCCAAGGGAAGAGAGTCTTGAAGGGCTTGCAACGCTAAAAGCACTGCTCTCATCTCCAGAACATTTATGTGCAAGTGGCATTCGTTTGGTTGCCATGTGCCCTGGACTGTCCTGCCCTGATAATGCCCCCCCCACCCGATCAGGGAGGCATCCGTTGTCAGAGTAGCAACCGGAGGAGGTGGAACAAATGGTCTCCCCAACAGGAGCTGGGGGGAAGACATCCACCACATGAGATGCTTTTTGCACGCCTGCGTGATCATAATGGTGTGAGACATTGGAAGTTGCTGGTATGACCATTGAGAAAAAAGCATCCACTGAAGGATCCGCATGTGGTATCTGGCCAATGGGAGGAGAGGTATGGCCGCTGCCATGATTCCCAACACCTTTAGAACTAACCTGGCCTTGGCTCTGTTGTTGTTGAGAAGAAGAGACACCAATTTTGAATGTCTGATGTCCTTTGGTTCGTTAGTGTTGCAGACATGTTTACAGTATCTAAATTTGCGCCTATGTAGGTAATAGTACGACAAGGCGACAAAACAGACTTTTCGCAATTTATTGAGATACCCAGTTCTTGACAGGCGAAAAGTGTAATCTCTGGCCATCAAAAGGAGATGCTTGGTGGGAGCTGTGAGGAGCCAGTCGTCCAAATATGGAAACACCTGGAATCCTTGTCGTCTCAGGTGAGAAGCTACCACTGCCATGCATTTGGTAAACACCCGGGGGGCAGTGGTGAGACCAAAGGGCAGGGCCCTGAATTGAAAGTGACTGGTTCCCAGCCTGAAGCGGAGGAATCTTCTGGAGCGCCTGTTCATTTTTATGTGATAGTACGCGTCCTGAAGGTCTATAGAGCACATCCAGTTTCCTTTTCCCAACAGGGGAAGAATGGATTGCAGCGTGACCATCAGAAATCTTGTTTTCTTGACCGATCTGTTCAAGATGCTGAGATCCAAAATTGGTCTCCAGTCCCCTGTTTTCTTTGGAACTAAAAAGAACCTTGAGTAGATTCCGGATCCTAGTTGGTCTGCTGGCACTGGCTGAATAGCTCTTTTTGCAAGCAGTTTTGAAATTTCCAAAGCTGCTATATCCCTTTGAGCGGGTGGAACATCTGGAAGGGATTTTTTTGACTGACTTGGAAAACGAAGAAAGGGGATAGAATAACCTTCGGAAATGATGGACTGTACCCATTTGTCTTGTGTCAAGGATAGCCAGGCTTCTGGGTACAGTGACAATCTTCCCCGCACTCCCTCGAAAGAGGGGCAGTCGGGCAACACCTCAGGGATGCAGAAAGGGCTTATCGGAAGACGTTTCTCGATTGCCCTGGTTCTGCGGACCCCCTCTGCCTCTAGGGCGACGTCTACCATTGTTGTTCCCCCCTCTGCCTCTGGCGGGAACCGACTCTGTCGTCAGGCTAAGTCCCTTGAGATTGTTTACGGAACCACATCTTTCCCCTTCTGGCCTTTGGGGTAAGGCCTAGAAGGAGTGGAAAAACGGACTGACGGCAGAAAGGGTCTTGCCATCTGTCTCGCACCTAGTCAGGGTTTCTTTCACTTGTGGACCAAAGGGATGATCCATCAAAAGGGAGTTTGTGAAAGACGTCTTGAAAGGTTCCAAAATTGCATAGCCGCATCCAGGCGTGCCTACGTAAGGCTACCCTGTTCCTGCGGCTCTGCTCGCTCCATCGGCCGCATAAGAGAGGCGCATGGAGGAGTTGGAAATAGAATTAAGGATAGCCAGCTGCGTGTTCATTTTTTCTTGAAACCCGCAGCTGTAGGGTCCTAGCATTTCACTCGCTTCTTTGATCAAGTCCCTTTGAAGACGAAAGTGAAATGGCACAGGTAATTCAGCGAACGATAGTAAATGTCGCTGAGGAGAACATCCGCTTCTATCCATGGACCTAGATTCCTTGTTAGGTGGATGGACAGGCACTGAAGGATCAGCCAGTTCCTTCTTTGTGGCGGCAGCTACCACCATAGCATCCACAGAGACTCCTTTTGATAAAAATTCCTTGTCTGCTGGAGCTGTGATGAATTTGGAGGGTCTCCTGGGAGTGGGGTCCACTGAATCAGGAGCCGTCCATGCCTTTTAGCAACCACCTGCATGAGGGGTCAAAGGGGGACACCCAGGAGGTGGAAGGACGAGAGCCAAACGCCTCAAGATACACAGATTCGTCCTCCGAAGGGTTGAGGGCTGGCCAATTTCCCTCTGTTTAAGGATCTCCAGAATGTCTGCAAAGAGACATCTTCAGAAGGGGAACGGGGAACCCTCAGAATCATCCAGATCTGTGTCGGACGTGATAGACTCAGGTGAGTCAATGTGCTTCCTCTTGCACTTCCTCTTCCGAGGGGCTCTTCTGCCAAATCAGGAGAGGCCTCGAAGAGGATGAAATCCCACAGGGGCTCCTGAGGAGTTGGCTCTCTGCGGTCCGGGATGAGGGAGTGAGTCGACTTACCCTGAGGCAGCATAGAGGGAGGGGCTGACGGAGCCGACTGTGGAGTAGAGCCAGGCTCTAACACACTCCGCATGACCTCGAAGCACCCCTGTCAGGCAGAGCCAGAGGTCCCCGCCCGAGGAGCTAAAGACCCCCTCGGCACCGACAGTGATGGCTCCGAGGCCGATGTCGGAGCCGAACTCACCAGCGCCAAGCACCGAGAGGAGAGGGGTCGGACAAGGGTCCGATGCCACTCACCCTCGGAGCCGACGAGGGAAGTCCGCCGAGATTCCTCCATGGAAGAAGACAATTGTCTCGGCTCCGAGGTGACCACAGTCTCGGTTCCGACCCGGCTCCGAGCTCAAGAGAGTCGAAGGAGGAAGGAGTTGATGGACCGGGACAGGCACCGACTGATGAGTCGGGCTCTGAAGCATCTGGGCCAGTGCCTCAGACTTGAGTAGTCGACTCACCACCCTCTGAAGGTCATGATCGGACAACCTCGATGACCTAGAGGAATGAGACCTTTGGCTCCGTTCAGACAGCAGGGGAGAACCTGGAGCCGAATGAACGGAGCCAAGAGAAGGTGACCTAGACCTCTTTCTGGTTGTCGGCTCCGAAGATCTTGTCGGAGCCGACACGGGTACCTCGATAACCTCGGCTCCGCCGAGCGAGGAGCCACAGAAACTGTGGACTGAATCTTATCGGCTCCAGCCGGAGCCGATAAAGGCAAGGTTGAACAACCTGAGGTCTCGGCTCAGAAGCCGGAAGACCTCGATGCCTTAGAGGGCTTCCCTGTTGAGACAGACAGGGAATCCTCAGGCTTCAACAAGCCTCTCAAAATGAGCTTGTTTTTTCTTTCCTGCAGGACCCTGGGGCTGAAGCCATGGCAGACAGCACAGGAATCCTGCAGGTGCAAAGGCCCCAGACAATAGACACAAGAAGTGTGAGCGTCTGTCAGAGACATTTTCTGACAGCACGCATCACACTTCTTGAATCCGGAGACCTTTGCTTCTTTAGACATAGCCTAACTGGTGAACACAAACACACACTCAAACACACCAGTTATACCCTGTCAAAAACACAATTATAGTAAAAATATACTAAAAATAAGTACAATAAGCAGTAGTACACTACACAAACACTCCCTAGGGAAGGGAAGGCCTAAGCCCAAGGGAAGAACTAAAAGTTCTTTTGACAAGAAACGGGAAGAAAACGACGTTCGGGCATAGAGTTTAATGCCCTACACTAATTTACGAATAATTAAACTAAAAAGGGGAAACAAGAGTAACTTTTTATAGAAAAAGCTAAAACTTACCAGGAACCGGTAGAAAACCAACCTCGAAGCTGTAGCGGCAAACGAGATCTGAGGTAACTCTCGCCTAGCATTGTGGGATATAAGGGGAGCCTCGAGCCGGTGGAACCAACTCTCGAGCTTTAGAGTGGCCGAGTCGGAGCCGAGGTCGGCTCCGAACCCATCCAGCAAGAATGAAGGCGAGATAGACAACTTAACATTACAGTAATTTGTGGTCCCTCAATTGATGCCATAATGGAATGGAAGCCAATGTCATGGGAGGATGCATGCAGGGTACTGGGACTAAGATCAGCACTGTAACTCATGCCACTATGGTCATTTATTTATTTATTTATTTAAATTTGTTGACCGGGACTGTCCGACTGGACGTGGGTCCATTTTCAGCGGAGGCCCGGGGAGAAAAGCTCCACAGTAAAATAAACAGACAGTAGTTACATTGGATTACATAGTGATTAACAATTTAACATAGAAATTACTTACAACATATTTACAGATGAAGAATATAGTACATCAGTAGACAACTAGAATCTTTATCTGTGAAGTACATAACAGGCATCAACAAATGTAACAATGAGAAGTTCCTGCTGTATAATAAGTACTAGGCTTATGAGCATCTGAGCTTGCTATCATCAAGGTGGTTAGTGGAGGTGAAAGAAAGGTAGTAGTTGGATGGGGTGGATGATATTAGAGTGGGAGTTGCAAGGGCATAACCAGCATGTTTTTAGGTGCGCTTTTAATAAAGTTTTGAAGTTGGTGCATGATGGTACGGAGGTAATTGTGGGTGGGAGTGAGTTCCATAATTTGGCTATGGCGCAAGAGAATTGTGCTTCACCAGCAGAGTTATTGGCTTTAGTGATCTGCAAGTGATTTTTGTTGCTGGATCTTAGTGGTCTGGTGGTGCGATAGGGTTGGAGTAGATTCTGGAGGGATGGGACATTTAGTGGATGGTTTACTAGTTTGTGGGTGAGTGAGAGTTGATACCACTGAAGGAGGTGAGGGAGTTCAAGCCAGCCCAGTTCAGCAAGTGAGAGACAGTGGTGACTACGGTAGGATGCCCCTGTGGCAATTTGATTTTGTTGTAGCAGGTCTCTAGCTTGTTTAGATCACATTGCCTTAGGTTGGTATATACTGGAGAGGCATAAAGTAGGGTGGAGATAAGGTGGGAATTTGCTATTGAAATCTTTGCTGCTTTGGTGAGAAATTGTTTATTTCTGTATAATGCTCCTAGTTTTTGTGGACTTTTTATGGTCATGGATATGTGAATGTCAAATTTTAGTTTATTGTCTATTTCCACTCCTAGCAATTTGGTGTGTTCAGTTGGGTATATAGTGGTGTTGTCTTTTGCTGTGATGTTAAAGTGAGAGTTGTTTTGAGTATGTTTGGTGGGTTGGAAGATGAGTAGTTTAGTTTTGTTTGGGTTGAGTATTAATTGGGCATCGGATAACCATGTTTCAACAGAGGAAAAGGCTTCCTGTGTGACTTTTTGCAGTTTGGGTAGGGACTGGGCTGAGCAGATGATGGTAGAGTCATCTGCGTATTGGATGAGTGTGCCATGTCATCTCTGAATAATCTGTAACCAAACTGGCCTCAACATTTTAAATTTATTTATTTAAACATTTTTTACTGGGAAAGTCCGAGTTGTTTTGGAGGCTGATGAAGTAGTTGACCTTCACAGATACATGTAGGACACTGACACTGATGGTCGAAAGGCTAACCTGGGGACAGAATGGTGAGTGAGACAAATCAAAACCAGACCTTGAAGCATCGATCCCCCAAGCCTTACTGTCAAAGGCTCTTCCAGTGGTGATAGCACAGAAGTTGGGAACCCTGCCACAAATGGCACTGTCAACACACTTACAGTTGAGATCAGAAGAAATAATTCCTACACTGAAGCCACACTCGATGCTGGTGAATTCACCGATGTAGATATGCAGGGCAAAGCAAAGGAGAAATTAGACAAAGAAGGCATTAGAGTCACTTAAATATTCACGGAAGAGGAGGGTTTGGACAACATGTGCTAGACAGACAGGCCTACAGATTTACTGTAATCGAGATCCACAGAGGTGCAAATGCAAGGGTCCTGATGTCCAAATCTAAATCTTACAAGCCACCAATGAGAGTTTTTTTGGTGGGGGGGGGACAGAACCAACCATCATGGAATAAGCAGCAGCTTCACACAATTTCAATACCATTAATCCCTCTGTGTTCTACTTAAAGGCTCTTGTCTTTTCTTTAATAAAGATAAGTTAACTGGGTGTACTCCTACATGTTACTGTTGTTGAATTTTCTGCTTGATAGGACAGCTTCAGTAACCAATCACATGCATTTTGACACTCCATGCTTGGACTGGGTACAGGCCAAGGATCTGGACATCTGTGCTAAGTTGGACAGGTTAATGGAGCTCACAACATGTTTACTGATTGACAATGGTGAAACTAAAGCTAGGAATGTTGTTCAAATAAAAGCTCATCTAGAAGCTTGCTCAAAAAATTTTAAGTTTAAACAGCTTTAAACCTTCAAATATCGCAGTAGAGAATATTTTGCCGATATCTCTAAATACAAGAGAATCATTTTCACTGTACAGACCAGGCTAATCTGTCTTGGGACAGAAATTATAGGAAAAATTTGCGACTAGTGGGTCTTACAAAAGGTACTTAAAGAAATGACTTTTTTTTTTTTTTTTGTGAAAAATATCTTATGGTCTTCTAAATCTCCCGCAATCAATGAAAGAGCCCACAGGTCTCGCAGACGGAAGGGAACAGCTGTGGCTCCACAAAGACAAACAAGTTTTTGTCTTTTTAATGAAGGGGATAAAAGACTCATCTAAAATGTGGCAAAAGAAAGACCTTTTCTACTAGGTGGTCAGAAAGTTCTCCATCAAGATTTTTCCAAAGAGGCCTTACAAGCCAGAAGATCCTATGCTGCTGTCAATCAGCTTTGCTATAAACATGGTCTCCCTCTGTACATGAAGTATCCAGCTACACTTTATATTAGGGTCAGTTTAAGCCCTTTAGATCTCTGGATGTGGCCTTAACATTCCTGCAGTCAACCTTAAACATTGGAACCCCTCATAATGAATCATTTTCTCTGGCACGCAAGTAAATACCTGCAGGGCCTTCTGTGGGCTTGCCAGACTGCACTAAGAAGAGAACATGCCCAACAAAATATGCTGCCATCACCATTAATGCTGAAGATTCAGGAGTGGGAGGGATAGATTCTTGTCCCAGAGACTTCCCATACTCTGGGACAATCTATATCAAACAAAGCTCCTCTATAGTACTCTTCAAGAAAAATCTTTATGACTGGATGGGAAATAGGAAATTCTCCCTGGGGATCACCTCTGTTGCTCTGCTAGACAGGGGCACATGAAAATAATTTTCTTGGGTGGCGAAAGCCAGGGTACCTTTTAGGTTAGGCTTATATAGGTCCTAGGGCCAATAGCCTAGTACCTACCTATGAGTGCCCTGTGCTGCTGGAAGTACACCATTGCCTCCCAACTGTGTGCCTAGCCCATCCAGGCATAGGAAGCACTCAACTAAACAAATTGCTATTTGAGCCAATGGAGTTTTCTAGTACTAAGTCAATCACATCCAGCCCAAAGCACGGTAGTACTAAAAAATTGGGTCTCATAATTATAAGTTCCCCTCAGAATCCTCTCAATCTTTTTCTAGAATGGACAAATTTATGCAAGCAAAAAAAAAAAAAAAAATTAGTTTTGAAATCAGGTACTGGACAAAATAAAAAACTTAAGGGGTACAACTGTCCCCCACCTTAAAATTTCCTTCGTTTTTACCCCTCTCACTGCTTTGTGTTAACTCTGGTATCTAGTAAACCCTACCCCATACTACAGATCAGTACCTTGCTTTTCCCTAACTTTTACCCTTTGCTTTGCATTCTTGTCATTAAATATCTATAAACTGTCTAAATACTGATTACTGTACTCAAACTTACTTTTCCAGTGACAGGATTCAGCTGATACCTGCAATCTGGTTTCACTTTCTGTATGTAATCCTGTACCTTTCCTTTTTGGATGCATTCCTGTCCTGTACTTTTTTTTCTATTCCCATACTGCCTTTCTACATTCAAACAGTCTTAGCCAGAGTTCGGCACCAACTTTCTTTCATTTTTAACTGCTTTCTGCTTTACTGACTTCTGCAAGACTTGGTGGTGTGTATGAACCATTATTTCAGTCGTTTTAAGTTTTTGGATACTTTACCAGATTAAGGTAATATTTACCTTTATTTAATGTAAATAATTGTATTTTTTCTTACTTGAAATCTGGTTTACTAAGAATACTCCATTGTAGGCATCTGCATTCAGCTGTAGTGCAGCGATTTCTAGCTCTACATTTAATGTTTACTTTTCATTGCATCTATCTAGGATTATTTCTGGGATATTTGCAAGTTTGCTAACAGTTTTTGGTGTCTGTACAGCAACCTGCCTAGGCTAGCAAATAAACCCTAGACAGTATAAACTACGGTCTTTACTGATTGTAAAGACACTGTAAACTTAACTGGCTAATGGTTGAATTTTGCTGCATTTCTCTGCATATAGATTGTGTCTTGTCACAACTTTGTTAGCTTATACAGTATTAGCACTGTAGTGTGGTTGAATTATGCTGTATTTCTCTGCCTATAGATAGAGCTACGTTACATTTGTGTTAACTGACACTGTATCTGATTAATCCGGCTATATTATTATTTCTACTACTTGGATGAAGGTCATATTTACTGATATCTCCTAATAGTAATTCTGAAACTCCTTCTATAACTGCATTATTTCTAATGTCTGCTAACTATGTGTTTTTAAATGCAAGCTGCTATACATGTACATAATGTCAATCTATATGCACCTGTAATATTTGCTTAAGAGTCTCACTCTATTCATCCACATTTCTAACTACTCTGCCTGTGAACTACCCTTAACCAAAAGCTAGACCTGGTTTACTACTAATCTGTATTAATAGTAAGCATTCTCCCACACTCTGAATGCTCCACCTCATCTCCCTTCATGTCTTTTCTTCCTTATCTATGCTGTTCAACTGGTTGCTTGTCTCGTTCACCTACTTCACCTCTCCTTTCCGCCTCTCTACTCCTTGGCTGTAAAAAAAGGTCTACAAATCACCCAACGTGAATTCAAGTAACACCTACAATCTCCAGTCCGCAGCATGCCAAAATAAAGTTGCACAAGTCTACAAATTACCCAGTGTGAATTTCAAGTTTCACCTACACTAAGCACAGTACTTTATTTCTGAGTGCTGCAGACTGGAGATTTAAAGTAAATGTTTTGAAAATAATTTTATCATTTCTCCTGCAACCTATACGTCCTTTGTAAGGCTCTCTGCACACCACTTGGCACAATCTTTACTATCATCTTTCTTGTTCATCTCTATTTTTCTGCAAATAATTGTCCCCCCTTAAATTTCCTTCGTTTTTACCCTCTCACTGCTTTGTGTTAACACTCTAATATCTAGTAAACCCTACCCAATACTACAGCTCAATACCTTGCTTTTCCCTTCCTTTTACCTTTTCCTTTGCAATTTTGTCATTAAATATTCTATAACAGTCTAAATACTGATTATTGTACTCAACTTGCGCATCCAGTGATAGGATTCTGCTGATAGCTGCAATCTGGTTCTAAACGCTCCACTCACTCCACTCCCCTCCCTGACCCCATCTCCCACCTTCCCATACTATTCAATCCACAAACTGGCCTCCTCATCTCCTATGAAACCACACTATACAGTCACCTATATATAAAAAACATATTCCATGGTACTCATTCCTCATCACCCCTCTACTCAAAAGTGGAGACATAGGTTCATAGGATGGTACTAGGCTATCAGCCCTACGGCCTATACAAGCCTAGCCATAACAATAATCCCCTGGCTATTTCTTCCCACAATATTTACTTCCCTGGACCCCTGTCTAGGCAGGGCAACTGACGTGATCCCCGGGGTAAGTTTCCCATCTCCCATCCAGTCGTCAAGGTTTGAAGATGGCCAAGGAGGCGCTCTGCTTGACATGTATGGGCAGTCTATTCCAGAGTATGGGGAGTCTCTGGGTCAGGAACCTATCCCTCCAGCATGTTATGTTTGTTGCGATAACAAGGTTTATGTCCTTGGAGCGTGTAGCTGTGAGGGATTGAGATTTCTTTAAGTGTAGCATGTCCAACAGCTCTGGGTTTGACATGGCCTTGTATGTTAAGGAGAGATCGCCTCTAAGTAGACTATATGCGACAGAGTATAGCTGGAGTTGTTTTAGTTGGTCAGCACAGGGCATCTGCTTTAGGCCTGTGATTCTTTTAGTGAGGTGTTTCTGCAGCCTTTCCAATTGCTGCAGATGTTTTGAGGTACATATCAAATGGGGCGTTGTACTCTATGATGGGTCTAATAAGGGATGAGTACAGTGGGATAATGACCTCCTTTTTTCTGGATGAAAAGCCCTTAGTGATGAGGTGTGCCACATAGGTTTTCCTGACTGTTGTGGCGATGTGGTTATCGAAGGTGAGACCACAGTCCACCTGTGTTTCTAAGTCTCTTATCACACTTTCGGTATTTAGTGTACTGCCACCTATGTGGTAATTCATGGGTACATGGCTTTTCCCAAAGGGGATAACTATACACTTCTTGGCATTGAGCTTCAGCCCATGGCTCTGGCACCAAGCATCTGTTTCTGTAAGGCCCTTTTGTAGAATATCCACATCATTTGGGGATTCAATAATGGCTCCCAGTTTGCAGTCATCTGCGAACTTTGTTAGCCAGAGTCCCTCAGTGTTGGCCTGTACTTCAGAGAAGTAGATGCCGAACACGAGTGGTCCCAGGACTGAACCCTGAGGTACTCTACTTGTCTGGAGCTGGATTTGGAGTCAGCTACTTTTACAGTGTGGGTTCTGTCAGTAAAGCCAGTTGGCAACCCATCGAGTGATGTAGGGATTTATGCCCAGCTTAAGCTTAGTAAGTTTATCTATGATTCCAGAGTGGGGGATGGTGTTGAAGGCCTTGGCGAGGTCCAGATAGGCTGTATTGAGTTGCCTTACCCTCGTCCACGGCTCTGGAGACTGATTTGCAGAAGTCAATCAGGTTCAGGAGACACGACCAGCCCTTCACGACCCCAAACTGGGTGAGGTCCAGTCTTTGAAGGTTGCCGTTGTCTTTGTTCCACGATATGTTCCATGGCCTTGCAGATCAGACTCATCAGACTGATCCAAAGGTGGATCCCCCCCTTGTGAAGTGGGATAACTGTAGCTGTGCACCACTCAGTGGGCACGAAACCTGAGGTGAGGGCTATGATTAAACATGACACTTCGGTGAGGTGCCAGTTCATTTTGTATTTCATGTAGTACACAGCCCGGGATGTCGTCTGGTCCCATGGATGCTGTATTCTTAGCTTTGGAGAGTGGGGTTTTTACCTGTGTGGCTGTGATTACCAGAATTTAGCAATCTTTCTATATTGAGATGGGCCCTTTAGGGGGTGGGGTGGGGGGGTAAGTTGGCAATTAATCGATCTGCCAGGATAGTGGCAATGTCCTTAGGATCAGTATATTTAATGCCATTCTGTTGTAGATCTGAGCATTGCCATTTAGATTCTTGACATAGCTATAGAATGCCTTGTGGTTGTCTTTGGAATCTTTGTCAATTTTATTTTCATAACTAGCTTTGGAGGATTTTTATGAGGGATCTCAGCTTCTTACTGAGGCTGGTAAGAGTTTTTTGCATCCTGGGAGTTTCCTCTTTTCTGCAACAGTTTCTTCCTTCTGTTGTATAGTTTATGACAGGGGACCACCAGACTGGCTTCCTTTTTTTGGAGGAGAGCATCTTGGTTCTATTTGGGATGGCACGACTCATGCACGAGTGGATGTGCTCGTATAGTGCTTTAGTGTAGAATTTGGCAGTCGAACTTTCAGTTCCCGTCTACATGGGTGTCATGAAGTTTGTCATTTCTGACTTGAGTAGCATGACGTTGGCCTTGGAAAAGTTTTTTTTACAGAGGTTTCCTTACTGGTGGGTGGGATGTGGATATCAAAGGTGATTAGCTTATGGTCAGACCTAACAAACAAGGGGGTGACCACTGGTGTGGAGCATCGATTTCTCATGTTGGTAATGACCAGTTATTACCTCCAATATCCCACCAGGATATTGGAGCCCCTGGTGGGAGTATGGATTAGTTGATCCAGGGTGCTGGAATTTATAAATGCCAAGAACTGTTGGGCAAAGGTGTTGGTACACGAGTAGTTTTCCCAGTTAATGGCAGGGTAGTTGAAATCACCCAGTATTAGAGTGTTTGGTTGTATCTTACTATTTTCCAGTATGTTTAGAAAGGTGTAGTGAGAATCTTGGGGCATGCATGGTGGGGGATCTGTAGCAAGCTACAACTTGGATTGCAGTCTTACCTAGTGTTAGTTGCACCTGGAGAATTTTGGATGCATTGTGTTGGGCAACTAGCCTGGAGGTGTGAATATCCTTGGTGAATATGGACACGCCTCCACCTTTAGTGTTTTCGGTCTTGGTTTTGTGGCCGAAAAGTGTGGTAAGAGTTGTAGTCTGGTACTGCAGGGGTGCTCTCTGGAGCCTTGAACCAGGTCTCAGTTACTGCACAGATATCGATGTTCTCCATTTTTAGGAGTGCCTAGAGAGAGTGCATTTTGAGGCTTAGACTTCTAGCACCGAGTAGCATTACCTTCACATTTTGCATACTTGTACCCGTTACGGTGGTGGCTTTGTCCTTTGAGCCTTGCCTAAAAAAAAGCCCTATAGGGGTGGCAAGAGCCTTAGCCAGTAACCTGAATCCCAGGGGTGACAGGTGCAGACCATCTCTGGCAAAGCATCGTGGTTTGTCGATCATGTCGTCCCAGGCAGACAGATACTGGATCCTCTTTGAATGCCACCAGAAGCTTAGCCAATTGTTGAAGTCAATCATTTTGTCCTTATACTGTGGTATCATTCTGGGCGAAAGCAGGATGCTACTCAGGGCTAGGATCATACCTGCCTGGGCCACATGATCAGAGAACTCTTCCATGTCTCTTTTCATGTAGTCCAGGGAGGTACGTCTCAAGTCATTCACTCCAACATGGACAATGACAGAGTCATATTTGTACTTGTTGTGGAGTGACTTGAGTGCATGTGTTATGTGGTGGATCCTGGCACCAGACAGGCAGCTGACTAATTTTCTCCTTGTTCAACCTGGTGAGTGGGACATCAGTGTGCCTGACTATAGAGTCACCTATGACTAAAGTGTTGGGTACATTGTCTTGCCTTAGGGGCTGTTGTTGGGTGGCACACTGGTGTTGTGAGCTACATGACACTTTGGTTGCGATTGGTGTTTGTGTTTCAGCTTCAGAGGTCCTTGTTGCTTGGGCAGGTTAATGTTAAGGGCCTCCGCATATGTGGGTTTAGTGTTGCTATGTGTGGGTGTTGGTAGTGAGGGTTTTGAAGGGCTATGTGTTGTTTGAGGTGTAGTGCAGGTGTTAACCTTCTCCTCTTGATTGTGTAGCACATCTTGCCTGGAGAGAGCTTTGCTTCCAGTTTGGCTATGCAAGTGCATTTCTCGCAGGTTGTAGTGTTGGGTGGTAGGAGGAGAGGGTCGTCTGTGTACATGAGGCAATTGCTGCATTGCCCCAGTATGCCCAGATTCACCAGGTGGACAGGAGAAATCATCGGAAGCTGACCCTTGGACATGCCTGGTTAGGTGATTTTTTTTTTGTAAAGTACAAGAGCTGTTTTTCCTTACTTTGCAATTATAGGCTGTTTAGTGTGTACGATTAAATGTCTCCTTATTAAAAAGGAGAGTTGAGGGCTTGTATCAGTTTAAGGCTTCCTAGTGCTTTCCAGCTGGTTTTAGAGCAAGTGCAAGTCACAGGGACTACAACCAGAAAGAGTCCAGAATCAATGCACTCTGGTCCTATTCTCACCAGGATCAGCATATAAGCACAGATTCCAAGCTGTTACCTATACAGCAGTTAAGTTTTCTGGTGATCAGCAGATCAGCAGTCTCCAAGAACTAATGTAATTGCACTCCTTCCCTCACAAGAAGAAAACAGAAACACTAATCCCAAGATGACTACTGAGAGGCAGAATGTGGGCTTTCCAATAACTGGTGGTCTTGCAATAGATGCTTACAGGCAAGATGAAAAAAATAGTTTATCCTAAACACTGCAGTGTGCACTAGAGGAATTAGATGTGAAAGTAGGTAATTTAAGTTTTACCTGTCTACAAAGTAAAGTTTTAGTGGAGAGTCACTATTTTTAAAACAGCAAGATAGATTGAAAGGGGGTGCTCACTTCTGTATTCTGGTACTATGGAATACAGCAGGATGGCCAGTAAATTTAAATAGTTAAAGGGGAGTGATTTCACAAAATGATAATGTGCTTACTCACACAAGCCAGTAAAAGCAGAAAGGAAATGAGATATATGGTCAAATTAACATAAGGGGCAGGCAACTACAAAGACAGTGGTGTTTAAGAACACAACAGTAACCGAGTGGGAGGGTAAAAAAATATTTCTGCCTGACTCACAAGAGACAGAGCTGTGGTCTCTTTTCAAGTTTTAATATGCAGCTAAAAGCAGAATACAAGTAAAACACAAGGTAAAGAAAACAAATCACAATATTCAAAATAGAAAAAGGCAATAAAGTAATACAAAACACATCCTAACATACATCTTAACAAAGGCCCACCCTTTAATCCTAACCCCAAACGTAGCCCCAAAGATTTAAACATACCAACACTGAACCTTGGAAGTATATGTAAAAACAGCCCCACTGCATGCCTGGATTAATCAAAATAAACCTGACATATTGGCCCTTACCAAAACATGGCTACACCACAATGTAAAAGACTCTGAAATAATAACCAGAAGAGATAGATCTAAAAAGAAGGAGGGATAGGCCTTCTATATCCATCTGCACGCAACATCACATCCTATACCATCTCTTTTTATGAACCTCTACACAACAAAAAAATAAATTTGTATAATTGTAATATATATCCTACCAGTTCACAAAATACCAGTGTTGGAAGATATATTATCCTGGACATCCCTAAAAAGAAATCATGAAACAATAATCTTAGGAGATGTTAATATAGATTGGCAGTCCATTGCTTCCAACTCCCCCATAAATAGCATCAATCTGTATGGTTTTTCACAGTTCATCAATAGTCCAATAAGATACAGCAAAGATCGTACCTGCCAATCCATCCTCGACTGGATCCTAGTATCCCACCCCACCAATTATCCCTCTTCAGGAACACTGCATTTCCCTGAACGATCACCTGCCAACTTATATGCCATTAGAACAAACTACCAAGAACTAAGAGTACACACACTGAAATCGGTTAGGAATTCAACTAAATTTTGTCAGCATAAGCTTAACAATCTCCTACATGAAATAGATTGGACACCCCTTAAACGACTACCTCTTAGTGATGCTGTACTATACTTTAACAGCGCCTTCCTTCACATACTTAATACCCTAATTCCCATGGCTCTTTGAGGAATGTAAACACCTGATGAAGCAAATGAACCCAACCTGGAAACTAAACAAACAAAAAAGTTACAAAATTAATCAACCGAGAAGAAATCACACTATTCCCAGCTTTAACTTCAGCATAAAACCAACCCAAAAAATGTGGAGGCTCCATATCGACCCTACTTAATCCTGGGACAGAGATCATACCCCATCACCTGATACCCCTCCATCACAAATAGCTGAAAACTTTAACAAGCACTTCATAAAATCAACAGCAGACCTTCTAACTAAGGCCCCTAAGACGCCCCCCACCCTTCAACCTATTTAGGCACCAATCCTATACCATTCTATCATCTCTAGCCCTATCACTATTAACCCCACATACTCAACAAAATGTCAAACCCCATTCTCACTTTAGCCCATACCCAGACACCATAAACTGCTACAAAAACTAAAACCTTGTTCTACCTCGGCTGATAATCTTCCACTATACTACCTCAAACTGGCTGCCAACTCAATCGCCTACCCAATCAGTAACCTTATAAACAGGTCTTAATCCAAATCAGAAGTACCAACCATATGCAAACAACCTCACATTACCCCCATCCACAAAAGAGACAACTGTATTGAACTAATCAATTTCCATCTTATATCCATCTCGTCACCCATATCCAAAATTCTTGAGAGAGATATCCATCAGCAGGAAATGCTAAACCTATTGCTAAACAATCTTTTAACCCAAAACCAGCAAGGCTTCTGACTCAGCTACAGCACTATAGCTTTATTATCCTTTACAGACACCATGAACAAGGCCAGAGATGCAGGATACTATACAGTCTCAGTACTTCTCTACCTCTCTAAGGCCTTTGGCATGGTCTCTCACCCCTTACAACCGAACACACTTTCTAACTTGGGCTTCTCACATAACACATTAAAATGGTTTCAAAGCTACCTCGAGGATCATAAACAAGCAATGAAATGGTCCAAACTCTCACCCTTTCTCCACAACCCTACTGGAGTTCCTCAATGCTCCATCCTTGGACTCCTACTCTTCAACATTTTCACTAACAACCTTCACACTTCCTTCCACCCTGGAACACTCATTAAATATGCCGATGATTCCATCATAATCCGTACAACTCAAGCCCTACCAGAACTGCTTTCAAAAACTCAAAAGTCCTTTACTGCAGTCGAAAATCATGACCAAAATGTCCAACTCTTTCTTAATCCAAAGAAGATTAAATTAGTACACTTCCACTCTAAAAACACCTTGCCAGTAACAGATAATTTCAACATCTTTGCATCTGACAACACTGTTAGAGAAACGCTGTATTCATATTCTCTCTCTAAACTATGGAATTAACTACCTCTAGCTACCAGGTCTATGCCTGGCCTAACCCACTTTAAAGCCTCTTTAAAAAAAAATCATCTCAAAAATATATGGCTCTTCTCCTCTATAAATCTGTCCCAGTACTTAGCTCTTCTTCCACGCTAGCTTAACTTTCTTCTTTTTCTGTCACATCTCACTCCTTCACAGTCTACAAGATCCTAATGTCTCTCATAATTCCTCCTCGGTTTCTATACCATAGCCTTAAGCTACTGCTCAGTCTGTAATGCCTCTATTCTTAACTCCATAACTATATTTCTGCATCACTAACTCTTCTGCTATTACTTTCCTAACTGAAGCCATTTTATTTTTCATATACTATAACAACCAATGTCACAGGTTCATAGGTTCATACTAGGCTATCTGCCCTAGGGCATTTATAAGCCTAGCCAGAGTGTGTTTGGCTTTCGCCACCCATTTTAAATTAATTTTGCTATGCCCTTTTTCGAGGTTAGTATACTGTGCCTCTTTCTAATAGTGACACAGAAGTAATACCCGGGGTAAACCTACGATCCCGATCCACTCATCAAGATTCCTCTTGAAGAGAGTCAATGAGGGACTCTGCCTAACCTGGACTGGGCTTTTATTCCAGAGTGAAGGGAGCCTCTGGGTTATGAATCTGTCCCTCCAGCATGTCCTATTTATTTCAGTGCTGAGGTTCAAGTCTCTCGATCGCGTAGCTCGATGGGATTTGGATTTTCTGAGGTGCAGCATGTCCATTAATTCCGGGTTTGTCATGGCTTTATACGTCCGGCACAGATTGCCTCTGAGCAGGCGGTATGCCACTGAGTAGAGCTGGAGTTTCTTTAACCGGGCAGCATATGGCATCTGTTTGAGCCCTTTGATCCTCTTGGTGAGGTACTTTTGGGGTCTTTCCAGTTGCTGCAGGTGTCTGGTAAGGTACATCCCAAAAGGGGCATTGTACTCAATTTTGGGCCTCATGAGCGATGAGTAAAGAGGCACGATGACCTCCCCTGATCTAGATGTGAATCCCTTCATGATTAGGTGGGCTATATAAAATGGTTTTCTAACCACTTTGGCCACGTGGTTGTCAAATGAAAGATTGCTATCAACTTGGGTCCCCAGGTCCCTAATTACTTCTTCCATACTTAATGGATTACCACTTATGTGGTAATTTGTGGGCACTTTGTTTTTGCCAAAGGGGATGACTATACACTTTTTGGCGTTTAGCTTGAGGCCATGGCTCTGGCAACAGTTGTCGGCTTCTATGAGGCCCTTTTGGAGGATGTTTGTGTCGGCTGGAGAGTCGATTATGGCGCCCAGTTTGCAGTCATCTGCGAACTTGGTCAGCCACAGTCCTTCCGTGTTGGCCTGTACCTCTGAGAAATATATACCGAACAAGAGAGGTCCCAGGACTGAGCCTTGTGGGACGCCACTTGTAACTGGTTTGGAGTCTGACATGGCTCCAGCAATTCTAACCATGTGGGTTCTGTCCTTGAGCCAGTTTGCAACCCATCTAGTGATATAGAGGGTTTATATTTAAGCTGGTGAGCTTATCTAGAATGCCCGAGTGGGGTATTGTATCGAAGGCTTTTGCGAGGTCCAGGTAGGCTGTGTGGACCACCTTCCCCTCGTCAATGGCCTTGGTGACTGTTTCAAAGAAATCGACCAGGTTTAAGAGGCAGGATCTGCCCTTAAAGCCGAACTGGGTAGGATCCAGTGTCTGTAGGTCCCCAATATCTTTATTTATAAGGTCCATGATGATCCTTTCCATAGCTTTGCAGACCAAGCTAGTCAGGCTTATGGGGCGATAGTTTCCAGGATCCGTTGAGGCACCACCTTTGTGGAGAGGGACCACCGTTGCTGTACGCCACTCTTTGGGTACATATCCTGTAGTAAGGCTTAGAGTGAACAGTGATCCTTGAAGGCGAAAGGCCAAGGTACCAGATCGAGAGCTAATAAAGAAAAGAAAGGAATACTGGTAAAAGCGCTTGGATTTGTGTTTTTTGTGAGATTGAACAGTAGTTTTATGTTTGGGTTTAGCACTTCTTGGAGTTCATGTAGGACACAGCCCGGGACACCGTCTGGTCCCATTGATGCTGTGTTTTTTGCTTTGGAGAGGGCGGCTCTTACCTGAGCATCTGAGATGTCAGGGGGGCAGCACTTTGCTGGGATAGATATTTGCCCTTTGGTGGGGTTTGCTGAACCTGTCAGCTAGGATGTTGGCAATGTCTGTGGGTTCGGTGTATTTTTTGTCATTTTGGACTAATTCTGAGCATATCTGGGAATTCCCACCCAGGTTCCTAACATAACTAAAGAAAGCCTTGAGATTATCCTTAGTGTCCTGTGCAATTTTTCTCTCAAAGCTGGCCTTAGACGATTTTATGAGTGCCCGTAGTTTTTTGCTAATACTGATCAGAGATGCCTTCCCTTTTTGGGATTTTGCTCTATCAGGTAGTAGCTTCCTCCTTCTATTGTATAGTTTTGTTTATGGCTGGGGTCCACCAGACAGGACGTCTGCCTTTGGAGGATTGGGTCTTGGTTTTATTTGGGATTGCATGATCCATGCATTCCTGAAGGTGTTCATAGAATGCGTTTATAAAGGATTCTGCGGTCTGGGCCGTATTTTCCACAGGCCCGGGGGCTTTGAAGGATTCCACCTCAGTTTTGAGGAGTGTGAATACATTGTACACTTTATCATGGGCTATGTATATGTTGTTAGAATGACTAAAATGGTCTTTAATGATACCACTCTACAGAATTGTCCAGAAGTGTATTATAACTTGAAACCTAGCTTAAGTTCTATCAGCTTTTTTCTGCATAGTATTCCTCATGTCACTTGTATTGTTTTTTGACTATGACTTATTTGTATTGCACTGTATGCGAAGCTTCTCCTCGGGCCTCCACTAAAAATGGATTCTGTAGATTCAGTTGGACCACCCTGGTAAACAAATATCAAATAAATAAATAAATCATACAATATCGAACTGTTCAAGGAAAGTTTTCTTTCATTGGCATTGACTGCCTTTTCTTTTTTCTTCAAACACCTTTACTGAATTATCTCTTGTACACAATCAAGTTTACATTTATATAAAAGCAATCAAACTATATTACCGTAACAAACATTATACTTCACATATATCGTATAACTTAAGCAATATTACATAAATTATTCAATTCCTGCCTTTTTTCTAAGCAAGAAACATCTTTATTAAACCATCACTTACTACATAGGCAATCATACATTTATATAAATGAAAACAAACCACACCAACATAATCCTAGTTGCAAGCATTTTACATCACAAACCATACTGACACTCCCAGTTGCAAATATTATACATCACTTATAATCTACCCAATCTTTCTCACCCAAACATTACATAACTCATTTGACTCCTGCTGCCTTTTAAATGTCATTCCTCCCCTATATGTATTGTTCCCACAATTCCCATTTTTCCTATGTAGTTTGCTCCTACCCTTTTCTAAATATCTCAATTTCAGTTGTTTTACCTCTGTTATTATAGTCACTGCTTCCAGTATAGTTGGTTCAGATTTTGATTTCCACTTTCTAGTAATTACTTTTTTGGCGGCCACCATTAATACACACAGGAAGACATGTCTAGGCAATTCCAAATCTGTATTATAGCTCAGAAAAATCATCTGCCTCATCACACCAATCTGCCCACCC
The DNA here is from genome assembly GCF_019279795.1 of Protopterus annectens. Taxonomy (NCBI): domain Eukaryota; kingdom Metazoa; phylum Chordata; order Ceratodontiformes; family Protopteridae; genus Protopterus; species Protopterus annectens. The sequence goes on along the minus strand of NC_056747.1, from coordinate 58,589,408 downwards.
AGCATTTCTGACAGTGCATCCCGCAGGGAATCAAAGTCTGCCAACTCACCGCATTCTCAGAAAACATGTTCCCAACTACTACTTTCTTCCTCTTTACACCTCCAACATTTGCTGTCTGCCTGAGGAAAAATTCTCTGGGGTCTCCTTGGGGTACAAAACTATCTATGTAAACATTTCCAGGCAAAAATCCCAAATCCTCTAGACCCTGTCGCATACTTGGGAGATGCACATATATCCTCCCATTGTTTCCCTGTGAATTGCCTATCCAATCTCTCCTCCCATTCACTTCCAACCTCCTCCAATTGACTGTCACAGTTATCTTCCAATATTTTATATGCTGTACTAATTATTGCTTTTTTAACGGCAGCTTCTGTTCTAGAGTCTACCATAAACTCTACCAGTGCTGTTCCTTCGAATAGGACCCCCCACTTCTTTCTCTCTGCCTATACTCCGACACCAATACCGGATAGGGAAGGTAATCTCCAACCTGTAATACAAACAAATTCCTGGCATCCTTCCATTCTATCATCTTTTCCTCTCTAGTTATTTGCTCCCAATACCTTGGTTCCTTTGCCAGTTTTCTCCAGTAAATTCCAGCTCCCTCTTGCCTATTGTCTGTATCCCTAATTGCAGTCATGCCCATCTGCAGAAGGTATTGACCGCCTTTGCAGGACTGTTCAGTGTCACCATACTCTATGTTTGAAAGTGCATTTTTTGAACCTGTACACAAATCTCACATTTACAGAGTAGAATAATGATTAAATATATTCTTCATTACATACATTCTTCATCCTGGACTTTTTCGTCGAGAGATATGGAGAACAGTTTTATTAAGTGTACAGCTTCAAGACTTCATATTTTTTATTAGTAACCCACGGGTATTTCTTAGCTACCGAATTAGACTCGCTCTCAAATTTGCATATTGATATTTTTTTTTTAGTATGAGTTTGTTTGCTTGGGGAATATGCTATTACTCATTTCTGTAAACTGCAGGGATTTATCTACCACCTGGAAATGTAAGATATTTAAAGAGTGGCTGAGAAAAGAAAAGTGTGACATAATTCTTGACAAAGAATTCAAGACAGCTAAAAAGCATATGAGGGTGCTTTCTTCCTTTTGGGCTGGGGAATCAGTTTCTACTCTAAAAATAAAAGGGGAAGAAACTTTCCAATGTGTTTAGGCATATTTCTACCCTCCTCCCATCAAATCTAGAGTTAATGAAGTTGGATAAATAGTTGTTGGCCTTTATTTGGGATGAGGGAGAAAAACAATGAGCCTTATTGTTCAATGACCCCTACTAACTTAACTGGTTTAGGAATCCCGGACCTAAAAAACTATGCTGCAGCATTCCTTTTATCCCATCTTTAAGTAGATCCCCATCCACATAAAATAAAGTTCATCCCTTCTCCCTTTTCAAGCACAACTTAGATGGGAACAGAATATTTACCTCAGGACTGCCCCAAGTACTACTAAATGGATAGATGCAGCTCCCAATTGCTTTATCCCATGCACGAGTCCCCTCAAATTATCTATCGGTAGGAGTAATAAAGAATTATCAGCCACAGAATGGGCAAGGCCAGTCTGTACCAAATGGGATATGTTAATTCAAGCACAAAAAGAGAAAATAGCTATGTTTAAACTGGCCCGCAAGGGCAGCTAGCCTAGTACTCAACTATGAACCTAAGTGCTTCCCCACCAGGCTCTTTCTGAAGCCAGTACTTTGAATACTTTCTCAACCTGGGGTCTCAGCTGATACCCACAATCTGTCCACAATCATCTTAAATCATAGCTTTCTATTCACCTTAGCTTTGCAGCTCTTAAAGCTCTCAAAAGTTATAAATTGGCCTCATTTTCCAAGAGAGTTCTCCCTTTATAGAGCCATTGTGGACCATTAAAGGAATTAAATGGCTATCAGACTTTATTATCTAACTGGATGGGACCATGGGCTTCCAAAATGGCTGCACACTGAGTAACAACTTAACTCTACCTCTCCCAGTGTGAAAACAGAAACTCAGAGAAGGCTAGTAAACATGTGTGTATGGGTAAATGTACTGCCTGGATGCCAGGAAAATGAAATACAAAGCACCTGGAAAAAATCAGCTACAAAAGTGAGAAAGAAACACTGGCTGGGGAAAGTTCTGCAGCTGTTCAGCAAAAAGCAATGCAACCTCCAGACTTGACTTCCAGTAACCTACAGGAAAATATAAAACAACTGCACACAGACCTGTTTAAAATAAACAAAACACTGACGGTGTATATCAACATAAACAAAAGGCTGGAAATAAAAAAAGCTTTAAACAGATATTCAGAAGAGGTTGAAATGAAGAAATGGCTGGCTGAATAAGAGACTGCTCAGGAAGAGATGTATAAAAAAATAACAGAATTAGAGGACAGAGAATGTTTTTCAGCTATACCAGAGAAACCAGTAGGAACAGACTGCATTAAGTGTATGAAAACACAAATAAACTGGACTGATATTCCACAGCAAGAGTTGTTAGCTGAAAGGGCACATTATGCATATGCTCCAAACCTGGCTATGAGAAAGCAACCTAGACCTTTAATTGTAAAGATGCAATCCTACCAGCAGAAGGAGTTGATTCTGACAAAATTGTGACAGAAGGACAAAATACTAAAGTGGGAAACAGAAGAGTGTTTGTGGAGAATGATTACATGTTGTACACCACGCAGAAGAGAAGTACATTCATTCCACTATTCAGGGAATGTCAAGACACAGGTGTGAGATTCAAACTACTGTACCCAGCTGTCTTGAAGGTATTCTACCCTAAAGGGACACAATCATTTTTTATGAAGTACATGCTAAGGAGGAAGTACAAAAGTATGTCCAACAAAATGTGAGCTGTGAAATAGAGGGAGATTCTGCTTCTTGTTCTTCTGGTATTAAAGACCACAGAGAAACTGTACCTGTGAAACCTTTACATCATTTCAAAGGAAAATTTTGGAGAAGGAAGGCAGCACGAGTCTCTACTAGAAAAATTTAGAGTACATTTGAAATAAAGCAGAGACAGGATTTGGGAGATGGAAATGAACAGTACTAAAACCAGTAACAATGCGGGATTACAGTGCAATAATTATATTTGTGAAATAGAATAAGAAAATCTGAAAATACTGGACTTTTTCAGACTTTATTGAACTTGTAGGGGACTCTAAAGTATATGCCCTACTACAGTCATTAATGTTTGGAAAAATGTTTGGGATAGGGAAGAGAGGGGAGGAAAGTTAAGTGTAAAGAAAACATTTTTTCTTAACAGTACTATTTTTGTGGTGAATGGCTACCTTTGTATGCTATAAAAGTAAATTTTTCTCAATTAAACAAGTGTAATGGCGATTGTAAATAGGTGCTGCTGTTCTTTTTTTCCCCTTTCTTTCTCCTCTCTCTCATTCTTCTTGTTCGGTTTTAAGAAATGTAGGCACTGCAATATAAAAAAGCCAGATTAAAAGAGCATGACAAAAGAAAAATGAATGTGCTTTTTCTCATTATTGCATGGGGGAAATGACTGGATTAAGGAACTTAGACTGATTTAGTAACCAGTTTTAAGAGAAAGCAAGTAAATAAAGAATACTGGCTATTACCAGGCTTTTTTCTAGCAAATGAATGTATGCTTAGTAGCAATTTGGTATCTGGCCCTCATGTCTCCATGGAAATCACTTGAAAATGAGAAATTGGTTACAGTCTGGTGGAGAGTGATTGGTTGGGGGAAACAAAAGAAAAGAGAAACTGGCTAGGATATAATGTTATCTGAAATCATTCAGAAGTTTTCCCAGCTGGGAGAGCTATAAAGATACAACAAACCCAGTTAGCACTTAGTAGAAGCACAGGCTGCACCATGTGTCTTAGCAAGGATAAACTTTCTTTTAGGTTAACTCAATTCTGTGAGTGTGGCTGTCGGTTTAGGATATTTGTTCCTATTATGACGGTAAAACTTAAATATTTGAAGTTATACATAGCTTTGTGCGTTAGTATTAAATTAATAGGTTTTAGGGGGTACTGTGTTTTTTTGTTTTGTTTTGAGGGCTTTCAATAAAACACATTTTGTAAGATGTGACATAAGCTCAAATGGATATGACAAGAAAATATATAAAAGTTCAACCTGCCAAACAGTGTAAGCATGCAACGCATAAGCTGGAACTAGACATTTAACAAAATATCTGTTCTACATAAAAGGTGTGAAGAATAACATTTTAATACAATGATGCCTTCTGTGATGTCTCTAAATGTCAATGGTCCCACAGATAAATATAAAAAAGAAAGAATAGTGAACTATATTAAAAAATGTAGCATGCAAATATAGCTATGTTAGAAGAGACACACTTGGAAAGAATTGAATGTGTGAATTTGATAAAGAACGGTTTTCAGGCTGGTTATTCAGCAGAATATCTGGAACAAAGGAAAACAGTATTACTTATATTAATTGCAAGAGGAACTTCAATACTGCTAGAAGAGGATAAAAAGATACTAATGGCAGATTTGTAGTGTTAAGGGGCTACTGGCAAGGGAGGAGGATTACACTGGCATATATTTATATTCCACCTAACACTGCTATAATGCAGTTTAAGAAAATTCTAGAGGAAATAATCAGTTTTCAGCAAGGAATATTACGTATAGGTGGGGACTGGAATTTGATTTGCAGCAGTGAAGATTTTTCTAGGGGCCCCAAAGGGAAAGTTTAACAAAGGAGGGAAGATTTTTGAAGAAATTTATGAAAATATTTGTTATGGAAGATGTAATTTCAGTAACAGGATTTCAGAGTGAATTTACATATTCCCCAAGACATAAAAATTGGGATAGGCTACACAGAATTTACATTTCAGAGGAACATGTGCATTTAATTTAAGGTCTTGATACGTACCCCATAACGGATTTCAAAGCATGCGCCAATAATAATTAAAATACAAATACAGGGTAATAAAATAAAAATGGGACACTAGCGCTTTTCCACCTATCTGTTGAAAAAAGAGGAATTTAAGGAATGGGTAGTGCAGATTATTCAGAAACTGTTTGAGAAGATAAAATTACTTCTGAAAATATAGCTAGAAAGAGGATAAAATTAAGGTGGAGTTTAAAAATAGGGTAGAAATAAAAGAAAGAGCTATGGTTAACAAATAACACAAATTATTTAGAGGGACTGACAAATATTAAAGTACTTTAGAATAGGGGGAATCTCACAGAACAGGATGATCAACTGTAGAACAACAAGCATAAAGTAAGGGATTACCTCAGTTAACATACATGAGTTCAGAAAAATTGCTGTTAAGCAACTGTTTTTGAAGTAACACTAGAGCACAGAAACTTTGAACACAACAAAATCAGGCAACAGAAAGTAGAAAGGGCCGTCACCAAGCTTAGGGAAGCTTAAAACAATGAAGGCAACAAGAGATCCTGTACAGTTATTAGAAATATTTCAGAAATTCTGTACAAAGCAGAGAAATATGGAAATCATAAAAGATAAATGGAAATGTTTAAGGATGAATTAAAATGCCAAGGTTAGAGGTAGATAAGGTTCAATTACTAACGGTTAGGATAGGAGACGAAAATTGTGATGTATAACTAGTATTCTGGAAAGCCCCGAGGAATAAATGGGACTCCTGTGGAAGTTGGGAAACGGACGGAAAAACTGATAAACAAAACCTTCCAGGTCTTTGAACAGTATTAAGTTGAGAAGTACAAACATCCCGGAAGAAAGCAATGGTAGCTGTAATACCTACAGAGGGTAAAGATCCAGCTTCATACAGGCCCATTTCAACACTAAACCAGGATTATGAAGTGTTCATGACTATAATGGCTAAAAGAATGGCAAACGTAATGCCAAAATTGATAGATATGGATCAATATGGTTTTGTGGAGGGGAGGCAAACATTTGACGACATTAACAGAACATTGATGATCCAGAGGGAAGCAGACTGTAAGAAAATACCATTGTTGTTCGTGGGTGTTGATGCAGAAAAAGCATTTGGCAGAGTAAACTGGGACTTTATGAGCAGGGCAAAGGAAGCATTTGCATTTCCTGAAAAAATTATGAAGCTGATTAGGAGGATATTTGAGGGATCAGAGGCGAAAATTAAAGTGGGTGGGGTCCTCTGAAAATTTCTGCATGAGCAGAAGAACCAGGCAGAGATGTCCTCTTTCCCCTTTACTTGCTTTAGATTTAGAACCACTGGCAAAGAAAATATGGGGCTCAGAAATTCAAGGATGTAATTGGTATGGTAGTCAAGAAAAGCGGACTATTTTATTTGTAGATATTATTTTATACCTGACAAGACCAGAAAGTACAGTTTTGTACCTACCATAAATGTAGATGTTCGAGGATCCACATTGCTGCAGTCCTAACTATTGGGTAGTCCGCTGTCCAGTCGGCCCGAATACCAAAGTATATGGCTGACGTCGGTCAGGGTGCATTAGACTGACGTCAGTACGTCAGGGTACTAATGCGCATGACCGACGTCATATCCTCAGTCTTTTCTTGCCCCAGATGTCAGAAGACCCTGAAAAGACAAGGCCCAATATACCTGCACCAAAAATATGTACAATATATACAAAATTATCAGCATATAACCTCACCTACACAACCACCCCTAAACACAGAGGGAAGGAGGGAGGTATTGGACTGCAGCAATGTGGATCCTCGAACATCTACATTTATGGTAGGTACAAAACTGTACTATGTTCTTCATTCCACATTGCTGCAGTCCTAACTATTGGGTAGAATCCCAAAGCAGAGGTAAGGGAGGCTGGCAAATCATAAAGAAGTAGGAGCTGACAACATGCCTTGCAAAATAGCTGTGGCAAAACCAGCCCTAGACTTAGAGTAGAGAGGAAGGTGATAATGCTTAGAGAAAGTATGCACTGAACTCCAAGTAGCTGCCTCCAAAATATCCTTAGTTGCCACCCCCCTTAGGAATGCTGTTGAAGTGGCAGTAGCCCTAGTGGAATGAGGTCTAATCCCAGCTGGAATCTCCTTGCCATGATGGGAATAACAAAAGCAATGCAAAACCCAATCCACCTAGAAATAGTTTGTTTTGACACAGGCTTGCCCTGAACTCAAAGCAAAAGAAACAAACAACTGCTGAGACTGCCTAAAATCCTTAGCCCTGCTTAAATAATAACGCAATTGCCTGTGTACATCTAAAGTGTGCAAAATCTTTTCCCCTTTATTTTGGGGGTCTGCATAAAAAGTAGGCAAATGAATAGTTTGGTTTAAAGCCACACTAGAAACCACTTTAGGCATAAAGGAAGGATTAGTACGTAATGATACCCTATCCTTATGGAAAATCAAAAGGGCTCTACTGCCATAAGGGCCTGCAACTCAGACACCCTTCTTGCAGAAGTAATAGCCAACAGAAAAGCAGTCTTCCATGACAAGTATTTCAATTCAGCAGTAGCCGCAGGCTCAAAAGGTTGTAGAGTAAGTTTTTCCAACACAAAATTGAGATCCCAAGCAGGAGTAGGAGCTCTACGTGGGCGTCTTATATTCTTTGCCCCTCTAAGAAACTGCTTGAACAAAGGATGCGAAAACAATGGTGGGTCACAATCAGAGTGAGCTGAAATTGCTGCAGCATGAATCTTAATGGAAGAGAAGGACAAACCTTTGTCCAATAACTCAGTAAGATATTGAAGAGCCACACTCAAATTAGGCTCAGAAATCTCCAAATTCTTTGCTGTACTCCAAAATAAAAATCTCTTCCATTTTTCTGACACTTTCCTTGTACTAGGTCTTCTAGCTTCCATAATCACATTTAAAACTTGTTGAGGAAGTTGAGACCTGCTGTGTTTCAACACAGAATATGCCAGGCTGTTAGATGAAGAGAGTGAAGCTTGACATTGAGCAGATGACCGTCCTTCTGAGATAACAGATGTGGAATCAAAGGTAAAGGCCATGGAGGCTTCCTTACCAGACTCCTTAGTAGTGGGTACCAGTGTTGCCGAGGCCAATCTGGAGCTATTAAAATCATCCTTGGCTTGTCTTGTCTGACCTTTAAGAGCACCTTTGGAAGAAGAGGCAGAGGTGGAAAGGCATACACATGAAGATTTTTCCAACTGAAAGACAGAGCATCCACTTTCCAAGCTGTGTGATGAAACCCCTTTGTGCAAAACTTTGGCAGCTGGTGGTTTAGTGGAGAAGCGAACAGATCTATGTCTGGAGTTCCCCATGACACTGTCAATTTCTGAAATACATGAAGATCCAGTTTCCACTCGTGGGGATCCATGATTTGTCTGCTTAACACATCTGCTAAGGAGTTCTGTGCTCCCGGCAGAAACCTTGCCTGAAGAGTTAGTTGCAAGCTGAGCGCAGTCTCCCATAAAATCATTGCTTGCCTGCATAGAGGATAAGAATGTGTTCCCCTTGTTTGTTGATGTACCACATGACAGTTGTGTTGTCTGTTAGAATCAACACCTGCCCTGGAAGAAGTAACTCCTTGAAAGCCATTAATGCAAACTGGACTGCTAACATCTCCTTCATGTTGATATGTAGATGCTGTAGTCTGGCAGGCCACTTGTCTTGTATCCACTTTCCATTTAGATGAGCTCCCAAGCAATGTCCGAGGCATCTGTCGTTAAAATCTGACTCGCCTCTGGCCGGGTCACAGAGAGTCCCTTGTTTAGGTGACATTCCTGAGCCCACCACAAAAATTCTTTTGAAGGCAAGGTATTATTTGAATGACAGTGTCCAAATCCTGGCAGTGCTGTGTCCATACATTTTGAGATACCATTGTAGCTTCCTCATATGCAGTTTGGCATTGGGAAGCACCAGAATACAAGATGCCATGAACCCTAATGCTTGAAGGACTGTCCTTGCAGTCAGCACGGACTGATGAGATAGTTGATGGAAGTAAAGTGATAGACTCTTTTGTTTGTCCGGGGTTAAAAGGCCATCTGGGCTGCTGTATTCAGTCTCACACCCAGAAAGCACATGTCTTGAGAGGGTACTAGACTGGACTTTATTTCGTTCACAGAATACCCTAGGCATCTTAGCACTGCTATAACATATTCCAGATGCTGTAGAAGGTCTTCCTTTTCTTGAGCCAGAATCAGGCAGTCGTCCAAGTAAGGATAGATTTGAATTCCTTTTAGCCTGAAGTAAGCTATCACTGGAGCCAGAACCTTTGTGAATACTCTGGGCAGTAGATAAGCCAAAGGGCAATGCAGAGAACTGATAATGAGAATTTCCAGCTCGAAAACGCAGATACTTCCTGCAACTTAGTCTTATAGGCACATGAAGGTAAGCTTCCTTGAGAACTAAAGTTACCATCCAGTGATCTTTGCCCAGCAGAGGTAAAAGCTGTTGTAACGTCAACATCTTGAACTTGGGAATGTCCAGATAAGTGTTGAGGATAGATAAATCCAAAATTGGTCTCCACGTGTTCCCCTTCTTTGGTACTAGGAACAGGCGAGAATAAAATCCTAGGCCCCTTTCTGATACAGGGACTGGCTGAATGGCCCCTATTTGGAGTAACTGAGAAATTTGCTTGTGAGCCTCTTTCCTTTGTGGAGGAGGAACGTCTGGCATGCCTTTGAAAGGGGCAATGTATGGAAATAAAACCTGTAACCGTGGTGAATGATATCCAACACCCATCTGTCTTGAGTAATTAAATCCCAATTTTCTTTGAAAAGAGACAGTCTTCCTCCCAAAGGAGCTGCCAGACGAGAATCTACTGGCAGCTGAAAAGGCAGGTCATTGGGTCTGTTTACGAAAGGACTGACCCCTGCCCTCACCAGAAGTCTGAGCAGGTGAACTCCTGTTCTAGGCCTAAAAGAACCTTGAGCTCTGCCCCTACCACGTCTAGACCTACCCCTAGACTGGGAATCATAAGCAGGATATGTCCATCCCTTAGTAGGCCAATTTCTACTAAACTTCGGTGGCTGCACCTGCAAAAAATCTTTAACAGTTTGCATAGACTTAGCTTTGTCCTCCATTTTCTTTAAAACTGCTTCCACAGGCGAACCAAACAACACATCCGACTGTAAAGGAGCATCCAAAATCCTTGTCTTAACATGCTCAGCTAAATTCTGATCCCTCAACCAGGCATGCCTGCGAAGAACAGAACTAGTGGCAGCCACCCTCGAGGAGGCCTGTACAGCATCAAAACCACATTGCAAGGAATGCTTACCCACTTGTTCAGACACATGAACTAAATCCAGCAACTCTTTACACTCAATACCTTCCGCCAAAGCATCCACCTTAGATTTCAGTTGTGAAAGGAGATAATTTTGATATTTAAGCATGTGAAACTGACAATTCAACGCCCTCATGGCTAAAGTGGAAGAAGTATACACTTTCTTTCCCCATCTATCCAAAGCCCTTGCCTCTTTATCAGTGGGAACAGGGTTTTTAACCACAGAGGCCTGAACACCTTTAGGTCCCTGAGAAACAGTTTCCGGGTCTGCCCTAGGGCTTTTAAAAAGATACTTATGAGCTTCAGGCACCCTATAGTACCTATCAGGTTTAACAGGAGCAGGAGGTAAAGAATCAGGGTTCAGGGAAGCCTCTGCAAAACATCTTCCACCACATTTAACACAGGAGGTATAGCTAAGGGCCTATGCTGGGGCAAAACAAGAATTCCCTAAGCCTTTTCCTGGAATCAGAGTAATCCTGGCCTTCCCATTTAAAGTGCTCCCTCATGGAATGCAGAGTCTCTGAAAATGAGAAATCCTCAGGAGGAGAAGCTGTAGGAGTGGAATCATCCACATCAGAATCAGAATAAGGAGGATACTCCTGCAAATCTTCCAGAAGACTCAGAAGCCTCTGAACACTGTTCAAAACTATCAAACTCGGTTCCACCCTAGGCCTCTTATCAGGAGGGGCATAGAACCTCTAATCATAGTAATCAAATCTTCTGCCATTTTAAGCATATGTTTCTTAGGCACAGAACCTGAAATGCTAGGAGAAGCCCCCACTGAAGCTGAACTTGGCCTACCTCTCAAAGAAGTTTTGGCAACAGAAGGAGAGGCTCTAACTACCTTGGGAAGAGAGGGAAGAACAGTTACCTGAGAAGCCCCTCAGCCTGGCCTACCTCCTGAGAAGGCACATCCTGTAACAGTAAAGTCTCTGCCTGAGACTCCAAAGAAACTCCTGGCAAAACCTCTGGCTCCACTGAGCCTTCTAGAGAACCGACGTCCGGGACTGCCGGTTCATCAACCCTAGGCTTCGCTGTTTTGTCCTTGCGCTTCTTGGATGAAGCGGGCGGAGCATCCGGCGGCATTTTATAATTGCAACGCTTCCCAAACACTAACCTGGCACAGTCTAACCGTCTCTTAATAGTGCGCTTGTTAAACCTAGCACAAGAGCGCATCCAACAACGCCATGCTCAGGCCCTAAACAAGGTATACACAAGGTATGGTAATCCCTATGAGGTATCTGTTTCCCACAAGAAATACAGTTATTCACTTTTTCTGACATCCGGTTAAATACTGAGGCAAGAAAAAACCAAAATGTTCCCCAACGGGGTACTTAGCCAACTCTGATTCGGTCTGAAACTCCGGCTTCGGAAATATTTCAGAACGCCAACCTGCACTCGCAAAACTGCTTCTGCATCGGACCATGCGGCAAAAAAGACTGAGGATATGACGTCGGTCATGCGCATTAGTACCCTGACGTACTGACGTCAGTCTAATGCGCCCTGACCGACGTCAGCCATATACTTTGGTATTCGGGCCGACTGGACAGCGGACTACCCAATAGTTAGGACTGCAGCAATGTGGAATGAAGAACATCGAGACATTACAGTGTTGTGGAACATTTTTAGACAGTTTCAAATCTTTTTGGGATTCAAAATTAATGAAGCTAAAACAAAGGCAATAGTGGTAAATTATGTACATGAATTGTACATAGGCACATGAATTGGCTCAGCAATATCCATTATCTGGGAACATAATAAAATTAAGTATTTAGCAGTATGGATTAAAAATTATTCTGATGTGGCAGCTACAGATATGTGGGAAGAGACTAAAAAATATAAAAACAGAGAAAATGAAAGCATTGATGTATGGATATGGACAGTAAGATACAAGCAATTAAAATGTTTTTAGTCCCATTAGTCTAATACACAGCTCAGCCATATTTTTATCAACCAGTGGAGAAGTTGTGGATAGAAATTGATAAAGAGCTAAAGGACTTTATCTGGGAGGGGAAGATGGCAAGAGTCAAGTGGAGTGGGATAAGCAGATTCTTTCAGTAGAACAGGGCGGATTGGGATTACCATATTTGAAAAGATATTTCAGAGGTACACAGTTAAGGTTCCTATACGTAGCACAGGCAGAAAACTATCATTCAAAGTGGAAAGGGGGACTCAAGAAACAAGGAGTGACTGGGATTCTGGATGCAAGCCTTTAATGAGAATAATAATAATCAGACAGAATACTATATCCATAAAGTACAGAAAATATCTTAATAACTAAGCCAAGTCAGGAATGGAAAAAAATTCTGCCTACAAGGACTGCAATTAGGGATGTAGACAACAGGCAAGAGGGAACAAAGGTATTTGGAACAAATAACTAGAGAGGGAAGGATAAGACTGGGAACACACCATGAATTTATTTGGACTGCAGGTTAGTGATTGCCTTCCCTCATCAAGGATTGTCGGGTATAGGCAAAGAAAAAGAAATCGGGCGATCCTAAATGAAAGACCAGCACTGGTAGGGTTTTTTTGTAGAATCTAGAATAGAAGCTGCCATTAAAAATGGAATAATTAGTAGAGAGTATAAAATATTGCATGATAACTATAAGAATCAAATCAGAGGAGGTTAGAAAGGATTGGGAAGAGAGACTAGATAAACCATTCACAAAGAAACAATGGGAGAAGATATGTAGGTCTTCCAAATATGCAACAAAATGCAGAAGATTTAGGATTTTTGCGTGGAAATGTTTACATAGATTTTTTTATACCACAAGTGGACTCCAGAGAATTTTTCCTCAGGCAGACAGCAAATGCTGGAGGTGTGGCAGGAAAGAAAGAGGTAACTGGGAACATATTTTCTAGGAGTGCGATGAGTTGACAGACTTTAAGGATTTCCTGTGGGATACACTTCGGAAATGCTGGGTGGGCAGACTGGTGTGACAGACTGGTGTGACAAGGGAGAGGATTTTTCTGAGCTATGATACAGAATTGGAAGTGCTACATATGGTAAGGCCTTGTTGTGTCTAATTATGTTGACTGCCAAAAAAAATCAATTACTAGAAAATGGAAATCTAAATCAACTACACTAGAAGTAGTGAATATTGTAACAGACATAAAACAACTGGAAGTGAGATCATTAGAAAATGGTAGGAGCAAACTACATAAGAAAAAAATGAGAATTGTGGGAACAGTACATACAGGGGAGGAATGAGGTTTAAACGAAGACACTGCTTAAATGAGCTATGTAATATATGTACATCACTTATAATGTACTCAATGTTTGCAACTGTGTGTTGGTGTACGAGTTGTGATGTAAAAATGCTTGTTGCAACTAGGATTGTGTTGGTGTGGTTTGTTTTCATTAAATGTGTGATTGCCTATGTTGTCATAAGTTATGCTTCAATAAAATCTTTCTCATTCAAAAAAAGGGGTAGGAAATTAATAATTTAGGTAATGTTGCTTAGCCTATAATAATATATAGCAATATATGTGAAGTATAATATTTATAAACATGAACAACTTGTTAATACAGTTTGATTACTTTTACATAAATGTAAATTTGCCTAGGTCAGATGTGATAATTCAATAAAAAAGTGTTTAAAAAATTGGATGGGACCACTACTATGACTACTTTTGACCATTTGTAAAGATCCTGGGGGTTACCTAATTTGGATCTCTGGAAATATTTACAACTTCTCTATATGATTTGCAAATATTTATTCAACTCCCACATTACTGCTAATCCTATTCCCCTTCTAATAAAGGCCCTTCAAGTACTTTAAAAGCAGTAAAAATGACCACCACCCATCTGTATGGCTATGGCTCTTAACTAAATTAAAAATAATCTGAATAATACCAACGTACAACTAATTTAATGCTTTAGTTTTATTGAATTATAAAACTTCATCAGAATACTTGTGATTTAAAACATTAAACTTAAAGAACACCAATTGTTTTAGTGTAAAAGCTTCGAGCAGTCACTTTTAAACCAATCATCATTTATCTAAACAAACATTGCATAAACCGTCCCAAGAACTCATTTAAGGACCATCAGTATCTCTTGGATTTGCACCAATCACTCTTAACATATTAAAAGTAGGTACCACTTTACGACCTATCAATATTAAGTGAAATAAAACCAAATTGTGTGAAAGTATAAGCAGCTCACTTTGTTTTTAACCAATGGGGATTGTCATTTTAATAAACACATAACACAAACCAGTTCAATAAAACATGATGTAAAATGTAGCTTAATAATGTCCAGTATATTATAGGACAAAATAATATAAATAAAACAAAAAAAAAAAAAAGGTCTATAACAATAAATAACTACACATCCTTAAATCATTTTGTTATACTAAACCAAACATCGTATTTGGATTTAAATAAATTTGCCAATACAGTTTGCGTTCGAGTAATAATGGTCAAGGACCTCCCCTTTCTTTTACATTTAATTTCTCACTGATAAAGAATTTAAAATAATGATCTGGAAATTCAGTTATAGGGCATTTAAAATAATGATCTGGAAATTCAGTTATAGGGCATTAATTTCTTTCTCCTTTTTGATGTCATTAATATGCTCATGTATTCTTTCCTTTACCTTACGCTCAGTTTTTCCAATATAAAAACCCGAACAGTGTTGACATAATCTAGCATACACTATCCTACCCGTTTCACAATTAAAGGTTCCCTTCATATTATGTTATTAATTTGAAATGCTACTCCAACCATTCTAGTTATTTTTTTTTTGTATTAAAATCAACATTCACATAGTTTTCCCTATCCAAAACAATTTTAAGTTAGATCTCCTTTTATATAGGACGTTCTGTCACTCAATTTTTGCCCCACCAACTTATCACTTTTTAAAATGACCTAGTTTTTCATTAAAATGTTCATAATACTTGAACTGTCAGTACTATTAATGGTAAATCATGGAGTCCCTGACAGTCTTACATCTGCCATTTATTAACCGGCATTCACTAGTATTTCTATGCAAACAGTCAAATTTAACACTTTCATTTACGTTTCTATTAGACATCCCTACCACTGGATTGTTAGATTTAAACAATGGAGCACAACATCCTGTTTCCCTTTTACTCACAACATCATATATTAGCTGGTTTATTAATGAGGAAGGATAGTCGCTTGCTAAAAACATTTTTTTATAACCATACACATCTAAAAAATTTTCAAAATCATAAACCATACACCATTCTGACGAACTGACCTTTAACTAAGGCCCGTTTCTGATCATGGGGGTGGACACTGGTGTAATGTGGGTAGGTACTTGAAAATGTTTTTACAATAAATTTTATAGGAGAATTTCCTATTCTCCTTATCCTTACAACAGTTGATATCAAGATATGCTATTCCTGATCATAAACATACACAACTTTTAAAAATTCTGTGCTATGGTTAATAAATTCAAAAGACGCCTTTAATTCTACAATACTACCATCTCAGGAATAAAAATATCAAGAAAATGGGTGTGAAGTTTACAATATTTCATATAATTTGCAACAAAAGTATTTTTATTCCCACTGTACCATTATGATATTAGCTAGTAATCCCCCACAAGGTGACGCCATAGTAAAAGATTCTGTAATATCTCTTTTCAAAAATAATAGTTATTTCGCCGCTAAATTTTTGTACATATTGATTTCATGTTGTGGCATCCCTCTCTCATATAGCTATTCAGTAAACCATAATACTCCAGTTTCATGGGGTATCACAGTATATAAATCACAGACATCAACAGTAACAAGTTTATCATATTCTAAACTGTTAATTTTAACCAAGAAATCTCAAAAGTCCCTACAAATCCGGGGCTCCTGTTCAATTATTTTTTTTTTTTTTTAATCTTTCATCAATAAAGGTAACTAGAGGGTGAGTTGTGGACCCCCGAGCATCAACTATTGGTCTCATTGGAGGGTCATCCAAATCTTTACTTATAAGATACCAAAACTTTTGGGACAAATGGGTATAAAGTACTCAAAAAAATTAAATTCATTGTGTTCAATCTGGTGGTCTATAAACATTTCACTTAATTCATTCCTGGTTTTCTTATATGCAATATTCATATCATTTAAAGATGATGTTATTACCATTAGTAAGTAATTTCAACATTCTACAAGAGTAATCGTTCCTAGTCATAATCACCAGCCTAACCCCCCATTTGTCTGGTTTTATAACCCTTAAACACACAAGCCATTAAGAAATTTCTATATCTTCAGTTATATTCTTTAACACATCATTACCACTCTTACCATGATGGGTTAAAGACATTTCTTGGGTCTATCGCTCACAATTTCTCAAAAAGTGCAATTGTGGGGTATATATGTGGAGTAAATGTACTTGAAACTTGAAGTGTACTAGCAATTTGAGTCACATCATCAAATAGTAATCTAACATTCAGTTTCCTAGTAAATTGTTTCAAGTCCATTACTGTCCTAGATAGATTTGCATGTCTTGTTGGAACAAATGTCAGACCTTTTTATCATAATCTCCCACTCGACTGATTATAATTGTGGTTAAACATCGCCATTATCCATTCAGACCGTCTTGGTGGGTCTTACTGTTGTATTTGTTGTTGTTCTAAAGGGGCCAGTGCAACTGTTTCTCCCATAGAGTTTACATCTCCATTGGCTTGTTGTAGCAGCCCTGTACAAGACTGATTCCCACTAAACTTACTACCCCAACTTTGGGAAGGTGGGGGCTGTGGAACTGGCATCCTTTCTATTTTTTTAATTTTCTATTGGTTATTAGCTGTATTTGGCTGTCATTGTTTGAAAAAAATTTGACCATAGTTGTATTTGACTTGTTCAAAACACAGGTCATGAGTAACTAAATTGTCCAAAGCTGTTAGCTCAACAATTAACTCAATAAATTTGCAATTGTATTTAATTAATGTCTCCATATATTCAAAACAGTGACTATCAAACATTTTTATTAATTCTTGATGGAAAGGGGAGTCTCTGATAAGCCCAGTAGGGAATCGCCAAACCCTTAAGTCTTTGGGAACACAATGTTCCTTAATGCATTCAGAAAAGTACGCATTCACCAACTGTAATTTCTTTACTTTGGATAGTTTATAATAAAATTCATCCAATTTTTGTGCAAGATTATTAATAGTGTCCATTTGCTGCATGACCCTTAGATATGGTTCTCCTTCTAAACACTCAAGACAAATTTGGAACTTGTCTTAAATAATGTACATTAGTACTGACATTATTTTGATTTAAATTTGAGTTCATGAGTTGAGTAAAAGTTACTACTAAGGCTTGCCATAATGGAGATGTGTTGCTTCCATCGTTTCTCCTCAGTGAAGTAGAATCACTCTGTAAACCAGTTATTTCCTCAAGCTGTTGGGATAGCTGCTGGACCAAAGTTATTAGATTTTCAACCAACTATTGGAGTTCAGTTATATTCGGTTCAGAAAAAAATGATTGCAAGGCCGTCAGTCCTCCTGCAGACATGGTGAGTAAAACCCGAACCACGAAGTGAAAAATCCAAATCAGACCAGTAAAAATCAACACCACCCATCCCCAGAGGCTCCAACTATGGCTCTTAACTAAATTCACAATGATATCAATAATACCAACGAATGGTTTATTTAGCGCTTTCGTTTTACTGAATCATAAAAACTTCACCAGAATACATACGATTTAAAATATTACACTTAAACAAAAAAAAAGCAGTCTGATCTCATTATAAACATTAATTAGCCCTGGGATAACAAAACTGCAAAAAACTCTTTTCTCTGCTAGTTATCACATTTGGACATAGACCTCTCAGAGATGTACAGCACTATATGTTTTAATCTTATTGCCAACTAAAAGCTCTCCCCTATCTTGTTAAAAAAAAATGGTACTATTTATAAATAACAGCTATTGGATCCCTGCTAATTCTGTCAGTAAAGGGTTTGTATAAAGTCTAACTTGTCAGGTTTGTGGTCATCCCAATCCTGACTTGAATGTGGGGACGTTCTCAAAATGATCCAAAAGTTATGGGATTTAACGGTTTCTTGGCCAAGTTTTCTGCTGGAATAATCCCTTCCTTGTTCCAAATCTTTCCTGTGGACAGGATATCTTGCTAGTAACCACTGTTTAGAGAAGTCCCGTACTTTATCAATACTACAAGTTACTGAAGAAATGTGCACAGACTGGGATAAATATGCCGTTGGAAAAGCAAAATTCAAATGTAAAACAAAACAACCAACTAAATAAAATACTAGCTGAAGATAAAAACTTGCTTTATTACCAAACAAAATAGAGTGAGAGAAGCCTTTACTTACAGGCAATCAAATTACTAAGCAACCAATCACATGCCAAGTGTCACAGTTAAAGCAGGAAAACATAATAAAACCACAGCTTATGTAAAATTGTATACATATCTACAGACATTGATTTTTTTTTTTTGCATGCTGAATTTCTCTTTGTATGCATTTTTTCTGTATGCAGTTCCTGCTTCTGATGAAGCAAAAGTAAAAGCGCTTACCTATTCTGTTTGGTAATGAAAAAAAAAAGAAGTTATGTACTCACCATAACGTTCCATCTGAGTAGGTAACTTCATTTGTCAGCAACCTGTGGGTATCGGATCTGACCTGGATCCGAGCCGGCAGCTTTCCAAGCTACAGATCCGAGCTCCAAGCTCCTCCCCTTACCCATAATACCCTGCGACCTCCTTCCAATCCAGAAATCACATTTTCCCACCTATATAACCACAAAACAACAACCTGAAGAATCCTAACCTAAGGATTAACAAAGGACCTGATAAACCATCCTAGGGTCCAAGTAATAAAAGAACCAGGTTAGGGGGAAGGAGGGAGGGTCGGTTGCTGACAAATAAAGTTACCTACTCAGATGGAACGTTATGGTGAGTACATAACTTCTTTATCTGAAGTAGTTAACTTCATTTGGTCATCAACCTGTGGGACAGAGTCCCCAGCTAACAAAAAACTTGGAAGGTCCTCAAGGAGGGATATTCCGGAGCACTGCAGAGCCAAAAGCCACCCTTCCTCTGGACACTAAATACAATTTATAGTGAGAGATAAAAGGTATGAGAGGATGCCCAAGTAGCCGCAGAACAAAATGTCATCCAAGGGAACTCTAGACCAGAATGCAGCAGATGTAGCCATAGAGCGAGTAGAATGAGCATGAACCCCTATAGGCTCTGGTAGGCCAGATAGTTTGTATGTGAGCAGAATGCAATTAGAAATCCATCTGGCCAGAGTCACCTTCGAAACTGGCTTACCCAAGAAGAGTTTTGCAAAGGAAACAAAGAGCTGATCAGACTTACAGAAGGCAGCTGTTGTGTGTAAATAAAAGCGTAACTGTCTATGAACTAACAGGATGAAGTTTGTACTCCCCTTTGTTTTGATAGTTAGGGAAAAAAAACTGGGAGATTAATGGACTGATTGATGTTCACCTCGGAGGCCACTTTGGGTAGAAAAGATGGGTTAGTCCTGAAAGAGACCCTGTCTTTATGGAAAACGAGATACGGGGGCTTAACACAGAGGGGCCTGAAGCTCCGACACCCTTCTAGCTGAGGTAATAGCTACCAAAAAGGCAGTTTTCCAGAACAGGAATTTCAAATCAACAGAAGCTGCAGGTTCAAAAGGTGGTCCAGTCAGAGCCTGAAGGACCAAAGTTAGATCCCATGGAGGGACAGAGTTCCTGATAGGAGGTCTCAAGAGAAACGTACCTTTCACAATGGTCTTACAAATCTTGGTGGAAGCGAGGGGATTGAGATGGTCTCTAATGTGAAAATGGGAGATGGCAGCCATTTGAACCTTTACAGTAGAAGAACTGGCCCCTTGCTGAAAAATATGAGAGAGAAAATCGAGCACTGCTGGGATGGGAACAGTGAAAGGGTCCAAATTACTATGAGACGCCCAAATGGAAAAACGCTTCCATTTACTATTGTAAACCTTCCTGGTAGAAGGCGTATGCGCCGCAACCAGGATAGATCTAACTGCAGACAAGATACCGGGAGTCCTAGCAACTAATGGAACTGGATCAACCAAGCTGAGAGCTTGAGATCGACCAGATTCGGGGGTCTCAATCCCGAAGGATGAGATATCAGATCCGGGATGGGATCAAAGATCCAGAGAGGAGCTATAAGAGGAGACTGTAAGCACGGGAACCAGGCTTGACGAGGCCAGAATGGAGCTATGAGGATAATCTTGTTCCCCAACCGACGAGCTTTCTGTAAGAATTTTGTCATCAACGGAAGAGGAGGATAAGCATAAAGAGGACCAGGTGGCCAAGCATGGACTAGAGCGTCTCTGGGGCTTTCCCCCGGAGGGGGAATTAGAGCAAAAAACTCGCTGCACTTAAGAGTTGGAAGGCGATGCAAAGAGATCGCAGCAAGGCTGACCCCACTTGTGGAAGATCTGTTTCGCTACTAAGAGATTCAGAGACCACTCATAGGGCGAAAGGATAGTTAGACTCAGTTTGTCCGCTAGGATGTTGGACCGACCCGGAATGTGCATTGCTAACAGAAAATGGTTGGTGGATATCACCCAATCCCAAACTCTCATGGCCTCTCGGCAAAGAGGGTAAGACCTGGTTCCCCCGTTTGTTGATGTACTAGACCACTGACGTCTGACTGAATTGCAATAGTCCCTGGAGGTAGAAAGGCATGAAGGGCTTGCAACGCTAGAAGCACCGCCCTCATCTCCAGAACATTTATATGCAGAACGGTCTCTGTCAGAGTCCACATACCTTGGACAGTTCTGCCCCCGTAATGTCCCCCCCCCCCCCAAGGCGAGAAGTGTCCGTGGTCACCGTGGCTTGGGGTTGTGGCATAACAACGGTCGTCCTTCCAGAAGCTCTCGAGATTGGAGCCACCACGAGGGAATTCCTGCAAACTCTGCTGAGAGGAATCGGCAAGTCCAACAGGTGGTGAAAGATGGACCACTGAACCTGCAAAGTCCACTGGAGAACCCTCATGTGCAAGCCAGCTAAGGGCGCGAGATTGACTGCTGCTGCCATAGACCCTAAAACTCTCAGGACTAACTCCGCTGACAGGGCAGGTGACTGAAGAAGGGCTAAAACGTGTAAGGTCAAACTGCGAAGTCTGTCTGATGTCAAGAAGGCCTTGGTCTGAAGCGTGTCTATTCTGGCTTCTATGAACTCCAAGACTTGAACTGGTTGAAGGGATGACTTCTTGAAGTTTATGGTGATCCCCAATTGGGATGCTAGTAGTAGGAAGCAATCCCTGGCTAAGCAGAGTAGATGCCTGGTGGGGGCGTTAAGGAGCGAGTAGTCTAGGTAAGGAAAAACCTGTATTCCCTGAAGTCTCAGGTGGGCCGCTACAACTGCCAAGACCTTGGTGAACACCCTGGGGGCTGTGGTGAGGTCGAAGGGTAGGACCCTGAACTGGTAATGACTGGCCCCTAGCCGAAAGGGGAGGAACCTCCTGGATCGCCTGCCCATGAGAATGTGATAGTACACATCCATGAGGTCTATGGAACATATCCAGTCCTTCTCCTACAAAAGGGGCAGGATGGATTGAAGCGTGACCATCTGGAATTTCCCCTTGGCAATGAAGAGGTTCATTGTTGAAAGGTTGAGGATCGGTCAAGTCCCCAGTCTTCTTTGGCACCAAAAAGAACCTGGAGTAATTGCCTAATCCGGATTGGCCTGGAGGGACGTGCTGGATGGCTTTTTTCTAGCAGCTTTTTTACCTCTAAAGCTGCAGCCTCCTTCTGACGGGGTGGTACATCGGGGAGGAGTCTCATCTGAGGAGGTAGGTTTATGAAAGGGATTGAGTAACCTCTGGATATTATTCGAAGCACCCAGTGATCTGTTGTGATGGACTCCCATTGGGCCAGGTGCTTCGAGAAACTCCCCCTGACTGCCTCCAGAGAGAAGCAGTCTGGCAACCCCTCAGGGCTGCTGCGTGGGTAGATCAGAAAAGGGTTCCAAAGACCCAAAATTTTTCGGCCCCCTCTGCCTCTGGGCCAGCGTCCACCTTGTCCCCCCTCTGCCTCCGAAGGATGAAGGGTCTGGAGTGTAACGGGACTGCTGAAACTTCCGGAACATCTTCTTTTGTCCTCTCTGGTTCCTGGAAAAGGACCTTTGAGGAGCAGAGAAGCGGATTCTGATGGCAGACCGCGTCTTCCAGTCTTTCTCGCTCTGAAACAATGTGTCTCGGATGGTCTTCCCGAACAGAGTAGAACCGAAGGGTGCGTTCGTGAAGGACGCCTTCAAAGGTTCCAAAAAGTCACAAAGCCGGAGCCAGGCGTGACGCCTTAAGGCGATGCTGGACCAGCTGGCTCTAGCGGCCCCTTCCATGGCATGGGAAAGTAGCCGCATAGACGTGTTTGAAACAGATTTCAGAGTGGACATGCGAGCAGAGAAAGTCCGTTTGTCCTCGGCCGACATGGACTCAGGGGGAGACTCTGCGTATTCTTTCATCAGATCCCGCTGAAGTCTAATTACATAGGCGGAATAATTCAGCGCCCTTATGGAAAAGGTAGCTGAAGCAAACATCCGCTTCCAGATACGATCCATCGTCCGAGACTCCTTATCAGGAGGATGGACCGAGGAACTATCCTGGGCAAGTTCCTTCTTGGTGGCTGCCGCCACCACCATGGCTTCTATTGGGGAACCCTTACTCAAAGCCATTCTATACACAGGGGGACTACGAATCATATCTGGCCTCCTGGGGATGGGCTCTACAGTGTCCGGTTCCTTCCACGCCCTGGTAGTGATGTGGTCAACCAGGGGATCGGCCGGAGGGGACACCCAAGAGGTAGACGGGCCTACGAACGCCTCCAGGAACACAGACTCGTCAGAGGAAGGTTTTTGGGCTGACCACCCCCCCCCCTTTTGGTGAAGCATTTCCATAATGTCTCCAAAGGAGATGTCTTCGGGGGTGACCTGGGGGAACCTTCCCCTTCCTCCAAATCTGTGTCCTCCATGATGGACTCAGGGGAGTCCAAGTGCCTCCTCTTACACTTATGTTTGTGAGGGACCTCCTCGGTGGGGCTGTCTGAAGAGGGCTCACCAACAGGGTCATGTTCCGCCAGTGGAACGGGCTGGGGCGTCAACGCAGGCTGTCCCTGGGACTGGACGATGGAATACAAGCCCGGGAGTGAGGGCGGATCCCAAAGAAAGAGTAGGGGGTCTCGAACCTCTTGAGAGAACCCTCTCTATCACGTCGAAAGCAGAGGCTGAACCAATCTCTCTGGGCTCCGTGGTTAACACCCTCGGATCCGGTGCAGGGATCTGCATTGGAGCCGAAGCGCTCGGACCAGAGAGGGAAGTATGCTCCGTCCGAAATGGAGCCGAAGACACACTGGCCCCCTCTGATCCGCACGGCTCTCGGCCCCGAGAGCTTGGATCCGAAAAGGGATCCGACAAACTCGAGGGTACGGCCGGCGTCGAGGCAGCGATAACCACCTGCGCCAACTCCCTGGTGTCGAGGTAGCGATAACCATCCGCGCCGACTCCCTGACTCCTTGGATCTGAAGGCTCCGAAACAAGGCGCTATCGGGGCAAAAAGTGAGGCTGAACCCCCCCCCCCCGGAGGGGGGTGATGCAGCAATACTTCCATCTGCAGTTGGGTTTGGAAAAAGCGACGCATCATCCAGTCCATATCAGCGGAGAGGCTACGGGTCGACCTTGAAGAGGCCGCCGAAGCTGGCCGGGAGGGCCACCGCAACTACCTTGAAGATGGTCGGGCCTCCTCCTCCGGCTCTGGGGGAGAAGCGTGAAGAACGAAGTCGAGGGAAGGCAGGCCCGGAGACCTTCTGGGGTGAAAAGAGCAGTTTGGCCTGTGGGGCCTAGGGGGCTGAGTCAGCCCGCCACTTGTGGCTTCTGTACCTCTCTCGCTCTGTCTCTTTCTGTCTCCCTGGGAAGAAATGGGAGGTGGAGTCCCGGCCAGGGGAGGGGGGATAGCAGGCAGAGCAGCTGCAGCTGTAGCCACCAAGGGAGAGGTGGAAGAAGCCGACTCCATGGGTAGGAGACTCGCCAGAATCAGCTTATTCCTCCTATCCCTCAGGGCCCGGGGGTTAAAGGCTGCGCAAATCTGGCAGCCCGAGGTCAAATGTGATACCCTCAGGCAGAGGACGCACTGAGTGTGGCCATCTGCTGGGGATAGCTTATGGCCACACTCAGTGCACTTAGAAAAGAATGCCTTTGGGGCCTCTGCCATGATTTTTAAACAAGACACACACGCCCACACAAACACCTAAGGGAAAGGAGGGGCCTACTAGGATTTAAACTACAAGGGAACGAGGGAGTAAACTCAGGGGTTTAAACTATAAAATTAAACTAATCGCACACACTAAGATCTATTTTTATCAAAAAACCACTTACTAATCGCCTGAACGCTAAGAGCTCGAAAACTCATGCTTGACAAAGCCGCGGCAAACGAGATCTGAGGATTGGAAGGAGGTCGCAGGGTATTATGGGTAAGGGGGAGGAGCTTGGAGCTCGGATCTCTAACTTGGAAAGCTGCCGGCTCAGATCCAGGTTGGATCCGATACCCACAGGTTGATGACCAAATGAAGTTAACTACTTCAGATCAACTTTTTTTTATCTTCAGCTAGTGTGTTATTCCATTGGTCGTTTTGTTTTACATTTGGATAATACAAGTTACTTCATTGATAAAGACCTATATAGCTTTGGCTTGGAAGTCTCCCTCCACTCTCTCTAAGGAGAGAGACTGGTAATTTACACCAACATGTACAGTGACTGAGACAGACTCAGGAATACATGAAGGTACTACTACTCAACACCACAAGTCCAAATAAAAATTTCCACTCTCTGCAATGGTCGAAAAGTAAGCTTCACTCAAGCACTTGCGCACTAACATGGTTCATCCTGTGCAGGAATTTTAGCCTCACACTTAAACTTCCTGAATTCTTTATTCTGTCTGGTTTTCATGATGCAAGTTATGTAATTATCATAACGTTCCATATTTGTTGTCCATCTCGCCATTCATTCTTACTGGATGAGTTTGGAGCCAATCCTCGGCTCCGACTCGGCCGAATACACTAGCTCAAAGTCTCTAACTTGGCTCATGGCAGAAAGGTATCCCATCATGCAGCGATGCAATTACCCAGATCTTGCTTGCTGCCAATCATAATCTGTCCAAACTACAAAGGATACATCAGGTATAGAAACAAGGAAAACTACAAAGGAGCTCCTTAGTAAGGAAGGAAAAACTCATCTCTGGGTCCTCTAGGAGTTCTTGGCTGGGGGAAGGTGGGAGGGTCGTAAGAATGAATGGCGAGATGGACAACAAACATGGAACATTACGGTAAGTACATAACTTCTTTATGTTATCCTATCTAGCCTTCATTTGGGACTGCACCACTTCCTTGGGTGGCTTACGGAAGAACACCTTTGAGCACAGTGGAACCAAAGGAAGCCCTGTCCCTGGAGGCCAAATCTACTTTGTAAGGAGTAATAAACGTATGAGGAGTTGCCCACATAGCAGCACAAATACTGTCCATTGACAATCTGGTCAGATAAGCAGAGGATATTGCTAATGCTCTGGTCGAGTGGCCTCAACTTTTGAATGGTAAATTCCTGTTATTTGTGTACTATATAAAGGTAATGAAATTTGAGCGCCAATTTGAAAGCGTAATTTTTGAAAATGGCATGCCCTTTTTTGTTTCAGAAAAGGAAATGTACAACTGATCTGTTTTCCTGAAATCTTTAGTTCTATGCAGATTAAATCTAAGCTGTCTATGCACATCCAATTGGTAAAGTTTGTACTCTGCCTTGTTACTATGATTGGGAAAAAACATTGGGAGCTCAATACATTGATTTAGATTGATCTGGGAACCAACTTGTGGCATGAAGGATGGATTAGTACAAGGGAGACTCCATCTCTATGGAAAATCAGGTATGGTTGCTTGATTGATAGAGCTTGCATCTCAGTGACTCTTCATGCAGATATAATGGCTACCAGGAGAATAGTTTTCCAAGAAAGGAATCTGAGATCACAAGATGACGAGGGCTCGAAAGGAGGTTAGGCGAGTCAGAACAAAACTCAAATTCCATGGAGAAAGAGGTTCTTTTATGGGAGGCCTCAATAAACAAGTGCCTTTTAAAAATGCTTTACACAATTTGTTTGACATCAGGTTAGGAGTATATTCACCAATGTGAAAATTAGATATTGCAGCTAGTTGGACTCTAATTGTAGCTGCTGCAGAGCTTTGCTGAAAAAGTTCTGCAAGAAATTCCAAAACTGAACTGATTGGGGCGGAGAAAGGGTCAATGTTTTTTCCTTGCGCCCAGTAGGAGAACCTCTTCCATTTATTAACATATTAACATTCTGGTCGAAGCCTTGTGAGGAGATACCAAAATGAGTTTTACTGCTGGTGTGAAGTCTTGAAGCCTAAGTTTGGAAGTGGAGCAGCCATGCTGTCAAACTGAGGGTTTGGAAAGCAGGATGAAGAATTCCGGACATGAGTCAGAAGTTCTGGAACTGGGTCCAGTACCCAGGGCCTCTCCTGTAGGTGAGGCCAGGCCAGAAAAAGGGGAACCAAATCTGACGAGGCCAGTATGGGCAATGAGAATCAGCCTGCTTCCCAAGAATTTTGCTTTCTGATGACTTTGGGTATGAGGGGGAAGGGGGTAAATGCGTACAGAAGTCCCAAGGGCCAATTGTGAACAAGTGATTCTCTCACCATATACCCCAGAGGGGGGATTAGGACAAAGTAGCTGCTGCATTTGGTATTTATGGGAGTGGCAAAAAGATCACATCAAGGCTGGCCCCATTTTCGGTAGATGATCTCTGCTATGTTTTGGTTCAGAGACTACTCGTGAGGCATTAAAATCACCCTGCAGAGCTTGTCCGCCATCACACTGGATTTCCCCAGGATGTGTGTTGCTACTAGAAAACATTGGGAAGAAATTGCCCATTGCCATACTCTCAGTGCCTATTGATAAAGGGGGTATGATCTGGTTCCTCCTTGTTTGCTTATGCACCAGACTACCGACATGTTGTCTGACTGGAGTGCAATCGTTCCTAGTGGAAGAGAGTCCTGGAGTGTCTGTAATGGTAGAAGCACTGCTCTCATCTCTAGAACACTGATGTGCAGATGGGCCTCATGTTCTTGCTATGCGCCTTAGACGGTACTTCCCAGATAATGCCCCCCACCCTACCTAGGAGGCATCCATGGTCACTGTAGCTACAGGTTGTTGTGGCACAAAGGGCTGTCCGATGGTCACATGGTCACACCGAAGCCACCATAGGGTCTCTCTCTTGCATGAGTCTGATTCTGACTTGGTGAGACATGGGAAGTTCATGTAATGACCACTGAACAAATAGAAGCCATTGAAGAATTCTCATACGCATTCTGGCTAGGGGGAACTAAGGTGATCATTGAAGCCATAGTCCCTAGGAGTTTCAAAATCGTCTTTGCCTTCACTTTGTTTCTGGGTAAAGGTTGGCTGTTGCCTGAGAACAGAAACCCTGCCCGGCGGAAGTCGTGCCATCAAGGAGACGGTGTTGAGATCTGCGCCTATGAATGTAATATGTTGACAGGGCAACAGGGCAGATTTTTGTAAACTGACTGTAATCCCTAACCGGGAACAAGTTTGAAGAGTTGTGTCCCTCGCCTGCTGAAGTAGATGATTGGCGGTGGCAGTTAGGAGCCAGTCATCTAGGTACGGAAACACTTGGAATCTCAGACATCTCAAGTGAGCTGTGATTATTGCCATGCATTTTGTGAACACTTCTGGAGGCTGTAGTGAGACCAAAGGGCAGAGCTCAAAACTGGTAATGACTGGCTCCCAGATGGAAACGTAAGTGACTCCTTGATGCTCTGTCCATTTTTATGTGGTAGAATGCATCTTGGGGGTCTACTGAGCACATCAAATTGTCTTTCCCTAAAAAGGGAAGAATCTACTGCAGTGTCACCATTCAGAACTTGAACTTCTTCACAGATTCGTTTAATTTGGCGAGATCCAAAATGGATCTCTAGTCCCCTGTTCTTTTTGGCACTAAAATGAATCTTTATTAAGTTCTGAATCCTATTTGATCTGTGGGTACTTCTTGGATGACTCTTGTCGAGCAATTTTTGAATTTCTACAGTTGCTTGTTCCCTTTGACTAGGTGGAACATCCGGGATTGTTCTAATCTGTGGGGCAGGATGGCAAAAGAGAATGGAATAGCCTCTGGATATTATACTTTGTACCTACTTGTCTCTTGTGATGTCTCGCCAGGCTTCTGGGTACAAAGATACATGTCCCCCCAACTACCTCCACCTCCAGAGTAGAGCAGACGGGCCTCCTTTCAGGAGCACTGGTAGAGTTGGCCACGAAATGAATCACTGTCACCCTGGTTTTGCGGACCCACTCTGCCTCTAGGACCTCTACTATTATCGCCTCCCCCTCTGCCCCTGGGGAAGGGTTCACCTCATGCATCTTGAAAAACTCCTTGGGATCTTTTGAACCACATTTTCCCACTCTTCTGGCCTTCAGGCTAAGGTCTTGAAGGTACGGAAAAACTTACTCCAATGGCAGAGATTTCCCTTCCTGCTCGCATCTGGTGAGTGTTTCCTTGACTTTAGGTCCAAAACGTGAGGAACCATCAAAAGGGGCATTAGTAAAGGTAGACTTGAAGGGCTCCACAGAGTTGCACAAACACATCCAGGAGTGCCTCCTCAGGGAAACTCCTGAACCTGCTGCCCTGCTCGCTCCATCTGCTGCACAGGATATTAGTCTCATGGAGGAGTTAATGATGGAATTTAAGGTAGACAGCTGAAAAGTGACCCTTTGACACCCCCGCAGCCAATGAATCTTGGAGAGAATCTCCTAACTCCTTCAGGAGATCTCTTTGGAGCCTCAAAGTGCGAAAGACAGTTCAGCAATCTAAGGGTAAAAGTCGCTGACGAAAAAGCACGTTTCCCTTAACTGTCCATTGTCCGGGAGTCCTTGTTCAGTGGATGGATATACGAGGATGTTTCAGAAAGTTACTTCTTGGTGGCTGCTGCCACCACCACCACAGCATCTACAGGAACGCCTTTCGTGAGAAATTCTTTTTCTAAAGGTGCTGACAACTTATTTGGCCTCTGAGGGACTGAGCATAGTGTCTGGTAACTCCCATGCCTTTCGACTAACCAATTCCAATAGCTCATTGAAAGGCAGAGACACCCAGGAGTCTGAAGGTTGAGATACAAAAGCCTTCAGGTACACAGACTCCTCATCAGAAGGGTTGATGGATTTCCAGCCGCCTCTCTGTTTCTGGATCTCTAGTATATCTGCGAAGGAGATATCTTCAGAGGACTGTGGGGACCCTTCTGACTCCTTGAGGTCAGTGTCAGAGGTGATGGACTCATCAGGGGAGTCTATATGCTTCCTCTTGCATGTTCTGCTTCGAGTAGCCTCCTCAGAAGGATATTCTGAGAAGGTCTCGGATGAGTGGGCCTCACCCAATGGGGCTCTGAATCTCTGCTGTCCTGGAGATGGGGTGGTGCCGAGACAGACGCCGGTGTTATGGGGGGAAGAATACCAGTATCCTTGTGTAGAGCTGTAGGTGGGGACAGTACACTCCTCTCATCAGCTCAAAGGCAGATCCCCCCAGCTAAGAGGAACCTCTGGTTCAGAGGAAACAGTGGGAATCCCCGCTTCCAAGGAGACCAGCTCAGAGGCTGATGTAAGAGCAGAGCTCAGCCAAGCCGAAGCTCCAAGAGGTAAACTCAGAACAGAAGAAACTGGTCCAAGCGTTCCGCCCTGGAGCCGACCCGAGAACTTCGGCCCCTAGACACGCCCAGACAGCACAGAGTGTCGGAGCAGGGACTGGTTCCGAAATCTTCTGAAGGGGTCTCGGAACTGAAGAATCTACAGCAAGCGATACCTGGCATTCCAGCTCCGAAGACCCAGCTTGTCTCGGAGGAGGAATTGTCGTGGATGTAATAGTTATAGTCTTGGTTGGCTCCTGAACAAACTGGGTCTGGGTTGGAGCCGAAAACAATTTAGCCAGTGTCTTCAAAAGTCTGCTCACCACCCTGTCCACGTCATCATCCGATAAGCTCCTAGAGGATCTGGAGGAGAAGGATGGTGAGCGAGATCTCTCCAAAATGGGAGATCTCAAGGTAGGGGAGACCAGTAACAGATCAGTGGACCGGCACCAAAATAGTCTTTTTTGGCTCTGAAGGCCTTGGAGCCGAAGGACTAGATATGACCAAGTCTATGACCTCTTGGTTCTGAGGGCTGTGGAGCAGAGGAGATTGATGTATCAGAAGTCTTAGCCAATTTTAGCTGCTGCTCCGAATGAGCCAAAGAAGCAGGAGATGTCCATTTTGAAGTCTTGTCACTCTTAAAGGAAGTGGACCTACAAGTGCTCTGTAGAGCCTCATCAAAAGAAGGTTTCAGGAGCCCTTTGAGCATCAGTTTGTTTTTTCTTTCCTGCAAGACATGGGAGCTGAAAGAATGACCAAAGGTGCATGTTTCTTGGAGGTGAAATTGCCCCCAAACAATAAACACAAATGTTATGCCCATCAGTGATGGACATCTTATGAGAGCATTTCTGACACTTCTGAAACCCTGAAGGCTTGGGTTCCTTCTCTCTAGTTTCTTTTGACATTTTAGGAAGGCAATCAACCGCACTAGTACAATAACAGGTAAAGCCCAACACACACCTCTATAAGCAAACTAACACATGCAAAAAATATTTAAAGTTTTAAACCAACACTATTATAACACATCTAATAAGACAGGAACAAGGTGAACAACTCTGCCCTCTAAATTAAAATGGGCACTAGGCCCTCTAACTTAAATGGACCTAGTAGAGTTGTGAGTGGGAGAGACAAAGAACAGGAAATTAGCTCTCTAACTAAAATGAGCCAATATATACAGAAAAGAAAATACAGACTAACTTCTACTACTGTAACCATAAGCAAAAGAGGGCTTGCGACTAACGATGGCCAACAAATCCACACAACAGCAAGATAAACAGCACTCGAAACTACAGCACACATTTAAACTATGGAAAAAAACAACACTAACTACTAATAAGAAATATTAAAGCTAAATAAAGAGAAAAAATAAGATTTTAAATAACTTAGCCACGGCCAAGGAGAGAGCGGCAAATGAGATCTGGGGAATTGCACCACTGCATGATGGGATACCTTTGTGCCATGAGCCAAGTTACAGACTTCGAGGTAGTGTATTCGGCAGAGTTGGAGCCGAGGATTGGCTCCGAACCCATCCAGTAAGAATGAAGACGAGATAGGACAACATAAGGATCCACATTGCTGCAGTCCTAACTATTGGGTAGTCCGCTGTCCAGTTGCCCCAGATGTCAGAAGACCCTGAAAGATAAAACCAAAACTCCCAAAATACCTGCACAAAAATATATATACAATATATACACAATTAGCAATATAACCTCACCTACACAACACCCCCTAAACACAGAGGGACTGCAGCAATGTGGATCCCGAACATCTACATTTATGGTAGGTACAAAACTGTACTATGTTCTTCATTCCACATTGCTGCAGTTAGAATCCCAAAGCAGAGGTGAACTGACAACATGCCTTGCAAAATAGCTGTGGCAAAACCAGCCCTAGACTTAGAGTAGAGAGAAGGTGATAATGCTTAGAGAAAATGCACTGAACTCCCAGTAGCCTCCAAAAAAAAAATAGTTAGTACCCCCTAGAAATGCTGTGGAAGTGTGGCAGTAGCCTAGTGGAATGAGGGGAATCCCCATAAGGAATCTCTTGCCATGAGTGATGGGACAAACAAAAATGCAACACAATCCCACCCTAATCCTAAATAGTTTGTTTTGCCTTTGAACTCAAAGCAAAAGAAACAAACAACTGCTGAGACTGCCTAAAATCCTTAGTCCTGCTCAAATAATAACGCAATAGCCTGTGTACATCTAAAGTGTGCAAAATCTTTTCCCCTTTATTTTGGGATCTGCATAAAAAAGGTAATAATGAATAGTTTTTGGTTTAAACACACTAAACCACCCCTAGGTAGGCAAAGGAAGGATTAAAAATCAAAAGGCTCCACTGCCATAAGGGCCTGCAACTCAGAAACCCTTCTTGCAGAAGTAATGGCAAAAGCAGTCTTCCATGACAAGTATTTCAATTCAGCAGTAGCAAGTTTCTCCAACACAAAATTGAGATCCCAAGCAGGAATAGGAGCTCTAATTGCTTGAACAAAGGATGCGAAAACAATGGTGGGTCACAATCATAGTGAGCTGAAATTGCTGCAGCATGAATCTTAATGGAAGAAAAAGAAACCTTTGTCCAGTAACTCAGTAAGATATTGAAAGAGCCACACTCAAATTTGGCTCAGTAATCTCCAAAATGTTTGCTGCACTCCAAAACAAAATCTCTTCCATTTTCTCGTACTACTGGCCTTGTACTAGGTCTATTCCATAATCACATTTAAAACTTGTTGAGGAAGCTGAGACCTGCTGTCTTTCAAAACAGAATATGCCAGGCTGTTAGATGTAGAGAGTGAAGCTTGACATTGAGCAGATGACCGTCCCTCTGAGACAACAGGTGTGGAATCAAGGGTAAAGGCCATGGAGGCTTCCTTACCAGACTCCGTAGTAATGGGTACCAGTGCTGCGAGGCCAATCTGGAGCTATTAAAATCATCCTTGGCTTGTCTTGTCTGACCTTTAGAAGCACCTTTGGAAGAAGAGGCAGAGGTGGAAAGGCATACACATGAAGATTTTTCCAACTGAAAGAAAGAGCATCCACTTTCCAAGCTGTGTGATGAAATCAAAACTTTGGTAGCTGGTGGTTTAGTGGAACAGATCTATGTCTGGAGTTCCCCATGACACTGTCAATTGAAATACATGACAATCCAGTTTTCACACGGGATCGTGGGGACATGATTTGTCTGTTTAATACATCTGCTAAGGAGTTCTGTGCTCAGAAACCTTGCCTGAAGAGTTAGTTGCAG